>NC_057813.1:233007651-233317095 GCF_018294505.1 Triticum aestivum
GATTGGCCGATACAGGAAGTATGTAGCGTTTGTGCGGGGGGGGGGGGGGCTAAAAACAACATTTGAATGTACATAGTACGAGACATAATATCGATGTTTCAATTCGGTGTACATTGTAAGATTTGAACCGAGGACCAGGCATACGGGTAATTATTTCAAATTCGTGCCATACTAAGTTTCGAAAAGTTGACATTGACTCAATTTGTTGTGCTATTTTGTAGGTCATATGTTTGAATCCATCCAAAAGTTTTCTCACTACCATGGTGTTCATCATATACATATGAATTTGTATTAAAAAAGTAGCGTGGATACAGTGAAATGCGAAATCCACATTAGAATTGGAGATCACTACGTGACACACACTCTAATTCAAATAACTAACTACGTGACACACACACTCTAATCCAAATAACTAATTATGTGGCACACTCTAATCCATGTTAGCGTGGGTACCAATTTTTTTTCAAATAACTCCTCATTAATTAATTTATAGTACTCCCTCTGTTCACTTTTATAAGACCTTGAAGACATTTCAGATAATGTGCAAAACATTTCATTTTAAGTTGTCTGAAACGACTTACAAAAGTGAACGGATGGAGTATCTCGTTTAGAATGACTAATTATTGCAAGGAAAACACGGGCATGGTAATACATACAGATTCTTTTGCAAATGAAAGAAGATTTGTTTGCATTCTCAAATGTAGGCACACCAGGCAGACCAGGGTCATGTCGGGGTGGACGCTGCTTCGGTGCCTTAAAGGCAACTGCCCTTGGGTGACTGACACATGTGGGCCAGCCACATGTTGGGCCCACATGTCATGGACACAAAGGCAGGTGCCTTAAGGCACCAAAGCATAGTCCTGTCGGGGTGGTCACGTGTGTCGGACGGACGCGTAGCACCCAGCCACCCACCCCCCTCCCCCCGAAAAAAGGACGACGACAATATAAGTTCGCGCTTCCATGTTTCGGATTAAATATCTGGTGGCCCCAATTCCAGCCCTGCAAAATCTCTCTTCTCCACCGTCCCCTTCTGCGCCCAGATTGCTCAAATCCCTAATTCGCCGCCATCCCTTGAATCGCCCCTCGTCTCGTCTCTTTCCCCATCGTCCCCCTCTGTGTCGGACGACAACAACGAAGACGACGGTCGCGCTTCACCACCGCACCGGAGCTACGTCATCTATGCCCTCGTCCACCACACCGGCTGGTCCACCGACAACGTCGGCCGCCGCAACCGACGTGCCTCACAGACACCGAGTTCCACTTCATCAGGTGCGCTTCACCGACGCCGTCTCCCGGCTTATCGGGGCTACTTCACCAAGCAAATCATCGCACCTCCGCCCCCCGAGGCCGTTGGGGCTTCACCAACAGTCTCGTCCACCGCATCATAGCGCTCCGCTGCCACTCAAGATCTGCATCCGTGCGCGGCCAGCCAATGCCAGCGCATCACCCTCAACGGTTCTGAAGTGACCCGCACTCTAGCTAGGCGAGCATGCCCAAATGCCGGCCCGAACTAGGTATCCACACATCACTCCCTTCTACACTATTCCGACGATGTTTGGATATCCTTTCACTGCTCTCTTAGCTTACACGCCTATGCAACTCTTACTTTAACTCTTATTTCTTCTGGAGATATCATTTGAAACAAGCAAATCCATTTTTTAGCGAAGCATGACGGCGCTACGGGATCTGGTACACATCATGCACACCCGTATAACCTTGTAAGTATATGTCCTCCGGTACAACATCAAGGTCGATTCCTCTTATTTGATCAACCATTCGTCGTGTCAAAAATGCAGAGGGGGATGCAAGGAGCACAAGGCCTGCACATCCAAGCAAGTGGTAACATGGACTTGTACATGGAACATCCCAAGCGCAAGTAGAGCTGTAGTGAGCTTGTACAACGAGCTAGCATAAGTCCCTGCATTTCATTTAATTCGTACTGGCTCATCCACGAATTCAAGTTACCAGGGGCGAACATTTAACTTAAAAAATACGAAGGCACTTGCACACCGGAAATCAACATAACTTGAGAAATGTGAAGCTACATGCACTTTGAAAACCAGCTAATGATCCAAAGTAGTTCAGATTATAAACACTAAATGATGCAAGCACCAAAAAACACAGAATGCAACATGGTGTACAAGGACTACAAACATGGTCTGTACCTGCTTGAATTATTCGTTCTCTGGCTGAAAATATCGAAGTGTAATTGCACGTATAACCAGTGCGCAAACTGCATATCAATATATCTATCCTGCACAAGTATGCAAATAGTTTCAAATAACAGATTAGAAAAGTATTTATGCTATGTTGTCATGATACAGGGACTTTCTGGTAGATGGCCTCGACGTTTCCTGAAGCTATGAAAATGCACTATAATTTGCTTGTCATCAGTGCCTGCAAATCTTTGTCTCTCTCAACATAGTAGATCATCATTAGACACTAAATCCTTCAACGAGCTTGCAAAATGCTTGCATTAGATCCCTCATTAGACACTATATGTTCATCACCAGGAGCATGTAAAATGTTTGCATCAAATCCTTCATTAGCAGTTTGTTCATTAGACACTTCAGGCTCAAGAACAACATGAGCTTGTATGTTTGCACCGGAAACTTGATTAGATACATCAGATTCAGTCAGTTCAGTATTGAATGGGGGAGTTATAAAATAAGTAGAAATTGGTTTCATTTTCTCATAGATTACCTACATACAGGCAGTTTTACAACACGATCAGGTATAACTATTGGCCAGAAATTGAAGAGTTGAATTAGATATAATCAGGGCTGTGATGTACCTGCTCGTTGCACATGCTACTCTTGCAAGCTGCGACTGTCCGTTTGCGCAAGCTCGATGCCATGCCCGTGCTGCCGCCGCTGCCTCCCACGCAGGCTACACCCAGGATTGGATCTTCATCTTCTTGTCCTTCCGTTTGCTTGAAGCCCGGCGACCGCCCTCCAACGAGGGCACGAGGAAGTGCTGTGTCAGTCTGTCTAGCGGCGGCTAGGTTAGGAGCGAACCAGACAGGAGGCTGGAGCGAATGAATTGGGATTTTTCCTGCTGTCGATTGATATGGGAGGCGCTCGTTTGGGTCGCGAGCCTGCTATAGGGCCTAGCTTGCACTTATGTTATTGGACCATCCAAATTGAAACATTTTTCTTCATTTTTTACATTGCCTGCTTGTGCGTTGGGACGAACAAAACTAGCATGGGCCAACCTGGACGACTCAAACTAGGTGCACACTTTCCAGCCACCTGAGGCGGCCGCCCATACCAGCCCCTATGGTGGCGTCGCCCCTTTTTGCGTGTATGATTGGATAGTGAAAAATATTCCAGTGGCGCTTTTGATTTACCCATAGAATGATTGAATTGCTTGTTTCTATGAACTGAGTTCGCCAATAATGTGAAGGATGCCAGTCTTTTCATCCTATTGTAGATTGCTTAGATCTCGATATGCCAAAAGTAATCGCATGAAATATACAGTAAAAGCTAGTGTGATGTGTTTGGCTATAACTAGTCTGACTACACGTCCTCATATAACATATCAAGGACGCACCATCTTACCAGATTAACCATTCGACTTACCCATGCAGTGTGGGAAGAAAGAAGTATTAGGACTGCATATCCAAGGAATTGATGCCATGGACTCCTTCGTACAACCTTGTAAGCAAAAAAGAAGTTGCAGTGTGCCTGTACAAAGAACTAGCATAAGTTCATTTACCTGCTTCTCGGAATTTTAGTTAGCCACTTATTGCAAAATTGTTCAATTACATTGCTTGGCTTAATTTAGTTTGCTACTGATTACATAATGGCAAAGCCTGTTAATCATATTATAGACTGCGCCTATCTATGTGTTTGATACTTACTATTAAGAATTACCTGTTTGCCTTAATTTAAATATCTACTTGTTTGTTTAACCACTTTGCTGCTGTAACAGCGGGTTACAATGATGTTAATAACTACTTTTCAGCATCGAATTGAAACTCTTTAATTCCTTGTTTGTTTAACTGGTTTGCTGTTATAACTCCCAGTTGAGATGTTTTGCTAACTTCAACTTTTTTGAATCCAATCGGAACTTTAATGGCAAAATAGGTTAGCCCAAGATCAAAGAGAGAGGTCCCCATGGACGTTGCATCATCCCACAGCAGCGGCACCGGCCCAATCGTGCATTATGAATTGCCAACTGCTAATGCTCTAGAGGCTAAACTAGTGGTAGAAAGAGATTCTGCTTCTGCACTTAGAGATGAAGTTGACATGTTGAGGAAGCAAACAACACAATCACAAGCAGTACTTAAGACAACCATTAAATATTTGGTGGATTTCAAAACGAAGCAAGCTGAGACTGACCAGATTGTTAAGGTCCTGAAGGAAAAAAGGAAATTAAATTCCTACTTGGTAAATCATAGGTGAAATGTTCTTTCCATAGTTGAATTACCTTTGTGTTATCTGTTCATGTAATCAATCAAACCATTTGTTTTAGAGATCATGTCATAATTGTTTTTTTTTGTTTTTTGGTTTGTAATTTTATTTGAGCACAAGTCTGTATTAATTGATAAGACTCAGAGACATTTCATTTGGATTGCTGTGCCAAACCTACAAATATGCCAATCGGGCTGAATGCGCATTCAACAATAGTAGTAGTATAGATGGACCATAAGTGGCACGCATCGGAAAGGGCCAACATGCTGGCTAAAAAAAGGATGTTGTTGTAGCCAAAAAAAGTACAGTGGCCTCGCTTATGTATGTTAGTTGATATTATTGATCCATATACTCTATAAGTGTTTATATGTCTGTTAGTTCTGTACATTCTTGGTTGATTGACTCGGTATTTGAATCTTGATACATCACTTGTGTAGATATCTAAATGGGAGTACACATTATGCTGCGTGTGACATTTGAGTTGGACATGAAGTGTTCCAAATATTCGAATTCACCTTAAACTGGATTCTAGTTTCTGAATTTGAGTATCGGCATTTGTAAACCATATTCATATATGACAGTGGAATACATCTTTGTCGTCCTTTTGAAGATATATAAAAACACATAGAATGATTTATAAAGATTCATATAGGAATACAAAATGGATTTGAATTTAGTTGCCAGGGTAAACGTGGATGCTTGTTGTCCCAAAATTTGAAAGAAGCAGCAAAATGTCCACTCCCACGTTGGCTGCCCGAAGCCAAGTGTTTGAGAGATGGAAATTACTGTCTACCCATTACACGGACAATCCATAGGGGTTGGTTAGTAACTTCAATTAGACGTGACACGACCACCTCTGAGCCCATTCTGACACGGTGGGCGTCAAACATGGGCGGCAAAACACATTTGATTCAAGCTCGTCCGAAAGACCTCTATTTCTCCCTCCATTCCCAATTCATACACGGTGGGCGGCAAAACAAAATCGACTCAGCCGAAATCGATGTAGGCAACTATTTTCAATAGGGGCAGGTTTGTAACTTCACTCAGACGTGACACAACCGCCCTACCTGCCAGCCCCATTCATACACCGTGGGCGCCAACCATGGGCGCCAACCACCGTCTCCTCGCCCGAAATCGCTCTGGGCAAATATTGGCGAGATGCGAGATTACCGTCCTATCCCCAACCAATGAGATGCCCAAATTTTAAACGGGGGCTAAGTTCGTAACTTTCCCATATTTCAGACAGGCGCGTCCCAAAAACATGGTTCCCCGTACCTCTCCCTCCATTTTCCCATTCATACACCGTCCGTGCTAGAACACCCCATCCCCACACCAGCCTACGTCCGCCACCCCATCCATCACCGCCGTCCTCCACCACATCCATCGCCACCGTCCTCCACCATGTCGAAGCGCCTACCAAGACCGCATCGTCCACTACTAGAGATGGACGTTTCCCATCCACGGCGACGGACCAATAGCCTTGCATCGCGTCCTCTCGCTTCATCGGCGCCATCGTCCTCTTTGCCAGGGCCGCTCACACGACCTTCTCTTCCACCGCAACAGGACTTATCCCCTGATGCACCCGTCTACTGTCGCAGATCTGCTTCAATGCCACCGACAGCCATCGCACCCCCGATGCCTACACGGCACCGCAAGAGAGGTGGTACTTCATATCACCTCAACTTTTTGATCTCAACCAGAAAATAGATCTTAACTTGGTTACTCTACTTTCTTTTTAGCTCTTAGAATTTAGTTCTTAGTTCGAAGCAAACAATGGATGCTAAATATCATTTCTCCGGTTTGGACCTTCAAATCTGCCATGGCACAGCCATAATACGGTTTGATTGATCATGCTTAGCGTTTAGTTGATCATGTTGGTTCCGTGGTAGTTTCTTTAACAAAAATTGGAGGGGAAACCCTCTTTTGCTAAAAAATATGCTTAGAGTTTCCCCCTTTTATGATCACTATATGATCAGAATACGTGCTTCATGTAACACTGCTCCACCCATCAAGCTAAACATGCTTAGATGTTCAAATACGAATCTGATATTATTAAAATAGAGTTGTTTAATAGGTCACCTAAATGTTCCTAAATTAGTTTCGAAAATGCATGTTCGCCGCTCGGGTGTGTATCTCTACAGGGTGCCCATGGTGGGCCGGCCCACCCTGGGATTTTGGGTCGTCCCAGGCCCCTATTCCCCTCTGTTCTGCTGCGCGCTTCCGATCTCTACTCGCCCCCAGCCGCCTGCCTCACCGGCGACTTGTCATCCCCGGACGGCATGACTCTAGGAGGAGACGCCGGACTAACAGGAGGCTAGGAGTCACTCACCCAACAGCGTCACTGCTGCCCGGGGGCGCCGCCGCGCCTACCTTCCCAGTCCGTTCAGGGCTCAGGCGTGCAGCACCCACCAAGCCAACCCGATTTATCCTGAGATACGTCCTCAACACTCAGCAGCCACTCTTCGTCTCTCATTTCTAATTGATTCATTACTCATTAGGCAGGACTGTCATTAGGGTTTGTTGTGTGCTCAGTGCTACCTACACATAATGGTTCAGATGTATTTCGGTAATCTTTAGTACCTCTAAAGTTCATAGGGTTTTCAAAATTCCAGCCCTCGGAACAGAAACTAGTCATTTTGGATTGTTGGTCAATGTGACATTGAGCCAGATTACTACTGCAAGGCAGGTTTGTTGACAATTTTACTTGTCTTTCTTACTCATTCGATATAATATCCAATTATTCACGTCGATTAGTTGCAAACAATAAGTGCTAGACAAACTACTTCACTCAGATTTTGGACGGTCTCTTACTGGAGTTACAATTCTGCATACTTGTCCTAATAAGCTCACAAGTAAATGATTGATTCACTACGTCTATGCTTGCCTTGTCATATTTGTTGTCAATATTCCTTTAGGGTGGACCACCCTGTTTCTAAATACTAGAACCGTAGACATGAGTGAATAGTATTTCTCTATGTGATCTCTTCCATCATGTGTGGGTAACGAACACTGCATTGTATAGAAAGAAAGTGCCATTTCCAGCTTTTACATAGGTTTCGATCTTTTACATGGAATACATTTTGCCTACTTGCTTTGTGTCGCACTACCAACACTCCACCCTTGAAGCTAAACATTACGCCACTCATAATTGCTTAGTTTATTTGTTCAAGTACGAATTTCATATGATTCTAATGTTCCTACTTCAGTTTTGAAATGTGTGCCTGCCTGTTATAGAGACATAAGGAGTTTGTATTTCTGTGTGTGGTCTAGTCAGCATGGTTGGGGAGGTGAACTTTGCATATGCAGGGGTTTATAGGGAGACACTCTCCGAGTTGAATCCGCAATGCATTCCATAGATAATCTGACTACTTTTTATGTTTTCATGAATCTCAGATTCTGAACAGCATCATAATGATTATGAGCTTGTGCGCATGAACAGAATAAAGCAGAACAATGCCATGGCTGTAAAACTTGGCATTAAGGGACTGAAATCAAGTCTGGATGCAATGCAATGCAAACGCTCTCCACCTACAGATTCATGCTCAGAATATGATCCTAATAGTGATTCTGAGCTAGAGGGAGACCTAAGTCAATGTAGCTCCCTAGTGGAGGAGTCAGAGGAAAATGCCCTACCTTATTCACCCATCAAGGTACTTGCTCTAACTTTCCAAGGTTACATTGCTCGCACATATCTTTCAACTGATGCTTTGCATTGCTTCTACTTTGTTGAACTGCCAATAGCTTAGTTTACACATCGTGTATGTGAATACGCCCTGCCTATCCATTTTCAGTGCATATTCCATCTGTCATCATACCATATTTATCCATTCAAATGTTGTTCTTGTGTATCAGACGTTCAAAAGGAAGAGGGCAATTGCTGATCGTGGCGGAGCACAAGCAAAGTATTTGGAAAAGGTAGTGGCACCTGATAAGTCAAATAGCCCATTAGGTGTAGTTGCAATATCACCTGACCCACAAAATACCCCAACTCTAGTAGACTCTAGCCCTACTACACTGGTCATTTGTGATGCCCCAACTCAGCAGACCCCAACTGCAGCAAACAGTATGATTATGCCAGTTGACATAGCACCAGCTGTACGACGCAAAAACCCCATTCCAGCAAAGAGTACACCAAATCCAGTTGCCAAATCCCTTTTCGAACCAGAGAGAGCCCCAATTGTAGCAAATAGGACCCCTGTTCCATTCCTTCCCAGTTTAGAAGACGAAGCTTATGTTGTTGTCACGAACTTTGTGCGCATCTTTCCTTCATGGAAAGATTATACCGTAGACACGGAACAATTTCCAGTCTTCCTCTGCAACTTACGCGTAAGTAATGTACTAATGTTATTCATGGTCATTACTACATATGTTTCTGCTGACAGAAGACACAAGATTTCATTCTTTTAAATAGGCGAGGAGCAAACTGGATTGTGATGACGAGCAAGGGTTGGTTGCGCTTTTCAAGCACTCGTTGATGAAGTATCGTTCCTACCTGAGGCAAGCGCACTTTGATGGCAAGCCTCTGAACGAAATTTCTGTAAAGTCTCCGGTGCTACATTTATCTGACGGTGACTGGAATAATCTTGTTACACATTGGTCTCGGCAGCAGCGTAACGTACTATCTATGATATCACATCACAATTTGAACTACATTTCTGCATTTGCCTTAATGTCTCACTTGTACAAAAACTGTTAGCAGAAGAACATTCGTTCTCAAGGGACCACAAAATCTCGCAACTATACTGCACACTACATTGCTCTTGTGAGTACCTCTTGCCCTGTATGACCATACTTACTTTCATAGCTGTTTGATTATGTAGCATCATTGCACATGTTAGCCTCGTAATCGTCCATTTGGTGGACATTATAAGATCCGTATGGACTCTTACACAAACTTAGAATCAACCCAATGCTTTTGAAGAGGTTTAGCTCTGTAGTCCTCTTGTAAGGACTGAAATGGTCTATCATTGTACTTACATTAACAGCTACTCCCTCCGTCCCATAATATAAGAACGTTTTGTACAGTACACCAGTGTTCAAAACACTCTTCTATTATGGGAAGAGGGATTGGTTCATTTTTTAGCATTCTGCATCTTATCTCCCTCGCCCACCATTTACTAAAAAAGATCAGATCTAGATTTAATCTTACCAACAAGTAGAATACACAGACAATGCGAGTGCAGAAGTGTAGCCCATTGCTCTTGTCAGTACATTTTGTCCTGTAACGCTTGTACTTCCAGGGATTGGTAGTTGATTATGTAGCATCAATCTGCATCTTATCTTCATTATCCACTATCCCTTCCAGTATTATAATATCTATAATTACTCTCTACAAAATGTAGAGTACATGCAATGCTTATGAAGAAGATTTTGTGCTGAAATTCTTGAGTTATCCTTCCCTTGACATGGAGAAGGGCATTATAAAGCCGGTGTTAACTGTTAATGTAAGTCAGTCCTTCTAAAGCCTTTATCCTCAACTGCTATTTAATTTGCTCATACTCCCTATCGTTTACTGCTGTTTAGTTTGTTGTTTCTACCAAAATGCATGTTCGTAAGAACCGTAAGTTCTAAGTTTTACTTGTAAAAACAAATTCCTTATTCATACCATGCACATTACTTAATACTCCCTATATGTATGCTTCGTTTTGTGGATCTATAATCTAGTGTGTGGTGAAGCAGCCCACATTTGCACCTTGTCATCTCCTGTTTTATCTTACTGATGTGGTTGATGATATGAACAACATGGCATGCACATTATCCAAAATAGATACAATGATTTTCTTTGCCCTTCATCTATGCTTGTTATGTTGATATGGTAATCCAGTAGTGTGGTGAAGCTCCTCGCATTATGAACAATGCCAAATTATGCTATTGATATTTTGAACTTACTCTTTATTTTCTAATTTGAAATTGGCTAGAATCGACAGAACAGTTATCATCTTTTTTTATACACATGCAAAACCTGTCATCTCTCTGCTTTGTTTCAGGGTGATATGCCTGATGGCATGCACAAGTCTGCTGAAGGCTGTGAGACAAACCCAACATATATTGCAGCAAAGAAGGCAAAACATCTTGAAGATAGCGAGACAACCCCAAAGTCTTGTCTTGATGCAGTGTTCAAGTTACTTGAGACTAACAGTCAGACAAGCTCACAGAATTCGTTGTCTGAATTAGTTCGACTTCTTCAGTTTCAAGTTCTAGCAGAAAGGCATTCTGCAACTCAACTTCGACTTGAAGTCCTATCTCTAAAAAGATTGCGGATAACACCAATGAGAACCTCATCGCTAAACAGTTACACCTGGAAGCTATGACCGACATGCTAGGCCGGTCTCACAGCCTTGCTCAGCAGCTTGCGCAGCAGTTCCCCCACAAGGCTAACCTTTCTTGAACTGTCTTGGAAGTGGTCTCGGCTCAGTATTATTTTGTTACGCTGCAATGGTGCCCAGTTTTTGTAACTGCTTCTTTGTTGCGCTTTATGATCACTGGTGGCGAACTTCGATGCCCAGTGGATGTAATATACCTTAAATCCTTTATTGTATAGTGTAGGTTTATTATTAGTTACTATGCCATAATTTCTTTATTGTATAGAGTAGCTCTATTCTTAATTCCTACTAGTTACTGCCATCATTCGCTATCTGAAAAAAAATCAGATGTAGTCGACCGGGCCGAAACATTCGACTCTAACGGGCCAGGTTTTTAGTGGGCCACAATTGGGCCGGCCTGCGTCTTTCTTGGGCCCGAATGATTAGGGCCTTCACACATTGCGCCAGGCCCAAACTTACACCGGCCTATATTTAGTTGGGCCTTTTGTCGACCCAGCGCTTAGTTTGGCCCAGATAGCGTTGGGCCATTAACAGGCTGAATATTGTACTGGCCTGTTATGGCCGAGATGAAACCATGGGCCTTTAGCAGGCCAAAATGCATGTTGGGCCTCAATTTTCTCTAGTCGTCGACGGGCCTTCAGCAGGCCAAAATGTAGACCGGGCCATTTTGGGCCCAGTTAGCTCACGGGCCGTTCCCAGGCCGAAACATATCTCGGGCCTTAGTTGGCCCACTGATATCATGGGCCTTTAAGAGGCCGAAAGCTTAGTACAGGCATCAACGGGTCGAATTACGTGACAGGCCTTTAACAGGCCCAAAGTCATGTTGGGCTTAACTGTTTGCACCTTTAGCACGGGCCGTTAGTGGGCCAGATGTCCCGTCAGACCATATATGGCCCATGGGTAGCACGGGCCATTCCCAGGCCGAAAGTCACACCGGGCTGAAATGGGCCCATGTCTACATCAGGCCTCTAATAGGCCGAAAGCCACTGGGCTGTAGTTGGGCCCAAATATTTGGTGAACAATTAACGGGCCAGATCTGGCTTCAGGCCACGAATGGGCCCAAATATTGGGAGAACAATTAACGGCCAGATCTGGCTTCGGGCCGTAAATGGGCCTAAATATTGGGCGAACAATTAACGGGCCAGATCTAGCTTCGGTCCATAAATGGGCCTTTATTAAGCAGGCCGTTATTGGGCTGGCCCACTAGTACCTGATTAAGTTCTACAGGCCTTTGACTGGGCCGGCCTTTTTAACCTATATGGGCCTTTGTTGGGCCCAGCCACGTGTCGACATATCATAGGCATGTCTCCTCCAATGGACGGGCGACATCCGGCCCACTGACGAGCTGACAGGTGTTTCCTTCGGTCAATCAGAATTTTACACATGGAAATTTCCCATTGGTCGGGGCTGTTAACGGGTTATCGGATCCAAAATCCGACCCGATAGCTTAATGGTGTTCCGTTACGGTGGATGCCACGTGTCAGTCACCCTTGACGAAAGCACTTCTGTCACGCGCGATTTATCGTCATGGAAGTGGACACTTCCGTGATGATAATTTTGGTAATGTCATGGAACACTTCTACGACAGCACAGGTATGACTATCTTGATTCTGTCATGGATGTACATGCATGACAAAAAACGCGACCTACTGTGACAAACACGTATCATCACGGACGTGTATTTTTTTGTAGTGCTTCCTCGGTGCCGGCTGCGCCCGCGCACGTGCGCCAGCTTCGTGGGCGTGACGATGGAGGGCGGACGGGGGGGGAGCCGGCGATCTCCTTTGTCTGGTGATACGTCTCCAACGTATCTACTTTTCCAAACACTTTTGCCCTTGTTTTGGACTCTAACTTGCATGATTTGAATGAAACTAACCCGGAGTGACGCTGTTTTCAGCAGAACTGCCATGGTGTTGTTTATTGTGTAGAAAACAAAAGTTCTCGGAATGACCTGAAAATCCACGGAAATAACTTTTGGAAAATATAAAAAATACTGGCAGAAGATCAAGGCCAGGGGGCCCACACCCTGTCCACGAGGGTGGGGGCGCGCCCCCCTGTCTCATGGGCCCCCTGATGCTCCACCGACCTCAACTCCAACTCCATATATTCCGTTTTGCGAAGAAAAAAATCAGAGAGGAAGTTTCATCACGTTTCACGGCACGGAGCCGCCGCCAAGCCCTAATCTCTCTCGGGAGGGCTGATCTGGAGTCCATTTGGGGCTCCGGAGAGGAGGATTCGTCGTTGTCGTCATCATCAATCATCCTCCATCACCAATTTCATGATGCTCACTGCTACGTCTTGAGCTAGCATTGGTTTCCCCCAAAGAGGAGAGGGTGATGCAGCAAGTGTAGCATAAGTATTTCCCTTAGTTTTTGAGAACCAATGTATCAATCCAGTAGGAGGCTCCTCCAAAGTCCCACGCGCCTACACAAACAAACTGAGAACTCCCAACCAACGCAATAAAGGGGTTGTCAATCCCTTCACGGACACTTGCGGAAGTGAGATTTGATAGAGATAGTATGATAAGATAAATATATTTTGGTATTTTATAATATAGATGCAAAAAGGTAAAGATGCAAATAAAAGTAGATTGAAAGCAAATATGATAAGAGATAGACCCGTCACCCATAGGTTTCACTAGAGGCTTCTCTCGAGAGCATAAGTATTACGGTGGGTGAACAAATTACTATCGAGCAATTGATAGAAAAGCGAATAATTATGATGTTATCTAGGCATGATCATGTATACAGGCATCACATCCATAACAAGTAGACCGACTCCTGCCTGCATCTACTACTATCACTCCACACATCGACCGCTATCCAGCATGCATCTAGAGTATTAAGTTCATAAGAACAGAGCAACGCATTAAGCAAGATGACATGATGTAGAGGGATAAACTCATGCAATATGATATAAACCCCATCTTGTTATCCTCGATGGCAACAATACAATACGTGTCTTGCAACCCTTTGTCACTGGGTAAGAACATCGCAAGATTGAACCCAAAGCTAAGCACTTCTCCCATGGCAAGAAAGATCAATCTAGTAGGCCAAACCAAACCGATAATTCGGGGGAACTTGCAAACATAACTCAATCATACGTAAAAGAATTCAGAGAAGATTCAATTAATATCCATAGATAAATCTGATCATAAACTCACAATTCATCGGATCTCGACAAACACACCGCAAAAAGAGATTACATCGAATAGATCTCCACAAGAGAGGGGGAGAACATTGTATTGAGATCCAAAAAGAGAGAAGAAGCCATCTAGCTAACAACTATGGACCCGTAGGTCTGTGGTAAACTACTCACAACTTATGGGAGGGGCAAGGATGTTGATGTAGAGGCCCTCCATGGTCGATTCCCCCTCCGGCAGAGTGCCAGTGAAGGCTCCAAGATGGGATCTCGCGGATACAAAAGGTTACGGTGGTGGAAAATGTGTTTCATGGTGCCCCTGAATGTTTTTGGGGTCCGTAGGTATATATAGGAGGAAGAGTTAGGTCGGTGGACGCCCGAGGGTCCCATGAGACAGGGGGGCGCTCCCTACAGGGGGGGCACCCTCCTATCTCGTGGAGGCTCCGGTTATTTCTTGACTTGCACTCCAAGCTCTCCGGATCTTGTTCGTTCCAAAAATCACGTTCCCGAAGGTTTCGTTCCGTTTGGACTCTGTTTGATATTCCTTTTCTTCGAAATACTGAAATAGGCAAAAAAAACAGCAATATGGGCTGGGCCTCCGGTTAGTAGGTTAGTCCCAAAAATGATAATAATGTATAAAATAAAGCCCATAAACATCCAAAACAGGTAATATAATAGCATGGAACAATCAAAAATTATAGATACGTTGGAGACGTATCAAGCATCCCCAAGCTTAATTCCTGCTCGTCCTCGAGTAGGTAAATGATAAAAAGAGAATTTTTGATGTGGAATGCTACCTAGCATAATTCTCAATGTAATTTTGTTTAATGTGGCATGAATGTTCAGATCCAAATAATACAAAATAAAAGTTCATATTGACATAAGAAATAGTAATACTTCAAGCATACTAAGCAAAGTAATCATGTCTTCTCAAAATAACATGGCCAAAGAAAGTTATCCCTACAAAATCATATAGTCTGGTTGTTGCTCTATCTTCATCACACAAAGTATTTAATCATGCACAACCCCGATGACAAGCAAACAATTGTTTCATTATTTAATAATCTCAAACTCTTTCAACTTTCACGCAATACATGAGCGTGAGCCATGGACATAGCACTATATGTGGAATAGAACGGTGGTTGTGGAGAAGACAAACAGGAGAAGATAGTCTCACATCAACTAGGCGTATCAATGGGCTATGGATATGCCCATTAATAGATATCAATGTGAGTGAGTAGGGATTGCCATGCAACGGATGCACTAGAGCTATAAATATATGAAAGCTCAACAAAAGAAAACTAGTGGGTGTGCATCCAACTTGCTTGCTCACGAAGACCTAGGGCATTTTGAGGAAGCCCATCACTGGAATATACAAGCCAAGTTCTATAATGAAAAATTCCCACTAGTATATGAAAGTGACAACATATGAGACTCTCTATCATGAAGATCATGGTGCTATTTTGAAGCACGAGTGTGGAAAAGAGATAGTAGCATTGTCCCTTCTCTCTTTTTCTCTCATTATTTTTTTCTCTTTTTTTTCTCTTTGGCCTTCTTTTTTTTCTTTTTCTTTTTCTTTTTGTAAAGTCCGAAGCTCATCCCGGCTTGTGGGGGAATCATAGTCTTCATCATCCTTTCCTCACTAGGACAATGCTCTAATAATGGAGATCATCACACTTTTACAACTCAAAGATTACAACTCAAGGCTAGAACAAGATATGACTCTATGTGAATGCCTCCGGCGGTATACCGGGATATGCAATGAATCAAGAGCGACATGTATGAAGATTATGATGGTGGCTTTGCCATGAATACGATGTCAACTACATGATCATGCAAAGAGCAATATGACAATGATGAAACGTGTCATAATAAAAGGAAACGGTGCAAAGTTGCATGGCAATATATCTCGGAATGGCTATGGAAATGCCATAATAGGTAGGTATGGTGGCTGTTTTGAGGAAGGTATTTGGTGGGTGTATGGTACCGGTGAAAGTTACACGATACAAGAGAGGCTAGCAATAATGGATGGGTGAAAGGGTGCGTATAATCCATGGACTCAACATTAGTCAAAAGAACTCATATACTTGTTGTAAAAATTTAGAAGTCATCAAAAACCAAAGCAACACGCGCATGCTCCTAGGGGGATAGATTGGTAGGAAAAGACCGTCGCTCATCCCCGACTGCCACTCATAAGGAAGACATTCAATAAATAAAATTGTGCTCCAACTTCATCACAAAGCGGTTCACCATACGTGCATGCTACGGGAATCACAAACTTCAACACAAGCATTCTTTAAATTCATAATCACCCAACTAGCATGACTTTAATATCACTACCTCCATATCTCAAAACAATTATCAAGCATCAAATTGATCATAGCATCCAATTCACATCCTATGATAGTTTTTATTATACCCAACTTGGATGCTCATCATTCTAGGACCAAATTATAACCATAGCAAATACCATGCTGTTCTAAAAGACTCTCAAAATAATATAAGTGAAGCATGAGAGACTAGCAATTTCTTCAAAATTAATCCACCACCATGCTCTAAAAGATATAAGTGAAGCACTAGAGAAAAAACTATCAAGCTCAAAAGATATAAGTGAAGCGCATAGAGTATTGTAGCAAATTCTAATCAAATAGGCTTCTCCCAAAAGGTGTGTTACAGCAAGGATGATTGTGGTAAACTAGCAAGCAAAGACCAATATAATACACGACGCTCCAAGAAAACACATATCATGTGGCGAATAAAAATATAGCTCCAAGTAAAGTTACCAATGAACGAAGACGAAAGAGGGGATGCCTTCCCGGGGCATCCCCAAGCTTAGGATTTTGGCTATTCTTGAATATCTTGGGGTGCCTTGGGCATCCCCAAGCTTAGGCTCTTGCCACTCTTTATTGCATAGTCCATAAAAGCTTTACCCAAAACTTGAAAACTTCACAACACAAAACTCAACAGGAAATCTTATAAGCTCCGTTAGTGAAAGAAAAAAAACCACCACATAAGGTACTGCAATGAACTCATTCTTGAATTATTTTGGTGTTAAACCTACTGTATTCCAACTTCTTTATGGTTTATAGACTGATTTATTAGCCATAGATGCATTGAAATAAGCAAACAACACACGAAAAACAGAATCTGTCAAAAACAGAACAGTCTGTAGAAATATGTAACCAACGCAAACTTATGGAACTCTAAAAATCCTACCAAAATAGGAAGTACTGGGAAATTTGTTTATAGATCAGCAGCAAAAAGAATCAATGCAAAAGCACGTTTCTGTGATTTATTGAATTGTTTCTCGTGAGCGCAAAGTTTCTGTTTTTCAGCAGAATCAAATCAACCATCATCATAGTTTATCCTATAGGTTCTACTTGGCACAAACACTAAACAAAAGATAAAAACACATCTAAAAAGAAAGTAGAAACAAAATTTAACACTAAACATGAACAAAAACAAAGAACATAAAGAAAATTGGGTTGCCTCCCAACTAGCGCTATCGTTTAACGCCCCTAACTAGGCATAAAAGCGAAGATAGATCTAACGAGTGCCATCTTTGGCGCTTGATTCATAAGTAGCAAGAGAGGATCTCCTTTCTATGGCATTCATCCTTCTATTCAGGGTAAGAACATTGCCATTAATGGATGAAGTAAGATTAAGCACATAACAGAAATTTGCATCTAAGCTAGACTTCATTTCTTTGATAATTTCATTTTGATAAAAGCACAAGAGAGTGGTTGATTCAACTTTATCATTTAAAGGGTGCCCAAATATGGTTTTCATTTTTTCATAGGTATCTATAGCATCCCCTTCAAGAAAACCTTCCTCAAAAATAGAATCTAGAACTTGTTTGAAAGAAGCGGGCAAGCCAACATAGAAACTTTTTAAGTAAACATCAATTTGATATTGAGGCACATAGCTAGACCGAATCCTTAATAACCTATCCCAAGCATCTTTTGAAGATTCATCAAGCAAATAGCGAAAAATTCCGGAGTCATCTTCATCAAAATCATTTAAACTCTCATTGGTGACCCCGGTGGGTCTTTCCATAGCATCATTGTTTATGAGCTTAGAGAGGATAGAGGGGTTATCCAAGGCACTAGAACTCGGGAGGAATCCCTTAGTTCCTTTTGATTCGGCCATGGAAACGGGAAGGCAAACACAAAGGCGGAGAAGAGATTGGGAAAGAGAGGGCGAATAAAACGGCAAGGGTGAAGTGGGGGAGAGGAAAACGAGAGGCAAATGGCAAATAATGTAAATGCGAGGGAGATGAGTTTGTGATAGGTACTTGGTATGTCTTGACTTGAGCGAAGACCTCCCCGGCAACGGCGCCAGAAATCCTTCTTGCTACGTCTTGAGCTAGCGTTGGTTTTCCCCGAAGAGGAGAGGGTGATGCAACAAATGTAGCATAAGTATTTCCCTCAGTTTTTGAGAACCAAGGTATCAATCCAGTAGGAGGCTCCTCCAAAGTCCCACGCGCCTACACAAACAAACTGAGAACTCGCAACCAACGCAATAAAGGGGTTGTCAATCCCTTCACGGCCACTTGCGAAAGTGAGATCTGATAGAGATAGTATGATAAGATAAATATATTTTTGGAATTTTATAATATAGATGCAAAAAAGTAAAGATGCAAATAAAAGTAGATTGAAAGCAAATATGATAAGAGATAGACCCAGGGGGCATAGGTTTCACTAGAGGCTTCTCTCGAGAGCATAAGTATTACGGTGGGTGAACAAATTACTATCGAGCAATTGATAGAAAAGCGAATAATTATGATGTTATCTAGGCATGATCATGTATATAGGCTTCACATCCATAACAAGTAGACCGACTCCTGCCTGCATCTACTACTATTACTCCACACATCAACCGCTATCCAGCATGCATCTAGAGTATTAAGTTCATAAGAATAGAGCAACACATTAAGCAAGATGACATGATGTAGAGGGATAAACTCATGCAATATGATATAAACCCCATATTGTTATCCTCGATGGCAACAATACAATACGTGTCTTGCAACCCTTTCTGTCACTGGGTAAGAACACCGCAAGATTGAACCCAAAGCTAAGCACTTCTCCCATGGCAAGAAAGATCAATCTAGTAGGCCAAACCAAACCGATAATTCGAAGAGACTTGCAAAGATAACTCAATCATACATAAAAGAATTCAGAGAAGATTCAATTAATATCCATAGATAAATCTGATCATAAACTCACAATTCATCGGATCTCGACAAACACACCGCAAAAAGAGATTACATCGAATAGATCTCCACAAGAGAGGGGGAGAACATTGTATTGAGATCAAAAAAGAGAGAAGAAGCCATCTAGCTAATAACTATGGACCCGTAGGTCTGTGGTAAACTACTCACAACTCATAGGAGGGGCAAGGATGTTGATGTAGAGGCCCTCCGTGGTCGATTCCCCCTCCGGCAGAGTGTCGGCGAAGGCTCCAAGATGGGATCTCGCGGATACAGAAGGTTACGGTGGTGGAAATTGTGTTTCGTGGTGCCCCCGGATGTTTTCGGGGTCCGTAGGTATATATAGGAGGAAGAGGTACGTCGGAGGACGCCCGAGGGTCCCACGAGACAGGGGGGCGCCCTACAGGGGGGCGCCCTCCTATCTCATGGAGGCTCCGGTTGTTTCTTGACTTGCACTCCAAGCTCTCCGGATCTTGTTCGTTCCAAAAATCACGTTCCCGAAGGTTTCATTCCGTTTGGACTCCATTTGATATTCCTTTTCTTCAAAATACTGAAATAGGCAAAAAAAACAGCAATATGGGATGGGCCTCCGGTTAGTATGTTAGTCCCAAAAATGATAATAATGTATAAAATAAAGCCCATAAACATCCAAAACAGGTAATATAATAGCATGGAACAATCAAAAATTATAGATACGTTAAGATGTATCACTCACCGCCGTGCATGAGTAATTCCATCGTAGGCTTGCTGGACGGTGATGGGTTGGATGAGATTTACCATGTAATCAAGTTAGTTTTGTGAGGGTGTGATCCCTAGTATCCACTATGTTTTGAGATTGATGTTGCTATGACTTTGCTATGCTTAGTGCTTGCCATTAGGGCCCGAGTGCCATGATTTCAGATCTGAACCTATTATATTTTCATGAATATATGTGAGTTCTTGATCCTATCTTGCAAGTCTATAGTCACCTATTATGTGTTATGATCCGACAACCCCGAAGTGACAATAATCGGGATACTTCTCGGTGATGACCATAGTTTGAGGAGTTCATGTATTCACTATGTGTTAATGCTTTGGTCTGGTACTCTATTAAAAGGAGGCATTATGACCCTTAGTTTGCACTAGGACCCCGCTGCCATGGGAGGGTAGGACAAAAGATGGCATGCAAGTTCTTTTCCATAAGCATGTATGACTATATTCGGAATACATGCCTACATTACATTGATGAACTGGAGCTAGTTTTGTGTCACCCTATGTTATAACTATTACATGAGGAATCGCATCCGACATAATTATCCATCACTGATCCAATGCCTACGAGCTTTTCTCATATTGTGCTTCGCTTATTTACTTTTCCTTTGCTACTATTACAATCACTACAATACTGTTATCTTTACTTTTGCCACTGTTACCATTACTATCATATTACTTTGCTACTAAATACTTTGCTGCAGATACTAAGTTATCCAGGTGTGGTTGAATTGACAACTCAACTTCTAATACTTGAGAATATTCTTTGGCTCCCCTTGTGTCGAATCAATAAATTTGGATTGAATACTCTACCCTTGAAAGCTGTTGCGATCCCCAATACTTATGGGTTATCAAGACTAATTTCTGGCACCATTGCCTAGGAGCATAGCTCTATTCTTTGAGTCACTTGGGATTTATATCTGCTGATCACTGTGAAGAACTTGAAAGACATAAGAACTAAGATTTTTCCCTCAACTACGAGGGGAGGTAAGGAACTGCCATCTAGCTCTGCACTAGATTCTCTTTCTATTATGAGTAAGCTTGCGACACCTAAACCTACTATTTCTTTGAATTCTGATATGTCGCATGTTATTGATGATGCCACTTCTGCTATGCATGATACTTATGATGAAACTACTTCTATGCTTGATACTACTCTGCCATTAGGTGAATATCTTGATGAAAAACTTGCTAGGGTTAGAGAGAATGAAATCATTGATGATAGTGATGATGAAGTTTCTCCCCCTAATTATGAATTGCCTGTTGTTCCTGAGGGTTATGTTATGGATGAAGAAGCTGCTAGAGCTATTTTTGCTTGCAATGATAGATATGATCTTAAGAAGTTATTAGCTAAATGGAAGTAGCAATCCCTTAATGCTAAAATGAAACATGACCCCGCTTTTGCTACTTCACCTATCTGTGTTACTAATAAGAATTATGAATTCTCTGTTGATCCTGAGATAATTACTTTGGTTGAATCTGATCCTTTTTATGGCTATGAATCTGAAACTTTTGTGGCACATCTTACCAAGTTGAATGATATAGCCACCCTGTTTACTAATGATGAGAAGTCTCGCTATTATTATATCCTTAAGATATTTATGTTCTCATTAAAGGGTGATGCTAAAACTTGGTTTAATTCTCTTGATCCTGGATATGATTTATTACTTCTCTGCTAAATATTTCCCTGCTCTTAAGAAACAAGTTGCCCTGCGGGAAATATATAATTTTGTGCAAATCGAAGAAGAGAGTCTCCCACAAGCTTGGGGGAGGCTTCTCCGATTACTTAATAATTTGCGTGATCATCCTCTTAAGAAAAATGAAATACTTGATATCTTTTATAATGGACTAACCGATGCTTCCAAGGACTGCTTCGATAGTTGTGTTGGTTGTGTTTTCAGGGAAAGAACAGTCGACCAAGCTGAATTGTTATTGAATAATATGTTGACAAATGAAAATAATTGGACTCTTCCTGAGGAAATACCTGAGGCAATTCCTGAGCCAACTCCTGAGCCTGTTCCTAAACCTACTCCGAAGAAGAGAGGTGTTCTATTTCTCAGTCCTGAAGATATGCAAGAGGCAAAGAAATCAATGAAAGAAAAAGGTATTAAAGCTGAAGATGTTAAGAATTTACCTCCTATTGAAGAAATACATGGTCTTAATATACCGCCTGTCGAAGAAACACATTGTCTTGATAACCCGACACAAGTAGTAAAGGTAAATTCTCTCTATAGATATGCTAAGGTTGAAATTCCTTCTACTAAATTTCATAGCCCATGTCTAGATGAATTTGATAATTTTATGGCTAGGCAAGAAAGTTTTAATGCTTATGTTGGTAGAGAATTAAAGAATAATGCTTTCGAGATAGGACACTTGAGTGATTATATGGCTAGAGTTAAAGGTGAACTTAAACTCATTAGCAAATATGCTTCTATGGTTACCACTCAAGCGGAGCAAGTACTTAAAGCTCAAAGTGATTTGCTCGATGAATTGAATAATAAACATGATTTTGCTGTTAGAGTGGCTACTAGAACTAGTAAAATGACTCATGAACCTTTGTATCCTGAAGGCCACCCTAAGAGAATTGAGCAAGATTCTCAGAGAAATAATGTAGATGCACCTAGTCCTTCTAAAAAGAAGAAAAAGAAAAACGATAGGACTTTGCATGCTTCTAGTGAACCTGTTGTAGACACACCTGAGAATCCCAATGATATTTCTATTTCTGATGCTGAAACACAATTAGGTGATGAACGAACCTAGTGATAGTGTTAATGATTGTTCATGTTAATGCTCAACCTAGCAATAATAATGATGTAGAGATTGAACCTGCTGTTGATCTTGATAACCCATAATCCAAGAATCATGGTTATGATAAAAGAGATTTTGTTGCTAGGAAGCACGGTAGAGAAAGAGAACCATGGGTTTAGAAACCCGTGCCTTTTCCTCCTAAACCATCCAAGACAAAGGATGATGAGGATTTTGAGCGCTTTGCTAAAATGATTAGACCTATCTTCTTACGTATGCGCTTAACTGATATGCTTAAATCAAATCCTTATGCTAAATATATGAAGGATATCATTACAAATAAAAGAAAGATACTGGAAGCTGAAATTTCCACCATGCTTGCTAATTATACTTTTAAGGGTGGAATACCAAAGAAACTTGGAGATCCAGGAGTACCAACTATATCATGTTCCATTAAAAGAAACTATGTTAAAACTGCTTTATGTGATCTTGGATCCGCTGTTAGTGTTATGCCTCTCTCTTTATATCGTAGACTTGAATTGAATAAGTTGACACCTACTGAAATATCTTTGAAAATGGCCGATAAATCAACTGCTATACCTGTCGGTATTTGTGAGGATGTGCCTATTGTGGTTGCAAATGTCACTATCTTAACGGACTTTGTTATTCTTTTTTTGACTGAAAGACTGTAAGGGAACCCCCTACAGTTTAATTGGTGCAACAAACCCAAATTGCAAGTACCATGCATTGAACCTGGGTGGATGGAAAGGCCTCAACCCCTTCCCACCACTAGGCTATGCCTTAGTCTGCGACTTTGTTATTCTTGATATTCCCGAGGATGATAGTATGTCGATTATCCTTGGTAGACCCTTTTTGAATACTGCAGGGGCTGTTATTGATTGCAACAAAGGCAATGTCACTTTTCATGTTAATGGTAATGAGCATACGGTATACTTTCCAAGGAAACAACCTCAAGTTCATAGCATCAATTCTATTGGAAAAAGTCCAACTATTATTATTGGAGGTTTTGAATTCCCTCTTCCTACTGTCAAGAAAAAGTATGATATTCTTATTGTTGGGGATGTTCATATCCCCGTTGAGGTAACCTAGTGTTATTCAAAATTTCTCCGGTTCTGTGTTATTCGGAATGAGTTTGTTAACAAGACTTGATCAACCTTGTTAGTGGATTCATTTTGATGATCATGAGATGGATCAAACTAGAAGGCACAACCTTCTGTACCCTCTTTTTACTTTCTATTATTTACAATAAATAAAGCAAAAGTAGTATTATCTGTCTGTTTTCTGAATTATCCATGCAATAAAAATATCCCAAAAATAAAAGTGCTCCAAATGCCCTGCAAATTTAGTATGATTTTTTACGGAATATTTGAGGATTTTAGGCACTGAGAACACAGCAGGGGAGGCAAGCACCTGGCCACGAGGGTCCAGGGCGCGCCCCCTCCCCCTGGGCACGCCCCCTTGTCTTGTGGGCCCACGGTGGCCCCCCTCCACTTATTCCTGCACCCACACACTCCGACTTCATCCCAAAAAATCCCCATCCAGCTCAAGCATGAGTTCTAGCTCATTTTGCTGCGATTTTCGATCTCCTTGCTCAGAGCTCCATTCACAAAACTGCTTTGGGAGATTGTTGCTTGGTATGCGACTCCTCCATTGGTCAATTAGTTTTTGTTCTAGTGCTTTATCCATTGCAAATTTTTGTTGCATAGGTGACCCTGTTCTTGAGCTTGCATGTCAAATTTATGAGGTCCCAAGTAATTCTAATGCATGATATAGGCTCTAGGTACTTGTATGAGTAGTTGCTATCAATCTTGTTCAGTTTGATTTACTTTTATTTTGAAGTTACTAAAAATTTCAGAAATTTTTCAGAGGAAAAATATGTCCAGGAAAATGTACCAAGGTGGTTCCTCAACAAAGAAAGGACCTAGGCGTTCTATGCGTGAGCAAGACAATGAACCACCAATGGAAGCTGAGGTACGGTCTTGTGAATGGCCGTCAGAAGAGTTTATGGTCAATGCAGTCATTAAGGATGAATTTGATACATATGTGCGTAATGCCGATCTTGAGGACTTCATGCAAGATAAGTGTCCTCAGTACTACTATCTAATTGATTCATTTGTGAGAAGGTTTAAATTTTCATCTTCGCGTAATTCTCAAAGTGTCCTATTTGATATTTATGATGAATCTTATGCCATGGACTTAGAAGATTTTGCAACTGCTTGCAAACTACCACAGTGGGGCAATATTAATGAACCCCACAAATCTGAATATAAAGACTTTCTTGCTAGTATCACTGTGGGAGAATCTAGCGATATAGCACAACCTACCATAGGGAGCATTCATTTTCCTGCTATGCATTATTTTGCTCTCTTCATTGGTAGATGCATTAATGGTAAAGATGAAGCATGTCACATGTGTGTCCCTGATCTTTGTGTCCTCAAGAGTGATGTATTAGGTAATAAAGATTACAACTTGGGGGCAATAGTTGCACGTAGGTTGCATAATAATGGTATTTTTGGAGATTTATTTGGAGGAATTTATGTGACCCGTGTTGCTAATTATCTTGGTATACCTCCACGTGAGGGTGATTTAGAGTTGCCTGCCGCTTATTTAGATTTTGACGCTATGATCAGGCACCGTTTTCTTGTGAGGAATGAACAATTCCTCTAGTATCCACTAATCTTTGACAGACACCGTGCTGTCCATGTTACTCTCCCTGCTCCTTCCCTTTTTGATTACCAGGCAAAACAAAGATATGTTGTCACCAGGGAGGAGGTAGCTGAACACAAGGGCAGAGCGGAGGCAGCTCGCCAACAATACCGCAGCCCAGAAGGCTTTGACTGCTGCATCTCAGTACGACCCCTATTATAACTTCCGATATCAGCCAGGCTATCCTTGGCATTAGACCAACTTAGGCCAAAAGCCTAAGCTTGGGGGAGTACGTATTTCTCACCGACTTTACATTCATGTTCACACATTATTCTAGTTGTCGGTGCTCATACTCTTTCATTGTATTATCCATGCTAGTTTAATTTCCTTTTTCTAGCTTTCTTCTTGTGTGTTTGATAAACCTTAAGAAAACCAAAAAAAATAGTTAGTTTAATTCCATGCTTGTAGTAGTAATTAAAATGAAAACCCAAAAACATTTCTCGTTCTTCTTTTACTTGTTGGGAGCTTTCCCGTGTAAATAGTTTCTTTTCTTTCCTTTGGGGGTCAAGAGTAGAAGACCATATTGAAAATGCTTAGTGGCTCTCATATGCATGATTGTTGATTTAATTTAGAGCCCATATTACCTTGTCTTCTCTCTTGAATTGAATGCTTGCAGATTCCAGCTTAGTCCAATGCACGTGCACTATTATTATTATACACACCGTTCGGTTGTGCGAGTGAAAGGCAATAATGACGATATATGATGGACTGATTGAGATGAGAGAAGCTGGTATGAACTCAACCCCTCTCGTTTTTTTGTAAATATGATGAGTTCATCGTTCCTGATTCTGCTTATTATGAATAAACATGTTTGCAATGACATTTAGAGATTATAGTTGCTTATGCCATGCTTAATTAGCTTGGAGCTTATAATGGTTTACCTTGCGTGCCAACATGCTATTAAAATGATTGTGATGTGGTATGATGGGATGGTATCCTCCTTTGAATGAATTGAGTGACTTGACTTGGCACATGTTCACGCATGTAGTTGAAACAAAATCAACATAGCCTTCACGATCTTTATGTTCATGGTGGATTATATGCTACTCATGCTTGCACCTGGTGTAAATTAATTTTGATGCATGTTCATGAGTGTTGTCGCTCTCTCAGTTGGTCGCTTCCCAGTCTTTTGCTAGCCTTCACTTGTACTAAGCAGGAATACTGCTTGCATCCAAAATTCCTTAAACCCCAAAGTTATTCCATATGAGTCCACCATACCTTCCTATATGCGGTATCTACCTGCTGTTCCAAGTAAATTTGTATGTGTCAAACTCCAAACCTTCAAATAAAATTCTGTTTTGTATGCTCGAGCATCTCATGTTTCAACTAGGGTTGTCTGTATCTTCAATGCTAGGTGGGTTATTCTCAAGAGGAGTTGACTCCGCTCCTTATTTACGAGAAAATGGCTGGTAAACGGGATGCCCAGTCCCATGATCAAAAAGATCAAAGCAAATCAAAATAATTAAAACAAAACTCCCCCGGGGTTGTTGTTAGTTGGAGGCACTCGTTGTTTTGAGCAAGCCATGGATTCATGCTTGTTGGTGGTGGGGGAGTATAAACTTTACCATTCTGTTTGGGAACCGCCTATAATGTGTGTAGGATGTAAGATATCGAGATCTCATTGTTTTTGCGTTGACAGTGAAAGTATACCGCTCAAAATGTTATTCATCTCTATTTTAATATCGAGCTCTGGCACCTCTACAAATCCCTGCTTCCCACTGCGAAGGGCCCATCTATTTACATTTATGTTGAGTCATCACCCTCTTATTAAAAAGCACCCGCTGGAGAGCACGCTATCATTTGCATGCATTATTGTTAGTTTATATTGGGTATGACTTGACTGGATCTCTTTTACCATGAATTACAATGTTTAGTCAGTCCTTGATCTTTAAAGGTGCTCTGCTTTTATGTTTTGCGGTCTCAGAAAGGGCTAGCGAGATACCATCTTGTTATATCATATTATGATTGTTTTGATAAAGTGTTGTCATCCGAGTTTTATTATTATTGCTCGCTAGTTGATTATGCCATTGATATGAGTAAACATGAGACCTAAGTGTTATTGTGAATATGGTTAGTTCATAATCTTTGCTGAAACCTTGAATGATGGCTTTACATATTTACAACAACAAGAGCAAACAGAGTTTGTAAAAGTTTTTCTTTATCACTTTCAGTTTATCAACTGAATTGCTTGAGGACAAGCAAAGGTTTAAGCTTGGGGAGTTGATACGTCTCCAATGTATCTACTTTTCCCAACACTTTTGCCCTTGTTTTGGACTCTAACTTGCATGATTTGAATGAAACTAACTCGGATTGACGCTGTTTTTAGCAGAACTGTCGTGGTGTTGTTTATTGTGCAGAAAACAAAAGTTCTCAGAATGACCTGAAAATCCACGGAGATAACTTTTGGAAAATATAAAAAATACTAGCAAAAGATCAAGGCCAGGGGGCCCACACCCTATCCACGAGGGTGGGGGCGTGCCCCCTCCCCCTGGGCGTGCCCCCTGTCTCGTGGGCCCCCTGATGCTCCATCAACCTCAACTCCAACTCCATATATTCCGTTTGGTGGAGAGAAAAATCAGAGAGGATGTTTCATCGCGTTTTACGACACGAAGCCACCGCCAAGCCCTTATCTCTCTTGGGAGGGCTGATCTCGAGTCCGCTCGGGGCTCCGGAGAGGGGGATTTGTCACCGTCGTCATCATCAACCATCCTCCATCACCAATTTCATGATGCTCACCACCGTGCGTGAGTAATTCCATCATAGGCTTGCTGGACGGTGATGGGTTGGATGAGATTTACCATGTAATCAAGTTAGTTTTGTTAGGGTTTGATCCCGTTGAGATTGATGTTGCTATGACTTTGCTATGCTTAATGCTTGTCACTAGGGCCCGAGTGCCATGATTTCAGATCTGAACCTATTATGTTTTCATGAATATATGTGAGTTCTTGATCCTATCTTGCAAGTCTATAGTCGCCTATTATGTGTTATGATCCGACAACCCCGAAGCGACAATAATTGGGATACTTCTCGGTGATGACCGTAGTTTGAGGAGTTCATGTATTCACTATGTGTTAATGCTTTGGTCCAGTACTCTATTAAAAGGAGGCCTTAATATCCCTTAGTTTTCACTAGGACCCCGCTGCCATGGGAGGGTAGAAGAAAAGATGTCATGCAAGTTCTTTTCCATAAGGACGTATGACTATATTCGAAATACATGCCTACATTACATTGATGAACTGGAGCTAGTTCTGTGTCACCCTATGTTATAACTATTACATGAGTAATCGCATCCAACATAATTATCCATCACTGATCCAATGCCTACGAGCTTTTCACATATTGTGCTTCACTTATTTACTTTTCCGTTGCTACTGTTACAATCACTACAATACTGCTATCTTTACTTTTGCCACTGTTACCATTACTATCATATTACTTTGCTACTAAATACTTTGCTGTAGATACTAAGTTATCCAGGTGTGGTTGAATTGACAACTCAACTGCTAATACTTGAGAATATTCTTTGGCTCCCCTTGTGTCAGATCAATAAATTTGGGTTGAATACTCTACCCTCGAAAGCTGTTGCGATCCCCTATACTTGTGGGTTATCATCTGCTCCTGCGACATTACGTCCAAGAGAGCTTTGGAGCGCGCCTGGAGCGGAGCCGCTATTGTCCTTCATCTGCTCCTGCGACAGTACGTCCAAGATAGCTTTGGAGCACCAGGAGGCCATGGTTGGAGTGGTGCTGACAGAAGGAAAGGGTCGGAGGAGAATGAGTATGGGTCTTTGGCTATGGCTGGGAGCTAGGGCTCAAGTTAATATAGCGGGCGAATAGCAATGAGCAGCGGCAGACGGATGGACGGCTGGCGCCGGAGTAGGTTCGTCTGGCGTGAATGCGGACGCTTCTTCAGTGACTTAACTATGGGTGCGTTGGGTCACTGACATGTGGGCCCAATGGGCATCTGGCCTGCATGTCAGTGACACACCAACTGCACCTACAGTTAAGTCCGGTGAATGCGGCATTGACGTTCTGGAGAGACGGTGACCGTTTCAGGCGGGAAGTGCGCGCTAGCGATGGAAGGGGTTTCGGTAGGCCAGGGCGGTCAGACGCTGGCGTGGTGGTAAAATGTGAACTCATGGAAGACGAGCCTTTGAAGTGTATGCAGCACGTATTGACAACCAGGCGTCCATGCAAGCGCTCTTGTCGCCAGCTAGCCTTCGACGACCACCATTAGACACCACACAACCATGCATAACTTATGAATAATGGACGAATCAATCAGACACAAACTCCTGTGCAGTGGCACTATAATGGGTCACTCACGATAGTACATACTCCGTACCATAGTACCCTCTCTAGCAAGGCTATTTTATAGATTGTCGTTATGATGGACAATATACATGAGCAAGGCACCGAGTCCCGAGTATGACCGTTTGGTGTTGAGCCAGGTGAGTACATGCTCGGCGTTCGCGGAGGCCTCCATCAAATGTCTAAACAGTAATGTCAGGCACCGCCGGGGCGCGCAGGTGACGTGCTCGCCATTTGCGTTACGCCATGAGCAGGACTTTGATTGAGAGGGCGACATGCATATGCATGCATTAGCATGGTTTGACAGCGTGAGCATGAGTGTCTGCACGCGTACATGCTACTTGCCTCTATGGAAGGTGTGTGCTAATGTGTGCATCACGTATAATATAAAAAATCCGTTTGTGCTTTTAACGCAAAGTATTTCATTTTCATTTGGCCGACGAGTGTGCGGCCGTGGTTTGATGCCTCACATATGCATAATTTTGGTTTTTTATTTCTTTCTCCACTGACAGGTAAGCCCGCATAGATAGATAGATAAAGAACACGAGTTGATGAGGCGCATGCGAACTATTTGACTGGTCAACCAGACAAATATGGAGCTATACGCTGAGCCAGTGACCATATAATCACCATATCTCGTATACAATGATCAAGGTGAGCTATCAAGACAAATTCAATGACCGCCAATGCATTTTACTCAGTAATAAATGACCAGGATTGAAGGGGAATCCAAATTTCCTTCGTCTTCTGTCCTTGAGCTCTTGACAAACCAATGCACTATAAGGTTGTCTGGCCACTCCACCCCAGAGCTCTCACCAAGCATCATTCATGCCACCGCGCTGCACACTAACCGGTAAGGAAGCGATGGCATCCCGCCACGCCGAGTTCCTCGTAGCCCACGACCGCACACAAAATGGTAGGGAAGCGATGGCATCCCGTCGTGCCGAGTTCATCGCCGCTCGTGACCTCACACCTACGTGGGTGGAATTTGAAGCTGCCAAGGCTAAATGGGCGGTAGAGCAAGAGGCGGCCAAAGCCGCATAGAGGGAGCGGAAAAGTCAGAAAGCACTCAAGAAAAGAGAGGCCCGCTGCCACAAGAAAGAAGTGGACGTACGTGCTGCTGCGAAGAGGTCGGCGGAGATCCAAGCACGGTGGGGTGTCACCGACAAAGCCGGGAAGGAGAACGACGGCGTCTGGCCAGCATGTGAGAAGTAGTAGTACTAGTAGTTAGTGTGTGTGTCTGTGTCTGAGTATGAGCATGTACTAGTACTTCTAGTTACTACTGTAGTTTTTAGAGCAAATTGCCAGTACATTAGCCTAGACTCAATGGAAAAATTCCTATCCTATGCATCAAATGGTATCTCTTTCTCTATAGCAATCGAGATACATGTCATCTCACTTCCTATGATTTTCATATTCCTATAAAATTCCTATCCTATGAACGAAAGGAGGCCTCTGCTAGAGTAACTACTATAGCTAGCAGTACAGCTGGTACAGAAGTTTTCTTCAAGAAGCGGAATTCAACGAAGTCATGATGGTTCCTTCGTCCGAGCAACTTCAAAGTGGGAAAGGTTGGGCGTGTGATTTGACGGCTCATTAGTCATTATTACTGTGGCGCGACGACCGGGATGACTCTCCCTTGGAGTTTTGCGTGCGTGGCAAGTGGACCAGGATGGTTGACGTCCCACATGTTGGCGAACGGAAGTATTCTTTCCGATATCGAGGAGCAAGGAAAGCGCGTGGTATAGTATCACTGCTAATTTATATTTATTTTTTATTTCTGATGAATGCTAGCGTTTGAACTGTTACGACGAAGGAGTGCCAAACATGACATGTGCTGGATGTCCCACATGTCAGCATAAGGAGTGGGACATGAACAGCGTGGTAGAGCGTCTCCACTTCTTCCACTTCTGGGTCGGAGAGCACACGTAATGGTACTAGTGGTATGAACAATACAAAGTGCGACCCAGAGAGAAAGACACATTTAGTTGGAAGGTCTCGGGGCATACACGTAAACAAATATAAAACCTAATATGTGCCTCCAATTAATATAGTAGTAGTAGAGTACTTAGGCACGTACTCCATAACATCACCGTGCATTGCACGTACAACATTTAGTGGTACATAGTAAGAGACAAATGCTTATATGCCACGCATGTTCATACTATTTGTGCCTTTCTACTTCACTTACTGTGCTACATTACTCAGGTTCGTATGTCCACTCCTGGGTACATGTCTGTATCATAGTTCCAGTCCCACGTGTTCTTCATAGATGGAACGATCCATATCATCGCAGTTAGTGTGGCTCCCCACGATGGAGACTCATCCAAACTATGGCCAACCTCGGCGCAGAGCAGTCATGTGCACTGGGAAGCGGAGCTCTCTCGGTCATCGTGCTGCTTCAAATCCGGCGCCAATGAGAGGTCGCCTCCACTCTGGTCGGGCATTAATGCGGCACTGGCGCTCTAGCGCGACGCTGACCGTTTCACGTGGGAAGCGCGCGCTGGCAAGGGAGTATTGGTGTTGAACTGTTTCAGGTGTAGTACTGGTAGTTTGCAAAACTACTCAATTATTGCACTCAATTTCTTAAGAAATTGTGGTAAAAACATTACTCCACAGCCCGCTTCCCTTCTCCTTCCTCTTACACCGCCCACGCACATCCATGGGAAGCGACCGGTCAACCCTTATATAGGAGTGCTAGCACAAAAAGATGCATGCATGACCACTAAAATTTCCAGATTAAAGCGCCGCTCCGGAGGGAGTATGGTGTATGTCGTTACCTTCGGCCAGGCCATGTCTATCGGGCTACGACGACTAGAGAAGAGGCGGCGGGAGGGGAATGAATGCAGCTACTATTTTGGTTCGGCGTTCGGCTTAAATAAATGTGCACCATCACGTGTACTGATACGTCCATTTTGCATCATGCCTTTATATCAATATTTATTGCATTATGGTCTGTTATTACACATTATATCTCATTACTTATGGCTATTCTCTCTTATTTTATAAGGTTTACCATGAAGAGGGGGAATGCCGGCAGCTGGAATTCTGGCTGGAAAAGGAGCAAATGTTGGAAACCTATTCTGCACAACTCCAAAAGTCCTGAAACTCCACGAAACAACTTTTTGAAATTTATAAGAATTTCTGAGCAAAAGAAATAGGCCAAGGGGCCCACACCCTGTCCAGGAGACAGGCGGGCGCCCCCTCACCCCTATAGGGCGCGCCCCCTATCTCCTGGGCCCCCTGGTGGGCCTTCGACGTCCATCTTCTTCTATATCATCACTTTTACCCTGGAAAAAATTGTGGGCAAGCTTACGGGACGAAACTCCACTGCCACAAGGCGGAACCTTGGCGGAATCAATCTAGGGCTCTGGTGGAGCTGTTTTGCCGGGGACACTTCCCTCCGGGAGGGGGAAATCATCACCAACATCATCACCAATGATCCTCTCATCGGGAGGGGGTCAATCTCCATCAACATCTTCACCAGCACCATCTCCTCTCAAAACCCTAGTTCATCTCTCGTATCCAATCTTGTATCAAAACCACAAATTGGTACATGTGGGTTGCTAGTAGTGTTGATTACTCCTTGTAGTTGATGCTAATTGGTTTACTTGGTGGAAGATCATATGTTCAGATCCTTTATGCATATTATTACTCCTCCGATTATGAACATGAATATGCTTTGTGAGTAGTTACGTTTGTTCCTGAGGACATGGGTGAAGTCTTGCTATTAGTAGTCATGTGAATTTGGTATTCGTTCGATATTTTGGATGAGATGTATGTTGTCTTTTCCTCTAGTGGTGTTATGTGAACGTCGACTACATGACACTTCACCATTATTTGGGCCTAGAGGAAGGCATGGGGAAGTAATAAGTAGACGATGGGTTGCTAGAGTGACAGAAGCTTAAACCCTAGTTTATGAGTTGCTTCGTTAGGGGCTGATATGGATCCATATGTTTAATATTGTGGTTAGGTTTACCTTAATACTTCTTTTGTAGTTGCGGACGCTTGCAATAGGGGTTAATCATAAGTGGGATGCTTGTCCAAGTAGGGGCAGTACCCAAGTACCGGTCCACCCACATATCAAATTATCAAAGTACCGAACGCGAATCATACGAACATGATGAAAACTAGCTTGACGATAATTCCCATGTGTCCTCGGGAGCTCCTTTCTCATTATTAGAATTTGTCCAGGATTATCCTTTGCTACATAAAGGATTGGGCCACCTTTCTGCACTTTATTTACTTTATTTACTTGTTGCTCGTTCCTATTTATCTTATCACAAAACTATCTATTACCTACAATTTCAGTGCTTGCAGAGAAAACCTTACTGAAAACCGCTTATCAATACCTTCTGCTCCTCATTGGGTTCAACACTCTTACTTATCTAAAGGACTACGATAGATCCCCTACACTTGTGGGTCATGAAGACTCTTTTCTGGCGCCATTGCCGGGGAGTGTAGCGCTTTTGGTGAGTGGAACTTGGTAAGGAAACATTTATATATTGTGCTGAAATTTTCTGTTACTTGTCACTATGGAAACTAATCCTTTGAGGGGCTTGTTTGGGGTATCTTCACCCCAACCAGAAGAGCAAAGAGTTGCTCCTCAACCTACTAAACTTTATGAAAATATTCACTTTGAGATTCTTTCGGGTATGATAGAGAAACTACTAGCTAATCCATTTGTAGGAGATGAAACATTGCATCCCGATTTACACCTTATCTTTATGGATGAAGTTTGTGGATTATTTAAGCTTGTAGGTATTCCCGGTGATGTTGTCAAAAGGAAGGTCTTCCCTTTATCTTTGAAGGGAGATGCATCGACATGGTATAGGCTATGTGATGATCCGAGATCATGGAATTATAAGCGATTGAAGTTGGAATTTCACCAGAAGTTCTATCCTATGTGTCTTGTTCATCATGATCGTAATTACATATATAATTTCTGGCCTCGCCAAGGAGAAAGCATCGCTCAAGCTTGGGGGAGGCTTAAGTCAATGTTATATTCATGCCCCAATCATGAGCTCTCTCGGGAAATGATTATTCGGAATTTTTATGCTCGGCTTTCTCTTGATAATCGCAACCTGCTCGATACTTCTTGCTGGTTCTTATATGCTGAAGACTATTGATTTCAAATGGGCTTATTGGAAAGAATTAAGCGCAACTCTAAAGATTGGGGTTCCGACGATGGTAAGGAGTCAGGTATGACACCTAAGTTCGATTGCGTTAAATCTTTTATGGATACCGATGCTTTTTGTGGATTTAGCGCTAAGTATGGACTTGACTCTGAGATAGTAGCTACTATTTGTGAATCTTTTGCTACTCACGTTGATCTCCCTAAAGAGAAGTGGTTTAAATATAAACCTCCTGTTGAAGTGAAAGTAGTTGCACCTATTACAGTCGAAGAAAAGACTATTACCTATAGTGATCCTATTGTTCTACTGCTTATGTTGAAAAACCACCTTTTCCTGTTAGGATAAAGGATCATCCTAAAGCTTCGACTGTTGTTCGTAAGAGTAATACTAGGACTTTTACACCTCCTGAGAAAATTAATGTTGAACTTAGATAAAGGATGAGAACTTAGATGGGCATGTTATTTCTTTCTTGGGTGAGACTGCTAATATTGCTAGACCTGATACTAAGACACGTAGACCTGTCGTAGGCATGCCTGTTATTTCGGTTAAAATAGGAGATCATTGTTATCATGGCTTATGTGATATGGGTGTTAGTGCTAGTGTGATACCTTATGATCTTTATAAAGAAATTATGCACGACATTGCACCCATTGAATTAGAAGACATTGATGTTACTATTAAGCTTGCTAATAGGGATACCATTAAACCTATTGGAATTGTTAGAGATGTTGAAGTTTTGTGTGGGAAGGTTAAATACCCTGCTGATTTTCTTGTTCTTGGTTCCCCACAAGATGATTTTTGTCCCATTATTTTTGGTAGACCCTTCTTGAATACTGCTAGTGCTAAGATTAATTGTGAAAAGAATGTTGTCACTGTTGGCATAGATGGTATGTCTCATGAGTTTAATTTTGCTAAGTTTAGTAGACAACCTCGTGAAAGGGAACCACCTAGTAAGGATGAGATTATTGGTCTTGCTTCCATTGCTGTTCCTCCAACTGATCTGTTAGAACAACATTTGCTAGACCATGACAATGATATGTTTATGAAGGATAGGGAAGAAATAGATGAAGTGTTCCTTAAATAGGAACCTATGCTGAAACATAACCTTCCCGTTGAAATTCTTGGGGATCCCCCTCCACCCAAGGGTGATCCCGTGTTTGAACTCAAACCATTACCTGATAATCTTAAGTATGCTTATCTTGATGAAAAAGAAATATATCCTGTAATTATTAGTGCTAACCTTTCAGAGAAAGAAGAAGAAAGATTATTGAAAACTATGAAGAAGCACCGAGCAACTATTGGATATACTCTGGATGATCTTAAGGGCATTAGTCCCACGTTATGTCAACACAAAATTACATTGGAGGACGATGCCAAACCAGTTAGGGATCCTCAAAGACGATTAAATCCCAAGATGAAGGAAGTGATAAGAAAGGAGATACTAAAGCTCCTTGAGGCAGGTATTATTTATCCCGTTGCTGATAGTGAATGGGTAAGCCCTGTCCATTGTGTCCCTAAAAAGGGAGGTATTACCATCGTTCCTAATGATAAAGATGAATTGATCCTGCAAAGAATTATTATAGGTTATAGGATGGTAATTGATTTCCGTAAGTTAAATAAAGCTACTAAGAAAGATCATTACCCCTTACATTTTATTGATCAAATTCTAGAAAGACTATCCAAACACACACATTTTTGCTTTCTAGATGGTTATTCTGGTTTCTCTCAGATACCTGTGTCAGCGAAGGATCAATCTAAAACTACTTCTACTTGCCCTTTTGGTACTTTTGCTTATAGATGTATGCCTTTTGGTTTATGTAATGCTCCTGCTACCTTTCAAAGATGCATGATGGCTATATTCTCTGATTTTTGTGAAAAGATTTGTGAGGTATTCATGGATGACTTCTCCGTCTATGGATCCTCTTTTGAGGATTGTTTGAGCAACCTTGATCGAGTTTTGCAGAGATGCGAAGACACTAGTCTCGTCCTGAATTGGGAAAAGTGTTGCTTTATGGTTAATGAAGGCATTGTCTTGGGGCACAAGATCTCCGAGAGAGGTATTGAAGTTGATAAAGCCAAAGTTGATGCTATTGAAAAGATGCCATGTCCCAAGGACATAAAAGGTATAAGAAGTTTCCTTGGTCATGCCGGCTTTTATAGGAGGTTCATTAAGGACTTTTCTAAAATCTCTAGGCCTCTGACTAATTTATTGCAAAAAGATATTCCTTTTGTCTTTGATGATGATTGTGTAGAAGTGTTTGAAGTGCTTAAGAAAGCTTTGATCACTGCACCTATTGTTCAACCACCTGATTGGAATTTACCTTTTGAAATTATGTGCGATGCTAGTGATTATGTTGTAGGTGTTGTTTTAGGACAAAGAGTTGATAAGAAATTGAATGTTATCCAGTATGCTAGTAAGACTCTTGATACTGCCCAGAGAAATTATGCTACTACTGAAAAAGAGTTTTTAGCAGTTGTGTTTGCATGTGATAAGTTCAGACCTTATATTGTTGATTCCAAAGTTACTATTCACACTGATCATGCTGCTATTAAATATCTTATGGAAAAGAAAGATGCTAAGCCTAGACTCATTAGATGGGTTCTCTTGCTCCAAGAATTTGACTTGCATATTATTGATAGAAAGGGAGCTGACAACCCCGTTGCAGAGAACTTGTCTAGGTTAGAGAATGTTCTTGATGACCCACTGCCTATTAATGATAGCTCTCCTGATGAACAACTAGGGGTCGTCAATGCTTCTCGTACTGCTGCTTGGTATGCTAATTATGCTAATTACATTGTTGCTAAATATTTACCGCCTAGTTTCACATACCAGCAAAAGAAAAAGTTCTTTTATGATTTAAGACATTACTTCTAGGATGATCCACACCTTTATAAAGAAGGAGTAGATGGTGTTATTAGATGTTTGTGTGCCTGAGCATGAACAGGAACAGATCCTACGCAAGTGTCACTCTGAATCTTATGGAGGACACCACGCTGGAGATAGAACTGCACACAAGGTACTACAATCTAGTTTTTATTGGCCTACTCTCTTCAAAGATGCTCGTAAGTTTGTCTTATCTTGTGATGAATGTCAAAGAATATGCAACATTAGTAGACGTCAAGAAATGCCTATGAATTATTCTGTTGTTATTGAACCATTTGATGTTTGGGGCTTTGACTATATGGGACCTTTTCCTGCCTCTAATGGTTATACACATATTTTAGTTGTTGTTGATTACGTTACTAAGTGGGTAGAAGCTATTCCAACTAGTAGTGCCGATCATAACACTTCTATTAAAATGCTTAAAGAAGTTATTTTTCCGAGGTTTGGAGTCCCTAGATATCTTATGACTGATGGTTGTTCACATTTCATTCATGGTGCTTTCCGTAAGATGCTCGCTAAGTATGATGTCAATCATAGAATAGCATCTCCTTATCATCCGCAGTCTAGTGGTCAAGTAGAGTTGAGCAATAGAGAGCTCAAATTAATTTTGCAAAAGACTGTGAATACATCTAGAAAGAATTGGTCCAAAAAACTTGATGATGCATTATGGGCCTATAGAACTGCATACAAAAATCCTATGGGTATGTCTCCTTATAAGATGGTTTATGGAAAAGCGTGTCATTTACCTCTTGAACTTGAACATAAAGCATATTGCGCTATTAAAGAGCTCAATTATGACTTTAAGCTTGCCGGTGAGAAGAGGTTATTCGATATTAGCTCACTTGATGAATGGACAGCCCAAGCTTATGAGAATGCCAAGCTTTTCAAAGAAAAAGTCAAACGTTGGCATGATAAGAGGATACAAAAGCGTGAGTTTAACGTAGGAGATTATGTGTTATTATTCAACTCTCGTTTAAGATTTTTTGCAGGAAAACTTCTCTCAAAATGGGAAGGTCCCTACGTTATCAAGGAGGTCTATCGTTCTGGTGCCATAAAAATCAACAACTTCGAAGGCACAAATCCGAGGGTGGTAAACGGTCAAAGAATTAAACACTATATTTCAGGTAATCCTATCAATGTTGAAACTAATATTATTGAAACCGTAACCCCTGAGGAATACATAAGGGACACTTTCCAGAATGTTCCAGACTCCAAAAAGGCATAGGTATGTGGTACGGTAAGTAAACCGACTCCAAAACAACTCCAATGGCATTTTTTATCAGTTTTGGAGTCAAATTTGAACTACAAGCACATGCTTGCAAGCACGGTTTCGGATTTGAATTCTAGGTCTCGTGGTTGAATTTCTAGGTCCCATGGAGTTGTTTTGGAGTCGGTTTGAACTTATAAGTCAAATTTGAACTACAAGCACATGCTCTCATGCACCAAAGTTGGTTGAAAAATCACATCTGTATCCTCGGGTGAATTTCTAGGTCCCATGCAAGAAATGAGAATAAAATTCAAACATCTGGGCATTGTGGCTCGGCCGAGAACATTGAGAAACTTGGTTTTAAAATTCTTGTAAATCCAAAACACGTCAATCATGAAACTTGGCATGGTGTCATGTCATGGTACTACCATGCTGTGGTAAACAAATTGGCCGAATAGGAACAGATTTTGGTATAAGCTTCTTGCAAACCGAAGCTTATCTCAAGAAGGCTCGTGGTTCTGAGAGGGAACGTGCCACCTTTGAGTGCGAAACAATATATGTTATCCCCCTTGAGTTTATTTACAAAGGCAACATAGAACTACATGAGTGCCCTGTTAAATTTTGGAATTATTCTGGGTTGGTTTGGCCTTTTTTATACATTAATTGAGTTTTTGGTCATTTAATGTGCATAATTAAAATTTGAACTACAAGCACATGCTCCCGTGCACCAAAGTTGGTTGAAAAATCACATATGTGTCCTCGGGTGAATTTCTAGGTCCCTTGCAAAAAATGAGAATAAAATTCAAACATCTGGGCATCATGGCTCGGTCGAGAACATTGAGAAACTTGGTTTTAAAATCATGATACTTGGCATGGTCTCATGTCATGGTAGTACCATGCCGTGGTAAAAAAAATTGGCCAAATATGAACAAATTTTGGTATAAGCTTCTTGCAAATCGGAGCTTCTCTAAAGAAGGCTCATGGTTCTGAGAGGGAACGTGTCACCTTTGTGTGCATAATTCAAATTTGAAATACAAGAACATGCTCGAGTGCACCAAAGTTGGTTGAAAAATCACATGTGTGTCCTTGGGTAAATTTCTAGGTTCCATGCAAGAAATGGGAATGAAATTCAAAATTCTGGGCGTCGTGGCTGGGCTGGAAACATTGAGAAACTTATTTTTTTAATTCCTGTAAATCCAAAACACGCATGAAAATAATGAAACTTGGCTTGGTGCCATGACATGGCACCAACATGCTATGGTAATTTTGCAGTCTGATTTGCGAAGGCGCACACATTAACAATCAATAAAGTCATTTTGGAACAAGTGTTGTCACGTTACAATCGGAAACACAAGTATTATTGAAATCGTGGGCGTTCTATTTACTACCATTTACGTGCCCCCACGCGTCCCCTTTTTTTATTAGCTAGGAGGCGTCGTGCAGGGTAGCTATTTGAGTACGAGAGGCATGCGATCAGACCCCTGCATGTGCTTATCAGGGGGAGAGCCCTTTGACCTCCATCTGTCGTCCACCTCTCTCCCAAGGTATCCATTAATGGCGCCCGAGCCTCTGTTTAATGGTGTGGCTATGTCTCACTCGACTGAGATTTAAGAGAGAAAAAAGAAAATGCGAAAGCACGGATCTTGATGTAAGATCCGACGGACCTATATAGCATCTACTGTGACTTAGAGCAAGACTGATGAATATATAAGGACGATTAATTGTCTTACATAATTAGAAAGATAATTAAAAAAGCCACATGCGACTACGCCCAAAATACACAAGGGCAAAAGAAGAAGGAAGACAAGGATCTAGCTCGCTGATCTCTACTTTCTTGATGCGTTGCTGCAAGCCGCGGGAACTAGTCTCCGCGGCGAGCGGCGATGAGCTCTTTCATGTCCTCAAGACGCTGCTTGAGAACATCCATGGATTCCTCCACCAGCCTTTGGCGCTCGATGCGGAGCATGTCATTTTCGTCCATAAGTTTCTTGACAATGACGTCGGTCCTCCTCAACAAGGCATTGGTCTCCTCCTGTTGGTCTGCACTTTGGACGATCTTCGCCCTCAGCAGGTCGCGCTCGGCCCGGAGCCTCTCATTACCCTCCCTTAGTTGTCGGATGACACTGATAGCCTGTTCAAATGAGAATTTCATGTTGTCCTGCAACCTCGCCCAGCCGGAGATCTGATGCATATGGCTATGGACGATCGCATGCATGCGCCTGTAAGAGTCGTCGCCTGCCTGCGTGACATTTTCCCAGGCCGCCGTGGCGCGGCCGGACATCTCTGCTGCATTTGCGGCGCAGCGGGACATCTCCGCTGCTTCCGCGGCGCGGCCGGACCAGTCTGCTGCATCGACGGCATGGCGGGACCTCCGTGCTACTTCAGCGGCGCGGCAGGACCTCGGTGCTGCTACTTCCGTGCGGCGGGACATGTCGGCTGCTATCGCAGCGAGGTGGGACATCTCTGGTGCTTCCGCTTCCATGCTCGCCTCTCCCTCATGGCAATCTCTCAACCCAGAACTCACACTGGCCATGGCAGACGCAAGGGAAGGATGTTGAATGACTTGTTTGTTTTGTGGATGAGGAGTTGAGGAGGAATGTGCAGTCAACTTGGCATAGTAGTATTTATAATCGAGTACTAATACGCTCCTAAGTGGGAAACCGTTTAGGTTGTGATCGGTGTGAATAGGTTTGCAATTCAATATAGCATGGTAGTAGTAGTAATTTGGAATGTGACGAGATGCAAGCTCAAAATTTATTGACAGTTCTAGTTTCGAAGTGCGGCACTATTCCCGGATGGCGTTACGTGGGCACGTGTTCTCAGCCGTGGTGTAGCATATGTCATGGTAGTTCTTTTTCTACTGCTGTGTACGTGAAATAACAGGCACCATCGTATACATATCTTACGGTTAATGGGGCGTTCGACAGGAATAGCCATGTGGCGAGCTATAGGCTAGTCTTTTTTTCAGACGCATTAAACCTATCTGTCGGGACTTCTCGCATGCACCATCATGCCACCCACAAAAAGTTGTACTCTGGGTTAGTACGTTATACAGGAAGAGAAGCGGTGCACGCACGCACTTGTCCTCTCACACATGCATCGGTTTTTTCTCGAAAAGGAGGATGATGACCCCCCGGCTCTGCATCTGGGAGTCACACACGCATCTGTAGCTACAAATTGTAGTGTTCTCAACCATCCGATTGGCTCTATCATAGGATTCACATTGCTCCTTGGCCTTGAGATTGAGAAGTTTAAAATGTGGAGGCTAAGCTGGAGGCGCGAGGTTTTGGTTAATGTGCGGGCCGCACACGGCACCAACACGACACGACACGAGCTTCATCTGCCTGGTGCACAGTCCAGTGAGTTGTCCAACACAACTAGGCCCTGCTTGGTATATGAGCCTCGACTTATGCACAGAGAAATTAAGGTCGGAGGGAGTACTACTAGTAGTAGTACTACTTTGATGTGTTGCGTCAACTCGCACAAGTATGAAACACTTCGTGAACAAACAAGCATATACTCCCTCCGTTCCAAAATACTACTCTACTTGACTTCCATTTGTCAAAAAATGGATGTACCTATATACTAAAACATGTCTAGATACATCTATATTTTCACAAATGGAAGGCATGTATTGTGGAAAGGAGGGAGTTCTTGTCATCAAAATGGATAAAAAGGGACGTATCTAGAACTGAAATACGTCTACATACATCTCCTTTTATCCATTTTGAAGACAAGTAGTACTTCTTACCCAAAGGAACTTTATATCTAACAGACACAAAATATCCGTTCGACTATTGGAAATTACTGATCTGATGTCGTAGTAGTTGCTGCATCGCCACCAAAACCCACCATTTCTTAAGCTAAAGTAGACCAAAGTAATCCCTATATTAGCATATTACTAAGATAAATAGAAGGCATTGTAGAAACATTTAGGACGTGAGATTGTCAATCTGAATGTGGAGGGATACCAGCTTAGCCCCCGCCAGCAGCTTGGGCAGAATTGTGAAGAAGGTCAGCTCCTGCACGGCGATGTCGCCGGGATCCTTGCTGATTGTCACGTCCATTTCCACCTTGACGGCGTCGGTCGTGCCTTTGGGCTCCCCCGGCGAGCCTTTCGCCCAAAGCTTGGCCACGTAGTGCGGCAGTGGGGACGCCCCTGCTCTGATGCAACCGATGTCGAGCACGCCGCCGACCAAGAAAAACGCACGGCCATCCTCCTCCGCGAACAGCAAGAGTCGTGGCTCCGACAGTGGCACTTGCAGCTGGAGCACCTTGCCGTACTGGATCCTATGCACGGGCATGGGATGCGCGGTGCTGATGTGGTGGTAGAGTGTCGGCGGCAGGCCTTCGTAGCCGCAGACGGGCACGGGGCATTTGCAGGGCGCGAGCGGACACACGCTCTGGTGATCGGCGAGCTTGTGGTAAGTGACGTAGAGCCCACGGCCTTCGTGCGGGCACTCCACCCTCACCGATGAACGGACGATGTCCACCGCCGTGTTCTGCACATTGAAGCCACCGCTGCGCTCGCACTTCTGGCACTACCGCTGGTTCCCGGGGTGCTCGACGCGGTAGTCCGCGCAGGCCAGGTGCCCTCCCTTGCACTGCAGAAATCAATCAAACAGCACATCAATCAATAAATCTGCACCTTGCTCAATCAACCGAACGGACTAGGTGTATTCGAACCTCATACACTGGAGGCGTCAAGGGGTGGAGGCACAAGGGGCAGTGGAGCACGGTGAGGTCCATCGAGACCTTAGAGAGCTCCATCGTCGGGTCTTGTTCCATCTGCATGATCTCGCCCTCCTCGTGCACAACCATCTCTTGCTTGGGCCGGGGCATTACCAAGCTTTACCGTCACATATTTTATACTACTTCAAGGTGCATTAAATCAACACATGCAAGTATCAAAAGGATAGTCACGGCATGCACGCATGCTTTGTAATTAATGCATCGGTAAACGCAAATTATTGAAATATATCGAGTGCAGTGCTTTGATGTGTCGCGTCAACTCGTACATCAACAAGAAGTTTGATTACCCTCTCCCTCGTGGACTTAACTGCACCTGCCTTTGGCTGTATGACAGGTTTGCCACCCACCTGTTAGGCCCACCTGTCATACACGCAAAGGTAGGATCATCCCTCCCTCGCCCATGAGTGTGGTGGCTGGCAAGACTAGGAGAAGCTTTCACTACACGCTCTCCCTCCCGCACGCGATGGACATGCAACACTTCAATCGGTGTCAGATGGCCAGAAGCGTACTATAGTAATCCTCCAGTGCAGTAGTACTCCATCATTGTTCGACTTCTCGAAGAGGCGAAGAGCCAAGCGCAGCCCGGATGCCCGTGTGGCAGTTTCATGTGTAGAGTAGTCTAGGATAGTGTGTACCATACATGTAAGCTTAAAATCATTGGGGTTGACTCCATGCTATGTGGCCGTCTCGAAGTTTTTTTAAGAAAATTAGAATAGTCTTCTGGCCCTACCTGTCACCCTAGTGATTGTAGTTTGCACGCTCATCTGGTCAAGAAAGGAATATATATTTTAGGGCTCCTTTGGTTCATAGGATATGAATTTTATAGGAATAGGTAAATCATAGGAAGTGAGATGACATGCATCTCAATTCCTATAGAGAAAGAGATGTCATTTGGTGCATAGGACAGGAATTTTTCCATTGACTCTAGGTTAATTTTTTTCCTTCAAAATGTGAAGGATTGATTCCTATCCTACATAGGAAAAGGAATCCATTCCTACAAACCAAAGGGCTTCAAAGGAATTTTTCCTTTGCAAATCCTATCCTATAGAATTCCCATAAAATTCCTGCAAACCAAAGGAGGCCTTAATTTGTGGTGGGTAAATGTAAGGGGTTGCAGCAAATATATTGTACACTGCAGGTCTTTCAGCCAAGTTTAGAGGGAAGCATGTGGGGCCAGTGCTATGATGTGTCACGTCAACTCGTACAATGAGGAGAAGCTTGATTTTACTACTACACGCCTTCTCCCTCGCCCATGCACGCGGTTGCTCGCAAACGAGGACAGGCTTTTGCTTATAGTACTACTACAACAAGCTATCCCTCCCACTCGCGGTGGACGGACATGCAGCAGTGGATTGGACACTGTAGAAGTAGTAGTAGTAACATCATTGTTCATCTTCTCAAAGAGGCGAAGAGACAAGCGCAACCCGAACGTGGCAGTTGCGAATATTGGAGCACACATATAGCCAGGCTCTTGCATGAGACAAAATTGCTATGTGAGCCCACTATTGTACTAGTACGTACTACTACTTGCTAGTATAGCCCTGTAAACCAGAAAGAAGTATTTTCCTTTCTAGATATTTCAACAAGTGACTAGACTACACCGAGACAGAGTACATATGGAGCAAAGTGAGTGAATCTACACCATAAATAAATATGTAGTTCTATCGTTTTCCTCTCCGAGGTGCACAATATTGAGTATACTGACTAGTCTCTTTTTGACAAGCATTTACATTTTTTTGACACGGTATAGATGCAAGCGCTCATATACACGCGCATACACTCACCCCTATGAACACACACGCGCACGGCACTATCATCTTGAAATTTATGAAGTCGCCATAGGAATCTCGTCGTCGACGGGAATGTCTACTGACAAGCGATTGACGCGAGTGGCAGTCACCTCCATAGGTTCTTGAATGCCAAGGAGGGAGAGGGTAGCGGTTCCCGAGACGTTGAATGGTCAATGATGCATCCTCAATTACATGCAGAGGGAATTAATTGGAGAAGCAGAATAGAGCCAGCACGGTGTGAATGCAACAGAGTTCACTCTCATATAAAGGCGCCCCACGACTCCAATCCATCTACTCGCAACACTGCTCACTCCAATCCAAGACCAAGTGACCAGAAGCCACAAGCACCTATGGAGGTAATGGACGCGAGCGGCAGTCGGCTGTGCCAAATCATCCAAGGCGCTGGCTTGCGGCCCCGCACCGCGCAACATTTCTAGATGGTGCTGGCGACCATCAGCATCGTAGCCCTCGCTGACACTGGCTTTGCCTCTCGCATGGACGACATGATGGTCAACTCCATCCGCAAGTTCACCGCCGTCAAGAAGAGCGCAGACGACCTTGTTGTAGTGCTCCAGCCCACGCGCACAGGCTCCTCATTGCCTACCACCCTCATCAGCCTCCATGGCGACAAACTCTTTCAAGCCCTGGTGGCCCTGTAGGTGCCGGAGGTCACGACGAAGAATGTGCACCTCGAGGCCGTTCTCGCCGCGCAGCGCCTCGCCATGTAAGAAACCATCGACCTGCACATCCACGTCTACGAGGAAATCGTCTACATAGGCCACTACAAGGCAAGCGAGGACAGAAAGACGTTAGCCTTCTTCCAGCGGCTAGAATCTTTGGACGCCATTGTTCAGAAGCATGTCGACCTAGCCATGAAAGCCGCTGCTACTTAGGCGACGTTCGATGGGCCAGCGCCCTGAGTCGAGGAGGTGGATGTCGTCGATGGATGCATCTCTTCTTCTTACCTCCTATAACCAGCACTGCATCGCCTTGTGGCCTTAATGTTTTATTAGTATAGTACTCCCTCCATTCCCAAATATAAGTCTTTCTGAAGATTCCAGCAAGTGACTACTACATACAGAGCAAAACGAGTGAATCTACACTCTAAACTATGTCTACATAGATCTGTATGCTGCATTCCATTTGAAATAGTATCTAAAAAGGCTTATATTTAGGAACGGAGGGAGTATATGGCATTTTAATTCCAGTCGTAACGTTTTCACTGTGAGGTGGGGCCGCAGCTGAGCAAACCCACCCCGCCCACCGGGCGTCGGCTGAGTTTAGAAATAGAAGAGAGAAATGAGGGAGGAGAGCTAGCTGTAGCACGGACGCTGTTGTCAGATGGGACTCGTGTTGATAGAATAGGAGTACTGAGCACTTGTGCCTCTTTTTTTTAGGGAAAAATAGTCGTATGTCTAGTACCACAAGTTGGGTGCGTGTGACCTATAGCTGTCATCACTTTAGGTCTCCTTTTCGAACCGTAGCTATGCTTCATAGTACATATTTTTTTCACGCATTTATCCTCCTATATGTACTCCTAGGCTATTTTTCCACGTGCTCCCATTCGTCGACATGTGGGACACAGAGCATCTCACGACTCGAGGCATATGCCGGGGTACTTTACATTTCAGACCCCATGAATTACATGCGAACCCCCCGCAGAAGAATAAATAAATGAATAAATTACTACATGAAACCGGATTACTTGCGTAGAAACCGGAGCACGTTCATTAAATTTTGGACATAACACATTTATAAAAAATGACCGGACCTAAACCAGTCTAAGGGCCTCTTTGATTTTCCCCCCACAAAAAAGGGCCTCTTTGATTCACAGGATACTGAAAACACAGGAATGGTGTAAGTATGATGGCGATGAACCGAGACGAGGAGAACTCTAACTCAGTTAGAGGTTAGAGTTAGATTCTAACCCTAAACTAACTCTAAACCAAAGAGGTGTATGGATGGCATGGTTAGATTGACAATAAATGCTCTTTCTCAATCCTTTGACAACTTTGGACCCTATTTCCTGCCGGATTTGGTGTGGTCGGCTCTTCTGTGGCCTCTTCCCGCTCACAATTGACATAAACGAACCATCTTTACAAATCAAGCATGCAAAACATGATAATTTTTACTTTATCCATACAAATGAGATATCCCACTTAAACATACAAGTCGTCAATCAAGCTTCAAAACAAAAAAACACTCCATGAAACAAAGCATGAGCTAACTCATCATGGGAGTCATTCACGATAGGGAAGGAGCCCGGAGCCCCTCACGCACCGAGGGAGGAGCTCTCCATCGTCGCTCTGGAGGAAGGCTTTGTAGATCCCAAGCCCCGGGAACCCCTTCGACGCGAGTTGAGGTCGACATCGACATGGGTAGCAGGGCCTCTTGCCGCCGACTTGGAACTTAATCTTTGGCCTCTAGAAAAAATTCAAGCCTGAAACTAAAATACCTAGATGGGTGACAGGGATCTTTGGGCCTCTAGAAATAATGCAAGCCTGAAACTGAAATACCTAGAAAGGTGAACTGAATCTTTGGGCCTCTAGAAATAATGCAAGCCTAAAACTGAAATACCTAGAAAGGTGAATTGAATCTTTGGTCCTCTAGAAAGATTTATTACCTCCTCAAGCAGCATCAAACAATTCCATGCATGCACCACAAATCTATACCAAGTTTGATCAGGATCTACTTTTCCAAATCAGAATTAGCGCTAGAGCGAGCAAGATCAATGATATGGCTGTGAGACAGAGAAGGAACGAACAAACTCACCCCTCTCACGACATCCCTGGTAGATGCGCCGCCGCCACGCATGAGAGAGGGAGAAAAACCACCGATGAAGGGGGAGCGAGGCGACCTTCGAAGGCCGGAGGGAGAGGGCATCCGAAGTAGGGAGGTGGAGGCCGGAAGGATAGGGCGGCCAGAGGAGAGAGAGGGCGGGCGGCGCTTGGGCGGGCGGCCCTATGGGGAACAGAGAGGAGTCGTGCGAGAGGGGGGAGCGATCTGGTGCGGGCAAGGGAGATTATTTTAGTTCTCTTTTAGTGGGCCCGAGGATAACTAACCCAATTAGAAAATCTCCACGGGGCTAGTTTTTTTAGCTGGGTTAGAGCAAACAAGCTCAAACTAACCCCTCGTGTTTCGATAATTTGAGGCTATTTCAAGTTTTCAACCCAAACTAGCTCTAACTTAGGGATACAAACAAAGAGGAGTAGGGATCCAAACAAAGAGGAGTGGTACTGTACATGCTACAGTGTGGACCATAGCACATTGTTTTTTATGGCCATATCACCACATTGTTTTCTATTGCTGGTTCACTGGGCTACCGTGGTTCGCACTGCTGGTTCACTAGGCTGCCGTGGTTCGCACTCTTCCGACCTGAGTAGTAGTAGTACTAGTATATACCGCATCATTCTTTGCTCCTTCTTACTACTACGTACTTCGCCAACATGTGGGACAGCCAACATCCGGGTCGACGTGTCATGCACCAGATTAGAGCGCGAAACGGATGGGTGGCATCACCTCGGTCGGAGCGCCAGTAATTCATGACTATAGTGAGTGGTCATATCACAAGTCTTTCCAGTAGTAACACACCGTCAAATCGCACAACCCAACCTTTCCAGCAATATGTTTGAGAATCCGCCACTCGCTCACCCTCCTCGCCTCTCTATCAAACCGCCTACCCAAAAACTGCCACACGTACTGCCCGAGAAAAGCCTCGCCCTCAACTTTTAACTACGTGAAAATAGTTCGAGCATCTTCATTCTATATAAATACTTACTGTATGTTTATTCACCCGTGGGGTTGTTCAATGAATCGAGGGGAGGGGAACACAAGCGAACAATACTAGTACTACTTGTTCTAAGTAGGAGTCATACAGTAGTCACCTTAAATAGAGAGTTTCTTTTCTTTAATGACACGTACACAAATTGAAACGCTTGTTGTGGAGAGAAAAATATAATCACTCCACTATATATGTACGCAGGGGCATGAGCGCTTGCTTTACTAGGGTTGCTCTCTTCATTCTCTCATGCTCTCCAGATCTAAACAAGACAGCGATAGCGACATTTTCTCTCTGCTCACCGCTGGTCACAGATCTGGCCGGATCCCTTCGGCCGGTGTGTGTAGAGGACTAAAAGGTGCATCATTCACGCGGTCTTCACCGCCGAGGGAGGAAACCCACAGCTGCCGGCAGGGCCCGATCCTCTGCATGTGTCATTCTCTCCGACACATGGCCGGATCGGGAGGTCCTCCGATCCTTCTTCCTCCCTGCCGTATTGTGCGCAGATCAGACTTGCCACCACCGACATCCCGAAGAACCTCGGGTACAAGTTCTTCGAAAGCGGCCTTGCTCTACTGCCCCAGCTCCCAACGTGTGTGCATGTGTGATGTCTACTACACAACCTTCTTCTTGTAGACGTTGTTGGGCCTGCAAGTGCATAGGTTTGTAGGACAGTAGCAAATTTCCCTGAAGTGGATGACCTAAGGTTTATCAATCCGTAGGAGGCATAGGATGAAGATGGTCTCTCTCAAACAACCCTGCAACCAAATAACAAAGAGTCTCTTGTGTCCCCAACACACCCAATACAATGGCAAATTGTATAGGTGCACTAGTTCGGCGAAGAGATGAAGATACAAGTGAAAAATAGATAGTAGATAAAGGTAATTGTAATCTGAAATAATAAAAACAGCAAGGTAACGAGCGATAAAAGTGAGCATAAACGGTATTGCAATGATAGGAAACAAGGCCTAGGGTTCATACTTTCACTAGTGCAAGTTCTCTCAACAATAATAACATAGATAGATCATATAACAAGCCCTCAACATGCAATAAAGCGTCACTCCAAAGCCACTAATAGAGGAGAACAAACATAGAGATTATGGTAGGGTACGAAACCACCTCAAAGTTATTCTTTCGGATCGATCTATAAAAGAGTTCATACTAGAATAACACCTTAAGACACAAATCAACGAAAACCCTAATGTCACCTAGATACTCCATTGTCACCTCAAGTATCCGTGGGCATGATTATACGATATCCCTGTTCAAGAATTCATCCGATTAACCAGTTAACTTGCCGATTAATCCCTACTCGTAGGGTGACCGAGTAGCCGATAAACCGATAAATCATCCGATTAATTGATTAAATGGCCGATTAACTTGCCGATTAGCCGATTAATCCCCTACTCACCAGCCAACCAAGTAGCTACCAGTTAACGATTTCCTCAACAATGTATGATATGCATCACACAATCTCATATTCATCCAACCAACATAAAAGTACTTCAAAGAGTGCCCCAAAGCTACTACCGGAGAGTCAAGAACGTGTGCCAACCCCTATGCATAGGTTCCCAATGTCACGAAACCGGCAAGTTGATCACCAAAACATACATCAAGTGGCACATGATATCCCATTGTCACCATAGATAATCACGGCAAGACATACATCAAGTGTTCTCATAAAAGACTCAATCTGATAAGATAACTTCAAAGGGGAAACTCAATTCATCACAAGAGAGTAGAGGGGAGAAACATCATAAGATCCAACTACAATAGCAAAGCTCGGGATACATCAAGATCGTGCCATAGAGGGAACACAAGAGAGAACACGAGAGAGAGAGAGAGAGAGAGAGAGAGAGAGAGAGAGATCAAACACATAGCTACTGGTACATACCCTCAGCCCCGAGGGTGAACTACTCCCTCCTCGTCATGGATAGCACCGGGATGATGAAGATGGCCTTCGAGGATGGGATCCCCCTCTGGCAGGGTGTCGGAATAGGGTCCCGATTTGTTTTTGATGCCTATAGAGGCTTGCGGCGGCGGAACTCCCGATCTATATTCTGTTCTGGAAGTTTTAGGGTACGTAGGTATATATGGGTGCAAGGGGTACGTCGGTGGACCCACGGGGTGCTCACGAGGCAGGGGGCATGCCCCGCACCCTCATGGACAGCCCGGGACTCCCCTAATGTGCACTCAAAGTCTAACAGGTGGGTTTCCTTCCAAAATTAACTTCTCCAGTTGATTTCGTTCCGTTTTGATTCCGTCTGATATTCCTTTTCCTCGAAACACTAAAATAGGCATAAAATAGCAAGTCTGGGCTGGGCCTCCGGTTAATATAGGTTAGTCCCAAAAATAATATAAAAGTGGATAATAAAGCCCAATATTGCCTAAAACAGTAGATAAAGTAGCATGGAGCAATCAAAAATTATAGATACGTTGGAGACGTATCAATGTGCATCTTTTTCAACTTCCATAAGCTCTTCCAAATCCACTTAAAATTTTAGTATTATTAGAGGTAAAGCTACTTCATGCATTCGAATATAGGACTTGGTTCAAACAATGAAGAAAGGGGGAAAGTCGTAGCATGAATCTAGGACTTGATTCAAAGAGGAAATAACAGAGGGAAAGTAGTAGATACTGGGTACCCAACCTGCCTCTTGGTTGAAAAGGGAAATATTGTGAAAACTTAGTACAAACTAGATAAGGAACAAATCTATTATGGTTGAAAATGGACAGAAAGTGGCGGCTGGTGGACAAGTCAACAGAGTATGTCCAGGATTAGATTTGCTGCCCTCACATAGTAAAAGGTCTCCAGGATTAGATTTGCTGCCCTCACATAGTAAAAGGTCTCCAGGATTAGATTTGCTGCCCTCACATAGTAAAAGGTCTCCAGGATTAGATTTGCTGCCCTCACATAGTAAAAGGTCTCCAGGATTAGATTTGCTGCCCTCACATAGTAAAAGTTCTCCAGGATTAGATTTGCTGCCCTCACAGAGCATGAACAAACTCGGCATCATTTATGCCTCTTTGTAGGTACATTGTGCTGATGCGTCCACTATCGCATGTCCTTATACCAACATTTTGTTGTTGTTAATGTAAGGGCGCATGTAAAATGAAGCGATCACACTGTTACCTTAAGGACATGTCTAACCAGTGTTATTGTTAATCTAATTCCTCCAGTCATATGATGCAATTAAACTGTGTTAACAAATGGTACTCCTGCTATTTTCCCAAGTATGATAAGTAAGTTGCTTCTTTACGCTGCTGAGTGACCTGGTGTCCCCATGGTCCCATGCCCTTAAACCAACTCTTTAGCTGTTGTTGATTTACTGTATCTGGTAAACAAGCAATGCCACAATTAAAGTAATCCCATATTTGACGAATGTCATAGTTGATCGTAATGCTTCCGATAACATGAAGCATTACCGACATTTTAAAATTTCTACTGTCCTTGCATGATTGCCATGAACATAATTAAGATGCTTCTTTTCATTTCGTGTATGTTTCATATATTCTTATTGACCAGCAATTGTTTACTTTCTATCTTTTTGTGTAGATAGGGATATCCATTTCACCTTGTTGCTATTGTGACCTTTTGGTGAACTGCACAAAACACTTTTTTTTGGAATGAGTGTCTTGTGCAGTTCAACTAAAATGTCACGTGGGCAACATCTCTCAATTTTGGTGGAACTGCACAAAATGGTGACTGGAGTTCCCAAAATCTCTGTCAAATTCTTTTGGTAATCTCGGGCAACATTTTATTAGCCTTTGCAAGATGAGTCGTCACTGTCACCACAATGGCACTTTATTTTAGTGGAACTGCACAAAATGATAAGAAAATTATAGTTGCACCTTACATGAGCAGGACAGCCAACCTTAATGTTGCTCAATTTTAGTGCAACTACTAAAGAAGAACCTGCCAGCTCATGAGAGCAAGTACATCTTGCTAGCTGAATGATGCAATCTTTGCTTCATTTCAGGTGAACTGCAGAAAAGGCGCATGAATTGAATCATGGAGCTGGAGGTTGACCTCATCCGAGTGGAGTTGCAGGTTCACCAGATCGAGTCGTGGTGGCACAGGGCCCCTCACACCGGTCACTACTGTCCTTTATCAACATGATTGTGCTTTGTCATGTTGTGCCAATGTTGTATTTTTTAAATAAATCTATTATATCACAATCTTTTCTCGTTTTGGAAATAAAGTTTGCTTCAACTAGTGCCACTATTATAGTAATTTCAAGGGATGCATCAAAGATTGACGCATCAGGAACATAGATAGAATTGGTGGCCAAAAGAAAAGGCCAATGTTTCTACAACCATCTCTACGGCTGCTAGAGTCCTAAACCCATGATGCTCTTTCTTATTTGTGCAAACATGAATACTCTACTACAGATGTTGTGATGGTCAAGAGCATTCGCCATGTTCTTGGGTTGTATGACATGGCTAGCCAAGATGGATTTAATCCCGATATTCACTTTATCAAAAGTCTCTAATGGGTTGGTTCTGAATCTTGCAAGCTGGGAATCAATGAGATGTGTAGGCATCTTTGTTGTACTTATTATTTGAATCTTATTTGTTGGTTCTGAATCTTGGAAGCTGGGAATCAATGAGATGTGTAGGCATCTTTGTTGTACTTATTATTTGAATCTTATTTGTTGGTTCTGAATCTAGCAAGCTGGGAAACACGGCATGATGATGCAGAGGACAGCAACCATAACAACAAACTTGGTAGTATTGTCTGTGTGAAAGTGCGGCAAATGTGCTGATCATGTGCGTCATGAGAATAATAATTCTAATTGTTGTGCATGTTGATCTTGTGGCACTGATAGAACGAGCCAATGCGTTGCTTGTTTTAAGAATACATGTTAATTAAAGGTAATTAAATTTAAGTAAAGTGACCACTAACACTTCTTATTACAGTACCAATACAGACTCGCTCGTGAACCGACGTGTGTGGCCGGAATAGGTTTCTTAATGGAGGCATTTGAATGCGCCGAGGGTGCATATTCTATAGGGCGTGCAGTGGGTGAGGGAGGGGTCGTAACTGTTGTCACCTATACACACTCAGTTTACTGTTAAATCTAGTTCCCCAAGAGCTGAAAAACGAGCTACTGCTGCCGCCTACTCACTCGTTCACTTGAAGAGACTCCAATGGCAATCCGAGGGGTGAGCCTGCTAGATATGGACTTCAGCAAGGAGTTCACCTTTGAGTTCTCCATTCAGTCCCATGGCGGCACCAAGTTGAATGTGATGTACACCAATGATCCGGACTTAGTGAAGCTCTGCCTTGTCGAGTTCAAGCAGTACCTACAGGACGAGAAAGCACAAGGTCGCAGGACTAGATCCTGTGCCCATCCATTCGTCTCCTAACAGGGACCAGTGGATCGCGGTCGCCCAGGTATGCATGCGGGACGAGGTTCTCGTCTACCACTGCTGTAGGGCCATCAGAGGTTCTAGAGTATTTGCCCGTTTCATCGGCAGCACCGACTGCACCTTCGCTATGGTGGAGAGAAGGAAGAACGCGACGATTCGGCCATCTGGTGCAGCAAGCTTGTCGACATCTAGAAGCAATACAAGATCATCGGCAACGGGCAGGAGAAGGACTCCATGGTTGACCTCGCCGAGACCATCATCAACCCATGCTACGCCAACATGAAAGAAGACAACGATACCAAGGAGCTCCACTGGCCACCCTGCATCCGAACAAGTCAACCCTCGTACTCCCCTCCACCTGCGTATTCCCCCGCTCCGGTTCGTTCGGTCCACGGTCTCGACATCCTCCTCCACCTTGGTGCTGTTGCCGTGGTGCCGCCATCTGTCGTTCCCAACATGGTCAACAAAATAAGAGGAATTGGGAGACAACTGTTCATTGAGAGGCTGATAGTCCCGGGCCCACCAGGTCCATGGCCTAGGTTTTGTTGTTTAACATGGGTAGCCCACGAGGAAGGTCCGTCGACCCATTGGCTGGGCAGCTTGAGGTTGCTGCTATCCCACCCGAGTTCAAGTCCCGACTTGGACGTGTGGTGCTCACAGAGTTTCTCCTATAAAAAAATGCCAATGAGGGTTAGCCCTTGGGTTGATCTCATTTTTTTAACATGGGCAGCCCACGACATGTTTCAACGTTTTTTGGATCTAGCGGCCTCTGGGCCTCCCAACCTAGCTTGTCTATAACATCAGCAGCCCAAGTTATGTTTGTTATTTCAAGACGACGCACAGCTCAGTTATTTTTTTCTATAAGAATGCAAAGCTAAACATATGTCTTCCCTTCAATAATATATATATATATATATCTTATTTTATTACATATATATATGTGTAATAATAATAATAATATAGACACAACATAAGGTTCCATTAAACCAGTCGTTCGTCCAACCATTTTATAGACCTTCCCACTTCCTTTATTTTTTGTTTTCATTAATCCTATATCTGAATTTTCTTCCTCTTTCTTTTTTGATGTAAACTGAGTTTTCTCTCAGTACATTTCCCTAGAATCAACTCAACTGTCCCACGTCTAGCCTAAAAAATAATACCCCACGTCATATTAACTCATCAAATTAAAATGATATTTTATTTCGTAAATTGAAAGTTCTTACAAAATAATAATAATAATTGTTTATATATAACTTGGCAAGTTAACTCCTAGTGATTGAGTACATAAGCTTGCAAAGATTTTACTGACCAATGCAATAATAGACGTGCAATCATGTGATTATGTTTTTATAACATTTCTCCGTCCAACCCAACATGATATTTTCACCTAGCTCAACAAGTCACAGATTTTGAGAAAAATGCAAATGGGCTTTAAATTCTACCATATATATAAACGGGCTGCATAGATGCTACATCATTGTTTCACCCAGCCCACCAAATGGACTAAAAACAAATGGACTGGCTGACATGTGGGCCGTAGGTCGAAGCCTAAGCAAGGTGTTGGATTTACATCCAATGGCCGACATTCTTCTTCAATCTCTCGTCTTCTTCCTCCAGCGCTGCTGGGACCGCCTACTCCAGCCTCCGGCGTCCAGCGGCGTTGTTTTGCGCGCCTCGCAGCGAAACGCTACCCCGCCGACGGCCAGGCCATCCCTCCACTCCACACCTCCTGTTATTCTCTGCCGAGTGTAGGCCCACCTTGCACCTGAACCAGTCAAGTTTCCCACTCCTCTCCGTCTGTGACTCCACTGCCGCGTCTTCCCCATCTCCGGGTCGTTCCAGTCTGGGGCCTCACCATCGTCCACTGCCTCACTGCACTCGGCGCTGCATGGTCAACAAACGAGAGTCATCGGAAGAGGACTGTACGTGAGAGCCTGACGGCTGGGACCCACGAGGTCCATGGTCGCACGCAAGGAAAGTTCCTCCTTATTAAGTTGTTTTCTTCCCCTGACAGCTGGGACCCACTGGCTGTATCTTCGCATGGAAGGAAGTGCCTCCTTTTTATGCAAAAAACTATTCCTTCCGATGACAGCTGGGACCCAGCAGATTTGGTGGCTGACTTGTGGACCCACCATATTTCATGAAAAAAACGTTCCCCCCGCTGTCAGCTCGGACCCACCGGAAGTGCCTCCTTATTACGCACAAAAAAATGAATACTCCCCCTGCTAGTTAGGACCCACCTTGGTGGGAGGCTGACTTGTGGGCCTACTAGGTTGACGGGGACGGAGGGCTTTGTCAACTTAGTCAATATGAACGATTCTAGCTCCAATGACCGTAAGATGTCCATCCAACGGCGGTAGTGCTTCTTCAACATCTGGTCTTCTTGCTCTAGCCGCACAAAGCAGCGTCGGTCGTGTCGCGTGCTCCTGCCTCCCGTAGCTGGTTGTGCTGCCGTGGAGGCCTCACCGCCGGCAGCCTCACACCACAGCTGAACCAGTGAACCCTCGTACTCCTCTCCGCGCGGGCATCCACTATCGCGTCTGCCCCGGCTCCGCATTGTCCCCTTCTTAGGCCTCGCCGTCGTCCACCACCCTGGTGCTCTCCGCGCGGCGTGGTCAACATGGTCAAGGAACGACTTCCATCGGAAGAGTACTGTACATGGAGAGGCTGACAGCTGGGTCCATGGAGGCCGCAAGGAAGTGCCTCCTTATTATGCGCAAAATAATTATTCCTCCACCTGACAACAGGGACCCACCGGACGAGCCACCGCATTTTGTGAAAAACATTTCCCCCCAGACTGCTGCGACCCACCAGCTACATCTTCGCACATAAGGAAGTGCGTCCGGGCAAAAAAAACGATTCACCCCCCTGACTGCTGGGACCCACTAGCTACATCTTCGCACGCTAGGAAGTGCCTAACAGTTGGGACCCACCTGGTCGAAGCGTACGTAGCGTTGTCATTCTGGTCGCGAACGTATACGTACATACTGGTGGATGTAGAGGCGCGCACGTGTCGTAGTAGAGGCGCGCACATAGCATGTACAAGTATGTACAGCGGCCAGCGTGCAAGAAAGAAAATACGGCCACGTACGTACATACAGGCAGGGTCTCGAACGCCTACTCACGCATACGTACGGCCAGGGCTCATGTACATGGCTGGGTCAGAACGGAGAAACTGCGTCGTTGTCGTGTTCATGGGGAGGCAACGGAATGCGTCGTGTTCATCGGGAGGCAACGGAATGTGTGGGACGCAACCGGCTTGGATGGAACACGCGATGGAAACGAGGCCTTGCGTACCGCACAACGGAGGAAACAACCTTGTGTTCGATCGATCATGTTCGAAACGGGATCCTTTTCATCGGGAGGGATCTAGCGTACCACAAAACGGATGAAACGAACTTGTGTTGGACCTCCTATGGTCGAAACGGGGTCCTGTTCATCGGGATGGGTGTGGCGTACTGATTTCTACTTCACAACCTTCTTCTTGTAGACGTTGTTGGGCCTGCAAGTGCATAGGTTTGTAGGATAGTAGCAAATTTCCCTCAAGTGGATGACCTAAGGTTTATCAATCCGTGGGAGGCGTAGGATGAAGATGGTCTCTCTCAAACAACCCTGCAACCAAATAACAAAGAGTCTCTTGTGTCCCCAACACACCCAATACAATGGTAAATTGTATAGGTGCACTAGTTCGGCGAAGAGATGGTGATACAAGTGCAATATGGATGGTAGATAAAGGTATTTGTAATCTGAAATTATAAAAACAGCAAGGTAACTAATGATAAAAGTGAGCATAAATGGTATTGCAATGGTAGGAAACAAGGCCTAGGGTTCATACTTTCACTAGTGCAAGTTCTCTCAACAATAATAACATAGATAGATCGTATAACAATCCCTCAACATGCAACAAAGAGTCACTCCAAAGCCACTAATAGCGGAGAACAAACGAAGAGATTATGGTAGGGTACGAAACCACCTCAAAGTTATTCTGTCGGATCAATCTATTCAAGAGTTCGTACTAGAATAACACATTAAGACACAAATCAACCAAAACCCTAATGTCACCTAGATACTCCATTGTCACCTCAAGTATCCGTGGGCATGATTATACAATATGAATCACACAATCTCAGATTCATCTATTCAACCAACACAAAGTACTTCAAAGAGTGCCCCAAAGTTTCTACCGGAGAGTCAAGAACGTGTGCCAACCCCTATGCATAGGTTCATGGGCCGAACCCGCAAGTTGGTCACCAAAACATACATCAAGAGGCACATGATATCCCATTGTCACCACAAATAAGCACGGCAAGACATACATCAAGTGTTATCATAAAAGACACAATCCGATAAGATAACTTCAAAGGGAAAACTCAATTCATCACAAGAGAGTAGAGGGGGAGAAACATCATAAGATCCAACTACAATAGCAAAGCTCGGGATACATCAAGATCGTGCCATAGAGGGAACACAAGAGAGAACACGAGAGAGAGAGAGATCAAACACATAGCTACTGGTACATACCCTCAGCCCCGAGGGTGAACTACTCCCTCCTCGTCATGGAGAGTGCCGGGATGATGAAGATGGCCACCGGTGATGGATCCCCCCTCTGGTAGGGTGCCGGGAAGGGCTCCCGAGAGGTTTTTGGTGGCTACAGAGGATTAAGGCGGTGGAACTCCCGATCTATCTTGATATTCAATGGTTTTAGGGTACGTAGGCTTATATAGGCGAAAGAAGTCGGTCGAGGGGTGCTCGAGGGGTCCACAAGACAGGGGGTCGCGCCCTGTAGGGGGGGTGCCACCTATCTCCTGGGCTCCTTGATTATCTTCTGACTTGATCTGCAAGCCTCCAGGATGATATTCTTCCAAAAAATCACGATGCCGAAGGTTTCATTCCGTTTGGACTCCGTTTGATATTCCTTTTCTTCGAAATACTGAAACAGGCAATAAAACAGCAATATGGGCTGGGCCTCCAGTTAATAGGTTAGTCCCAAAAGTAATATAAAAGTGTATAATAAAGCCCATAATGATTCAAAACAGATAATAATATAGCATGAATGCTTCATAAATTATAGATACGTTGGAGACGTATCAGCATCCCCAAGCTTAATTCCTACTCGTCCTTGAGTAGGTAAATGATAAAAGAAAGAATTTATGAAATGTGAATGCTAGAAGGTGCGCAAATTTGATCAATGATAATTTCAATCACCTTTTCTAGCATGATAATATGTCATAACAGTAGTTCATCTCATAAAACTTTTCATAATCAAGTAACAAGCAATTCACATGTTAAAGCATAGACCATAAACTTTCTTAAAAACTAGCAAACTTCATTCTTAGTCATCAAACAATTGCAATTCATCTTACTTTCAGGAAGAGTCTATGTTAGAGCTTTGATTTAGCAAACTTCACATACTCAACTATCATATAGTCTTCTACAATTGCTAACACTCACGCAGTACTTGTGGTTATGAAGTTTTAATCAGACACAGAGAAAGATTGGGGCTTATAATGTTGCCTCCAAACGTATTCAACTTTGGGTGATGTCAACAATAATAGTTCATGCTAACGTACATCCAATTGGATATATATATCAGGATCACCCTAACACAAAGTGCTTGCCAAAGGATAAAATGAAAAAGGGAAAGGTGGAGATCACCTTGACTCTTGCATAAAGTAAAAGAGATAAAGTAAAAGATAGGCCCTTCGCAGAGGGAAGCAGAGGTTGTCATGCACTTTTAGGGTTGGATGCACAAAATCTTAATGCGAAAGAACGTCACTTTATATTGCCCATTGTATATGGACCTTTATTATGCAGTCCGTCGCTTTTATTGCTTCCATAACAAGTTCGTACAAAGCTTATTTTCTCCACACTAATAAGTCATGCATATTTAGAGAGCAATTTTTATTGCTTGCACCGATGACAACTTACTTGAAGGATCTTACTCAATCCATAGGTAGGTATGGTGGACTCTCATGGCAAAAACTGGGTTTAAGGATATTTGGAAGCACAAATAGTATCTCTACTTGGTGCTAGGAATTTTTGGCTAGCATGAGGGGGAAAGGCAAGATCAACATGTTTGAATGATCCATGACAATATACTTTAACTGAGATGTGAGAAAACATAACCCATTACGTTGTCTTCCTTGTCCAACATCAACTCTTTAGCATGTCATACATAATGGGTGCTCACAATTATAAAATATGTCTATGATAATATATTTATATGTGAAATCTCTCTTCCTTCAATATTCTTTCATGAATTGTTCAAATGACTAATGCAATGCTTGCTAACCGTCAATAAATTTACAACCCCTACTTCTTATATGTGAAGTCATTACTCCCCATGGGATAAGCAAATGAAACATATATAATTTCAGATTTATGACAATCAACTCATTCAACAATTTACTCATAGGATATAAGTGAAGCACATGAGTAAATGAAAAGCTACTCCAAAAAGATATAAGTGAAGATCAATGAGTAGCTAAATAATTACGTAAATATGTGAAGAATCTCTCTCATTAAAGAATTTCAGATCTTGGTATTGTATTCAAGAAGCAAGCAAAACAAAATAAAATGACATTGCAAGGATAGCACAACTCATGTGAAGAAGCAAAAACTTAGGTTCAACCGACAATAACCGATAGTTGTCGAAGAAGAAAGGTGGGATGCCTACCGGGGCATCCCCAAGCTTAGATGCTTGAGACTTCTTGAAATAATATCTCGGGGTGCCTTGGGCATCCCCATGCTTGAGCTTTTATGTCTCCTTAATTCCTCTCATATCATGGTTTCTCTTTTTATCAAAAGCTTCATCCACACCAAACTCAACAAGAACTTGTGAGATAGGTTAGTATAAACCAATGCAAAACCATATCATCTTCTACTGTAAAAAATCACTAACATTATTATTCAACATTTAATACTAAATGTGTCTGCATATTTAATACTCATATCCTCAAATAGAATCATTAAACAAGCAAACATATGCAAACAATGCAACCATAACAGCAATTTGTCAAAACAATACAGTCTGTAAAGAATGCAAGGGTATCAATACTTCCCTGACTCCAAAAATTACAAGAAAAATACTATGCTATAAAAGATTTATCAGATCTCATCATGCAAAAAGTTTCAACATTATACCATTCTCTGACTTTTCTAGGGAATTTTTGCAACAGCGGTAAACTTTCTGTTTTCAAACAGCAACATGTATACTAGCAAAATAAGCATGGCAAAGGCTATCCTTGACTTTTTTATTGAAACTAAAGATTCAAAAAATTAAACTAATAGCAAGCAAAAACTAGCAAAATAAAATGACGCTCCAAGCAAAACACATATCATGTGGCGAATAAAAATATAGCTCCAAGTAAAGTTACCGATGAACGAAGACGAAAGAGGGGATGCCATCTGGGGCATCCCCAAGCTTAATTGCTTGCTTGTCCTTGAATATTACCTTGGGGTGCCTTGGGAATCCCCAAACTTAGGCTCTTACCACTCCTTATTCCATAGTCCATCGAATCTTACCCAAAACTTGAAAACTTCAACCACACAAAACCCAAAAACAAAACTCGTAAGCTCCGTTAGTATAAGAAAATAAAACCACTACTTAGGTATTGTAATTAACTCATTCGAAATTCATATTGCTATAATACCTACTGTATTCCAACTTCTCTATGGTTCATACCACTTAATACTAGACATAGATGCATCAAAATTAGCAAACAACACATTGAAAACAGAATCTGTCAAAAACATAACAGTCTGTAGTAATCTGTACCAAACGTATACTTCTGGAACTCAAACAATTTTGAAATAAATTGCTGGACTTGCGGAATTTGTATATTAATCATCTGCAACAAGAATCAACCTAAAATCACTCTCCAGTAAAAAAATGGCAGCTATTCTCGTGAGCGCTAAAGTTTCTGTTTTTTTACAGCAAGATCACATAAACTTCACCCATGTCTTCCCAAAGGTTCTACTTGGCACTTTATTTAAACAAAAGCTATAAAACATGATTACTGTAGTAGCATAATCATGTGGACACACAAAAATAGTAAGGGTAAATATTGGGTTGTCTCCCAACAAGCGCTTTTCTTTAATGCCTTTCTAGCTAGGCATGATGATGACAATGATGCTCACATAAAAGATAAGAATTGAAACATAAAGAGATCATCATGAAGAATATGACTACCACATTTAAGTCTAACCCACTTCCTATGCATAGGGATTTTGTGAGAAAACAACTTATGGGAATAATAATCAACTAGCATAGGAAAGTAAAACAAGCATAGCTTCAAGAATTTAAGCACATAGGGAGGAAACTTGACATTATTGCAATTCCTACAAGCATATATTCCTCCCTCATAATAATTTTCAGTAGCATCATGAATGAACTCAACAATATAACCAGCACCTAAAGCATTCTTTTCATGATCTACAAGCATAGAAAATTTACTACTCTCCACATAAGCAAAATTCTTCTCATTCGGAATAGTGAGAGTATCATAAGAGACTTGAACACTAAAAATTGTTTCCACATTAAAAGAGTAACGTTCAGAAAAAGGGTAATCATAATCATGACAAGATTTGTCAATATAATCATCACTACTTTTTATAGCATAAGTTTCATCACAATAATCATCATAAGTAGCAACTTCGTTCTCATCATAATCGATTGAAACCTCTCCCAAGATAGTGGAATCACTAAATAAAGTTGACACTCTTCCAAATCCACTTTCATCAATATAATCATCATAGGTAGGAGGCATGCTATCATCATAACAACTTTGGATATCAAAACTTGGGATGCTAAAAATATCATCTTGATTAAACATAGCATCCCCAAGCTTGGGACAAACATCAATTTCAGCAAATATATTCTCAAATATTCCATCCTCATCAAACATAGCTTCCCCAAGCTTGGGCCCTTTCATATCATAAGCATAGTCACTCTCATCATAAAAATATGGATATCACCAATTAAAGCAATTATCAACATCACAATGAGTAGTAGGAGCAACATAATTTGGGAGGTATACCTGTCTACCTTTGTTGCTCCTTCATTTCTTTTTCTTCTTCACATTATGTGTAGGTTCAACCTTCCTCTTCGAGCTCTTTATTGATGAGATTGGTTGAATAGAAAGCTCCTCCTCGTTACCTGATTCATCATAAGAAATAATAGGAGGATATTGGTAAGTCTCTTCCCTTTCATTAGTATTCTCTTCATCTTCCATTTGCTTTCTTTTCTTTAGGTAATTGGCAATATAAGGATTTTCAATGCAATTCTCCGCACAAAACATATAAATCTTTTCTATATCAATATCAAGGAAATGCTTAAGATTAAAATCTGGAATAGGCTTAGTTAAACATTTCAACTCTTCACAACCCAAAAGCAATCTACGTTCATTGTAATGAGAAAGGGAGATCAAATCATCACAATTTTTGGACACGATCCGATCATGAAACAATTTGCATTGGAGATGTAAATGATCTTGTTTATTACAAAATTCACAACGGGAAAGATATCTTAAATTCTCCGCACTCTTATCTAGCCTTTCTTGCAACCTCTTAGTTTCTAAATACTTATGCTTCTTGCAAAATGTATCTTCTCTATTTGGTGTGTTCATGCAAACATGCACTCCACAAAAGTTGACATGCTCATAAGATATATTCTCATCATGACTAGAGCAATCATCATTAGTACTATGGATATTAAAGGAGTTTATACTAACAACATTGCAATCATGCTCATCACACAAAGATCTAGTACCAAACATTCTAATGCATTCTTCTTCTAGCACTTGAGCACAATTTTCCTTTCCATCAAACTCACGAAAGATATTAAAAAGACGAAGCGTATGAGACAAACTTCACTCCATTTTTTATAGTTTTCTTTTATAAACTAAACTAGTGATAAAACAAGAAACAAAAAGATTTGATTGCAAGATCTAAAGATATACCTTCAAGTGCTAACCTCCCCGGCAACGGCGCCAGAAAAGAGCTTGATGTCTACTACACAACCTTCTTCTTGTAGATGTTGTTGGGCCTGCAAGTGCACATGTTTGTAGGATAGTAGCAAATTTCCCTCAAGTAGATGACCTAAGGTTTATCAATCCGTGGGAGGCATAGGATGAAGATGGTCTCTCTAAAACAACCCTGCAACCAAATAACAAAGAGTCTCTTATGTCCCCAACACACCCAATACAATGGTAAATTGTATAGGTGCACTAGTTCGGCGAAGAGATGGTGATACAAGTGCAATATGGATGGTAGATAAAGGTATTTGCAATCTGAAATTATAAAAACAGCAAGGTAACTAATGATAAAAGTGAGCGTAAATGGTATTGCAATGGTAGGAAACAAGGCCTAGGGTTCATACTTTCACTAGTGCAAGTTCTCTCAACAATAATAACATAGATAGATCATATAACAATCCCTCAACATGCAACAAAGAGTCACTACAAAGCCACTAATAGCGGAGGACAAACGAAGAGATTATGGTAGGGTACAAAACCACCTTAAAGTTATTCTTTCGGATCAATCTATTCAAGAGTTCGTACTAGAATAACACCTTAAGACACAAATCAACCAAAACCCTAATGTCACCTAGATACTCCATTGTCACCTCAAGTATCCGTGGGCATGATTATACGATATGCATCACACAATCTCAGATTCATCTATTCAACCAACACAAAGTACTTCAAAGAGTGCCCCAAAGTTTCTACCGTAGAGTCAAGAACATGTGCCAACCCCTATGCATAGGTTCATGGGCGGAACCCGCAAGTTGGTCACCAAAATATACATCAAGAGGCACATGATATCCCATTGTCACCACAGATAAGCACGGCAAGACATACATCAAGTGTTCTCATAAAAGACTCAATCCGATAAGATAACTTCCAAGGGAAAACTCAATTCATCACAAGAGAGTAGAGGGGGAGAAACATCATAAGATCCAACTACAATAGCAAAGCTCGGGATACATCAAGATCGTGCCATAGAGGGAACACGAGAGAGAACACGAGAGAGAGAGAGATCAAACACATAGCTACTGGTACATACCCTCAGCCCGGAGGGTGAACTACTCCCTCCTCGTCATGGAGAGCGCCGGGATGATGAAGATGGCCACCGGTGATGGATCCCCCCTCTAGCAGGGTGCCCGGAAGGGCTCCCGAGAGGCTTTTGGTGGCTACAGAGGCTTGCGGCAGTGGAACTCCCGATCTATCTTGATATTCGATGGTTTTAGGGTATGTGGGCTTATATAGGCGAAGGAAGTCGGTCGGGGGGTGCTCGAGGGGTCCACGAGACAGGGGCCGCACCCTGTAGGGGGGGGCCTATCTCCTGGGCTCCTCGAGTATCTTCTGACTTGATCTCCAAGCCTCCAGGATGATATTCTTCTAAAAAATCACAATGTTGAAGGTTTCATTCCGTTTGGACTCCGTTTGATATTCCTTTACCTCGAAATACTGAAACAGGCAATAAAACAGCAATATGGGCTGGGCCTCCGGTTAATAGGTTAGTCCCAAAAGTAATATAAAAGTGTATAATAAATCCCATAATCATTCAACACAGATAATAATATAGCATGAATGCTTCATAGATTATAGATACGTGTAGCCTGCAGTGCAACCGCTTGGGTTCAGTTAGAGCTTAACGCCTCGCTCGAGTTCAGTTAGAGCCAACGCCTCGCACACACGCGCGTACGTGTACGAGAGAAACGCGCATCACTCGGCCCCCGACCACCCACCGTAACCGGGAACTCACGGAAATTTTCCTAGTCCTTGCTTCTACCACGGTTTTTTCCATCATGGACGGCCCAAAGAATGTCATGCAGCTGCGTCTCCGGCCCGCCCAGGACGAAAAGCCCATTTACTGTCATGATTTTTTGTCATAGAAGTAGGATCCCACCACATCTATGATGATACCGGATTTTGTCACAATTATCGTCATAGAAGTGTCATAAGTATGACAGGAAAAAAATCGTTCGGCCCAAAATGTCATGGATGTGTCTTTTTTTTTGTAGTGTGGGTGTGTGTGTGTGTGTGTGTGTGTGGGTGGGTGGGTGCATGTGTGTGTGTGTGTAATGCGGGGTCCTCGATGGCGGATGTAATTTAAGTGTGCATGGCTTCATCATAGAGAGGTGATGTGTATGGCAGAGGCCACCAACGATGGGGTGCGGGAGAGAAAAGGCCCATAGAGAGGGAAGATAAGGTGTGTGCGCGTGAGAGGAGTCGACATCGAGAGAACATGTTTGTTTGAGAGACACCGAGGAAGACTACTATATATTGATGGTGCATGTAGGCGGGAATTAAATGAAGGGATGGTCTTATTGGTTTCGGGGATATAGGGGAAGAGTGAGAGGGGGATAGCTAGAAGGAGATTGTTAAGTGTGAGTGTGTGTTTTGCCCATCCAGGCGGAAGTTATGTGCACAAGAAGAGAACGATTCGACGTGGCGTTGGGGTTGAGGGTAATTAACTACGTATGGAGACATAGAGACCTTGAACGTGCATGTGCGAGAGGTATACTTGTATACGTGGGATGTGTGTATGCATGCGCGCATGATCGACATAAAAGATAGAAGACATAAGTCATAAGATCAACGACATGGGAGAGACGGACCGGTATGACAATATGCATGCATGTGAGAGTGCAGGGAAGAAGGCCCGACAATTGAGCATGTCTTTTTGTCTTTAAGAGATAGTGGCGTGGGCTGGAGCATGCATCTATGGCGAGCAGAGGGAGTGAGACACAACGATTGTGCAAAAGAGATCAACCTATAAATGCATGTATGGAGAGACATATATAGTGTGGGTGATAGGAAGCAAGAGTGCGTGCGAGAAAGAAATGTTGACGGAGAATACAGATAGATACAGAGATGGAGATGCTAGCTAGAGGGACATGAGCTAGTTTGAGTGTTGGAGATGACCGCCGGGTGGTTCAGAGGGTGAAGTTATGTGTGTGTGAGAGAAAGTTAAAAAGAGGGCACTTGACTGCATGTAGAGAGAAACATATGTAGTGTGCGTGATAGGAAGCAAGAGTGGGGCGAGAAAGAAGGTTGATGGAGAAACGGGTAAATAAAAAGATTAAGATGCTATCTAGTGTGTGTTATAGATAGGAATCGAGTGGATCAGAAGGCTGATTTATGTGTGTGGGTGTGAGACAGATAGAGAGAGGGTGCATGTGAGTCACATACAAACATATATCAGAGAGAAATGAGATCCCGAGAGATGGAGTTTTGTGTTTGCGAGAGAGAAAGATATTTCACAACGAGAGTGATAGCTAGAGACACATATGAGGGAACGCAAGATATCTCTAGGGAGAGAGAGTGTGTGTGAGCGACATACAAGAGAATGGTGGAGAGATATGAGACCCTGGGAGACAGAGTTTGTGTTTGTGCGTGAGAAATTGATATTTAAGAGGAAGAGTCGTAGCTTCGCATACCTAAGGAGCGAAAGACATCTCTGTGTGAGAGGGGGGGTGCGAGTGGCACAGAGGGGAATAGTAGAGAGAAATGAGACCCCGGGAGATGAAGTTTGTGTTTGTGTGAGAGAAAGATATTTCACATGGAGAATCATAGTTAGAAACACATAGCAGGGAGCGAGATATACTTAGAGAGATAGAGTGATGAAGGTCGAGGGAGAGAGTACCGTCAGTGTGTTATGAAGATAAAAGATCATTGTCGACAAACAGGTAGCACGAGAGATACCCGAGAGACGATGAACGCGTATAGGTCTAGAGAGATACTCCTATATAAGCATGAGTAATAGCGAATATCTAGATTAAAGGGGATTCAAATATTTAAACTAGAGATCACGACATCGATAATATCATAACGCAAATTGGTGTATCAAACATGCATATTCATTTGAATTTGGGGACACGTGTAATGTTATATAGTTTCTCAATATTAGTGATCCATAGGTTCTTTAATTAGAGACAATGCATGGTTTATATGCAATTAATGTCTAAATGGGATTACACTATATGATGCGTGTGTGAAACAGAATATACATGTTTGAGAAGTAAAAAAACCTGCATGAAACACACATTAATTGGAGACAGTTAGCGAGGAATGCATACATTGGATTTCAACATTAAATGGTTTCAAATATTTGAAAATCCAAATTAAGATGGATACAACCTGATGAATCTGAGATCATGCCATTTGTAAACCATATTTATGTCTAAAGGGTGTTGTGCTTTTGAAAGTATATATAAAAAATGATGTATATAGAATTTTATTCCAATCAAAATGGATCCTGCCCGAACAAAAATAGAATACAAATGGGATTCAAATTGAGTTGGCACAGTAAACGTGCACTCTGCAAAAAATTGAACGAAGCGGGGAAAGTCGCAGTAACCGCCCGAAACCAAAAGTCTGCAAGATGGAAATTACTGCCTATCCCTACCACGCAAAGCGTATCGGCTCGATTTCTATAGGTTTCGATAGGGGTAGGTTAGTAATTTCACTCAAACGTGACATAACCGCCTCTCACCCAGATTCATACACGGTGGGCGCCAAAACACAGTGTCTCCTCGGCCGAAATCGACCCCCTACCCGATTCATACATGGTGGGTGCCAAAAACAAACTCTTGTCGGCAAATATTCGGTGTATGCGAGATTACCGTCCTATCCTCAACCGACTAATATTGTTGTGATGCAGGAAATTTGAAACGGGGGCTAAGTTTGTAAATTTCCTCGCATTTGAGACAAGCGCGCCCTGAAGACATGGTTCCCCCCTTCCTCTCTCCCTCCATTTCCCCATTCGTACTCCGTGGGCGCCAAAACACCCTCTCCACCCCAGCCTCCTCCGTCGGCCACCCCATCCACCGCCGTCCTCCTCCACCATGCCGGAGTTGATACCCTGACACTGTCATCCATTACAAGAGATCGACCTCTCTCATCCACGGCTTCGTACTGGGATCCTTGCATCCCGTCCTCTCGCTTCATCCCCGCTGTCGTCCACCTTACTAGCGCCGCTCCTACGACCGTCTCGTCCATCGCGCCCCGCCGCCACCGTCTACCCTCCTAGATCTTCTTCCACGCCGCCGACAGCCATCACTACCGCAGCACCGTCAAATTCTCAGCAGATGCATACACAGCGCCGCACTAGAGGCGGTACTCTTTCATATCTACTCAACTTATTTATCACAACAAGAAAATAGATTGCCACTGCTTTACGCTGATTTCTTGTCCATCACTTACTTGCTAGTTGAAAGCAAACATTGGTTGCGAAGTTGCCTTTGTCCGATTTGCACCTTTAGATCCGCCATGGCATGCTCAGCACTATACCCGCAATGCTTATGGTTTTCCCCTTTTATATTCCACACTAGTTAAATGACAGTAGACTAAATTTCAAAATTGGGTCAGTCGATTTTTCAAAGCTCGCCGGAGTTTGCCGGTGCGAAGGAAGGGGCTCGGGTGGGGACATTGGTTGTGGGAGGCGGTGGTGGAGCCTCGTCGAATGAAGAAAACTCGACGCGGGTGGGGGCGGGGTGGGGTGGGGGTGGCGGAGGAACATAGGTAGTGGGGGCCGGTGGTTTGGCGGGTGGCCCATGCAGTGTTCTGTATGGGAAGCACAGTATGTTCCTTGTCAGGAAGGGGAGCAGGGACATCTGCGGTCGACACCTCTATTGGGCCGGTTCTGCTAAATGATTTCCCCATAATACCCCGGAAATGGTGGGAGCCGCGCGGTCTTTGATAGACTAAACTGATAGTAACAATTGTGCGCCTTCAGATGAATAGAGTTGGCCTGTAGGTGACCGATAGGCTGCATATTAGTAGCGGCAAAACCCTATGTTTTCCAGCCAGTTTCACTTTCCTGATTTATTTATGGTGGTCATGGTGTACCCCTATTATCAACACTATGATCTACCTACTGGCTCTACGCTCTCGTTATCATGGTTTGGCAATAAACTTTCTATACGGTATATTATGAACCTATCATCTGCCAACTATCCTTACATCTGGGGCCCCCAACATGGAGCCTATTTTTTGTGTAGTTGTGCCAGATTATATTAATATACTCACCATATTACAACACACATGGGCTCGCTCAGCAGAATACAGTGATAGCACACAAGGGTTTATAGGGAGCCTCTATTATATTACAATATCCTCTACATTACAAAGATAATCTCACTACTATTTGTGTTTTCATGCTTTATAGATATTGTGCGTGATCACAATGAATATAAGAATGCGCACATCAGAAGAATATTGCGGAACAGTTCAATGGGTAACAAACTTGGCTTCAAGGGATTGAGGTCCATTGTGGATGCAATGAAACCCACATGCTCCCGACCTATAGATTCGTATTTAGAATATGGTCCTAATGACTATTCTGAGCTCAAGGAGTCAAAGGTAGATGGCCTATCATGTTCACCCAATAAGATGCTTGTTCTAATTTAGTGAGGTTTTATTGGTTGCACATATCTTGCATAAGGTGTCTTGCATTTCTTTTGCTTCGTTGCACCGCCATCTGCTTAGTTTACTCATGATATATGTGAAGATGCCATGCCCATCCATTATCAACACCTATTCCATTTGTCGTCATACCAAGATTTTCCATTCAAATGTTGTTCTTGTGTTTCAGACATCCAAAAGGAAGAGGGTGATTGCAGAACCTGAAGGAGTACAAGCAAAGTCCTTGAAAAAGGTGGTGCTACCGGAGAAATGACATAGCACCCGACGTATATTGGCGATAGAACCAGCGCAGCAAAACCTAGGATATCCCAACTATGCTGGTCGCTGCTTTGCTCTTGTGAGTACCTATTGTCCTATCGATGTCCTTACATTCATACCTGGTGGATTATGTGACATCATTGTGCATTATAGCTTGCTTATCCACTGTTCGCTTTAAATTATCAGATCTATATTAATGCTTGAATTAGTGTAGAATAAACCCAATGCCTATGAAGAAATTTAGTTCTGCATTATTCTTGTAAGTATCTGTTGTCCTTGTATTTGTCCGCTAGTTCTTCGTGTACACTTTGCATCTTATTTTCCCTTGTCCTCCATTTTTCTACACATCAGATCTACATTTACTCTTGCCAAAATATTGAATAAAACCAATGTTACTGAAGAAGTTTAGCTCCGCATTGCTCTGTCAGTGCCTTCTGCATGTATGTTGTATTTACATTTGTACTCTGCATCTTAACTTAAATAATCGCCATTTGTTCCTATATTTTCACATCTATATTTACTCTTAACAAAATGTAGAATAAAGGCAATACTCTTGAAGAAGAGTGTGAGGTAAACTTCTTGAATTGCCCCCCCCCATCAATATGGACAAGGCCTTTATAGAGCCTGTCTTCACTACTAATGAAAGTTTGTTCTCCTCAAGCCTTCAAACTTTGTTGTTTATATTTGGATAGCTATGACTGCAAATGTTGTTTATTTTTGTCATCTGCATCAAATTGCTTGTTCAAAGTTTATAAAGTAGAAGTACATAAACATAAGTTTGTCCTTCTCAATTTCAGTCTTTAGTTGTACAATCTAGTTACTTATTCGTACCATGTAAATTAAACTGAACATAGCAAGTTATATTCTTTATAACTATGTGTATGCTTGTGTTCTTGATCTATAATCCAGTGGTGTGGTGAGCCTACCAACAACAGCACAATGTCATATCCTGCTATGTCTCAACTATGAACAATGCCATATTATATTAATGTTATTTAAATTGTATCTCTTTATTTACCAATCTAAAAGGGTATAAATTGACAGCACACTCACCATTCATGCTTATACATTGTTTAGAACTACATCTATGCTTGTGTTCTTGATCTATAATCCAGTGGTCTGGTGAAGCTGGCCGCTCCTACACAATGTCATTTCATGTCGTCTTAACTATGAACAATGCCTATTATGTTAATGCTATTTTAAACCATGTCTCTTTATTTTTGACAAAGAAATGATATGAATTGTCAGTGCTGATGCTTATACGTGTAAAACATGTTATCTACCTACTTGTTCTCTTTCAGGGTGACAACACTACTGGTAGGAAGAACTGCCACAATGATAGTGAGATGAACCCATTGTTTGTCCCTCTAACACATATTCCAGAGGAGAAGGCAACATATATTGAGGGTAGGGATACAACCACGAAGTCACATCTTGATGTAGTGTCAAACTTACTCAGTGACACAAGCTCGATGAAGTCGTTGCCTAAATCTGTTCGACTTCTTCAGTATGAAATTCAAGCAGAAATACAAGCTTCCGCTCAAATACGACTGGAACTCCAATCTCTATGCAAGATTAATCGTAAGTACATGACGTTTATTGATGTTATGCAGCTTAAGTTGGTGGATATGAGCGCCAAAGAAGCACAGTCTCATCAGGTTGCTAAGCTGCTTGCGCTGCAGCTCCTGGGCCGGGCTAAGCTTTCTTGAACTGTGTTGAGTGATGTCGGTTATGTCTATTATTTTGTCCGCCTGTTAACTTCCACTGGTGGCGACCTGCCCAGTTTATGTAATCTGTTGTCTGGTTGCCCTTTATAATCATTGGCGGTGAACTTTGATGCTGAGGGGATGTAATATGCTGTAATTTCTTTGTTGTATAGTCTAGGTTTATTCTTGGTCGGCATGCTATAATTTAGGCCGGAAGGTTCACTGGATCTCAGTGTTGTCGTCTTCAGGCCAGCTCGTTACTCATATGGGCCAAACATGGGCCTATAATCATCTTGGGCCATTAGCAGGTCTAAACCTTATGGTTGTTTCCCTCCTTTAACAGGATGAGTAAAGTTCTGGCCAGCTGGGACAGAGAATACAATGGGCTTTTTTTGTTCGGTCTAAAACCTAGATTGGGCTAGCGTTGAGCCAAAAAATTCATGGGCCAATACAGGTCGAAATTACCTAAGGCCCATGTTTGGCTCAAATAGGACGAGCAGTTAACAAGCCAAAATATATCTCAGGCCCATTTGGCCCAATAAAATTATGGGCTTTAAGCATGCCGGTATCTACGCGCGCCATAGGCCTAAAAGTGTCATGGGCCATTATCGGATGGGCTGTAAGAAGGCCGTATTCAACGCGAGCTGTAATTGGGCCCAACTATTACACAGGCCATTAACCGGCCGGTAGGCCAGTTGGGCTGAAATTTATCCACGAAGACTATGGGCTGTTAAGAGGCCTATAGTTATTTCAGACAAGAAATAGCCCAGTGTCTGCATGGGCCGTTAAATGGCCTAAAGTTAAACCAGGCCGACAACGTCCCATATGCACCACATGCCGCTAACAGGCCAAAACTATTATCGGGCCGAATTGGTAAACGGGCATTTAATAGGCTGAAATACAAACCGGTCTTAGAATGGGCCCAAAAGAACAGTGGCCTGTTAACGGGCCTAATCTGATATGGGCCATAATTTGGCCCAAAACACGACAGGCTATGAACGGGCCTGATCTGGTATGGGCCTCAATTTGGCCCAAAACATGGCAGGCTGTTAATGGGCCAGCCCACTAGTGTCTGAAAAACACATGGTGGGCCTTTAGCTGGGCCGGCCTTTTCACCGGAATGGGCCTCTGTTGGGCCGTGCCATGTGTCGACGTATCATACGCGCCTCCTAACCAATGAGTGGATGACATCTGTCCCAATGGTGAGCAACCATGTGTTTCCTCCGGCCAATGAGTATTTTACACGTGGAAAATCCCCATTGGTCCGGGCTGTTAACAGGTTATCAGATCCAAAACCGAACCTGATAGCTTAACAGCGTCCCGTTACGATGGATGCCACGTGTCGGTCACCCTTGACGAAAGCACTTCTATGACGTGCGATTTATCATCATGGAAGTTGACACTTTCGTGATGATAATTTTGTAATGACATGGAACACTTCTACGACATCACAGGTATGACTATCTTGATTCTGTCATAAAATCGTCATGGATGTACATGCATGACAGAAAATGTGACCTACTGTGACAAACACGTATCATCACGGAAGTGTTTTTTTGTAGTGCTTCTAATGAGAGTAACTCCTCAACTCATACATTGTTTAATGTCCCTTCGTTCTAACCGAAGGATGAATGCTATGATAATTGCTATGAGCCCGTTGATTTGTTTGAAATATCCCTTTTTGATGATGCTTTATATGCTTGTGGCCAAGATACCAATATGAATTATGCTTATGGAGATGAACTTGCTTGTTCCTTATGTTAAACATGAAATTGTTGCTATTGCACCCACACATGATAGTCCTATTATATTTTTGAATTCTCCCAACTACACTATATCGGAGAAGTTTGCTCTTATTAAGGATTATATTGATGCGTTGCTTTTTACCATTGCACATGATGATTTTGATGAATGTAATATGCATGTGCTTGCTGCTCCTACTTGCAATTATTATGAGAGAGGAACTGCATCTCCACCTCTCTATGTTTCCAACACGAAAAAATTGCAAGAAACTACTTATGCTATGTATTGGCCTTTACTTGATGTGCATGAATTGTTCTTGTATGACATGCCGATGCATAGGAAGAGAGTTAGACTTCGCCATTGCATGATATATGTTGCTTTGTGCTCACTACTAAATTCCAAATCTTTGCTAATTAAAATTGACTTTGATATACCTTGGGATCCGGGTGGATCCATTACTTGAGCACCTTATGCCTAGCTTAATTGATTTAAAGATAGCGCTGCCAGGGAGACAACCCGGAAGTTTCAGAGAGTCATTTATTTCTGTTGAGTGCTTTTATAAATTTTAAAAACAAAAAATATAGAGTGGAACCCAAAACTTTTCAAAAAGGAAAGTGAAAGTAAGAGAGACAAGCATTGTTGAAGTGGGGAGCTCCTTGAACTTTGTTCGTGCTCACGGAAACTTTGTGAATCTTAATTACAGAAATTTTTCAACAAAAATAATTATCCCCTTGTAGCATTCCATTGTATTATAGAAATAATGGGCCAAGATTTGCCTTTAGGATGGGTAGATTGCTTGTTGGTTTGTGCGGTGTAAAACATAAACTTTGGCTGTAGTGCGCGATTTTACATTTTTAACTAGAACATTAAACGGTTCTGAAACCTTTTTGTACTGTATTTCTATAAAACAATGTTTAATTTTCCTAATTTTCTCAGAATTTTTGGAGTTACAGAAGTATGGTGGATGTTCAAATCTTTATAGACTGTCTTGTTTTCATAGATTGCTGTTATAGCTTCATTATTTGCGTATGTTTGAATTCTTGTTGAAGCCTCCTTGACTTGGGACCATAGAATTGTGATAGCATACAGTGGGTAATGTTTGTTTATAATTACACAATAATGTTGCAGCAGTACATGATGGGATTTCATTGCCATTTTCACTAACCTCACCACTAAAAGTTTGTTTAAGTTTTGTGTGGATGAAGTGTTCAAAGATCGAGGAGGTCTCGATATGAGGAGAAGGAGGAGAGGAAAGAGCTTAAGCTTGGGGATGCCCAAGGCACCCCAAGTAAATATTCAAGGAGACTCAAGCGTCTAAGCTTGGGGATGCCCTGGAAGGCATCCCATCTTTCTTCAACAAGTATCGGTATGTTTTCAGATTCGTTTCATTCATATGATATGTGCAAATCTTGGAGCATATTCTGCATTTAGTTTTCAATTTTTTTTATGCATCATGCTAGTATGAGATAGTCCATGGTTGATTTATAGAATTCTCATTCCACTTCACTTATATCTTTTGAGTATGGCTTTATAGAATGCTTCATGTGCTTCACTTATATCATTTGAAGTTTGGATTGCATGTTTCTCTTCACATAGAAAATTCATAGAATGCTCTTTTGCTTCATTGAGCATGATCTTTTGTAGAAAGAATTGAACTCTCATGCTTCACTTATATCTATTTAGAGAGTCAACAGGAATTGGTCAATTGCATGGTTAGTCACAAAATCCTACATAAAACTTGTGGATCACTGAATATGATATGTTTGCTTCCTTGCAATAGTTTTGCGATATAGAGATGATAAATATGTGGGAAGTACTAGTAAATGGTTGTGGTTAAGTAAGAATATTGGTGTTAAGGTTTGTGATTCCCGAAGCATGCATGTATAGTCTCTCGTTATGCTATGAAAGTTGGAGCACAATTTATCCTTGACTGTCTTCCTTATGAGTGGCGGTCGGGGACGAGCGATGGTCTTTTCCTACCAATCTATCCCCGTAGGGGCATGCGTAGTAGTACTTTGCTTCGAGGGCTAATAAACTTTTGCAACAAGTATATGAGTTCTTTATGACTAATGTGAGTCCATGGATTATACACACTCTTACCTTTCCGCAATTTGCTAGCCTCTATGGTACCGTGCATTGCTCTTTCTCACCTCGAGACGTGGTACAAACTTCGCAGGTGCATCCAAAACCCGTGATATGATATCTTCCTCAAAACAGCCAACATACCTACCTACTATGGCTTTTCCATGGCCATTCCGAGATATATTGCCATGCAACTTCCACCGCTTCCGTTTGATGACTTGAGCATTCATTGTCATATTGCTTTGCATGATCATATAGCTGACATAGTAGTTGTGGCTCAGCCACCGTGCATCATTTTTCATACATGTTATGCTAGATCATTTGTCAGAGGCATTCATATAGAGTCATATTTTGTTATAGGTATCGAGTTGTAATTTTTATTCCTTTCGAGTTATAAGTAAATAGAAGTGTGATGATCATCATTTTTAGAGCAGTGCCCCAGTGAGGAAAGGATGATGGAGACTACGATTCCCCCACAAGTCGGGATGAGACTCCGAACAATGAGAGAGAAAAAAGAGAAAAAGGAAAAAAGAGAAAAAGGAAAAAAAGGGGGGGAAAGGAAAATAATAATAAAACAGAGAAGGGGCATTGTTAGTATCCTTTACCACACTTGTGCTTCAAAGTAGCACAATGTTTTTCATATGGAGAGTCTCCTATGTTGTCACTTTCATATACTAGTGGGAGTTTTTCATTATAGGATTAGATGCACACCCACTTAGTTTTCATATGGAGCTTTCATACACTTATAGCTCTTAGTGCATTCATTGCATGGCAATCCCTACTCCTCGCATTGATATAAATTGATGGGCATCTCCATAGCCCCTTGGTTAGCCGCGTTGATGTGAGACTTTCTTACTTTTTTGTCTTCTTTATATTTACCCCTATCATCATACTCTATTCCACCCATAGTGCTATATCCATGGCTTGCGCTCATGTATTGCGTGAGGGTTGAAAAATCTTAAGCGCGTTAAAAAGTATGAACCAATTGCTCGGCTTGTCATCGGGGTTGTGCATGATTTATACTTTGTGTTAAGGAGATAGAGCATGACAAGACTATATGATTTTGTAGGGATAGCTTTCTTTAGCGTTGATATTCTGAAAGACAAGATTGTTTGTTGGGATGCCTGAGTATTGATGTATTTATGTCAAATTATAGACTATTGCTTTGAATCACTTATGTCTTAATATTCATGCCATGACTAGACATATGATCAAGTTTATGTTAGGTAGAATTCCACAACAAAAATTATCTTTTTTATCATTTACCTATTCAAGGACGAGCAGGAATTAAGCTTGGGGATGCTGATACGTCCCCGTCATATCTATAATGTTAGATTGTTTCATGCCAATATTATACAAGTTTTACATACTTTTGGCAACTTTTTATATGATTTATTTGGACTAACTTACTTATCCAGTGCCCAGTGCCAGTTCCTGTTTGTTGCCTGTTTTTGTATCGCAGAAAATCCATATCAAACGAAGTCCAAATGTGATGCAACTCCATGGAGAATTATTTTGGAATATATATGATTTTTGGGAGTTCGAATCACCGCAAACGGAGGCCCACACAGACCATGATACACCAGGGCGCACCCCAGGCCCCTGGCACGCGGTGGTGGGTTGTGCTCACCTCGTACGTTGGTTGGAGATCTACTTCGGGCGCAAGGAATCTTATATCAGGAAAAAATATTGTGTAAAAATATTAGCGCAATCAGAGTTACGGATCTCCGGGAATATAAGAAACGGTTTTCGGCCAGATCTGAAGAGCGCGAAACAGAAGAGGACAGAGAGACAGATCCAATCTCGGAGGGGCTCTCGCCCCTCCACAGCCATGGAGGCCATGTACCATAGGGGGAACCCTCCTCCCATCTAGGGGGAGGCCAAGGAATAAGAAGAAGGAGGGGGGATCTCTCCCCCTCTCTCCCGGTGGCGCTGGAACTCTACCGGGGCTAGGATCGTGACGGCGATCTACATCAACAACCTTGCTACCGTCAACACCAACTTTCTCCCCCTCTATGCAGCAGTGTAACACCTCTCTCCCCCGTTGTAATCTCTACTTAAACATGGTGGTGATGTTTGAGTAGATCTGTTTTGTCCTATGGGTTAATCATGATCTTGGTTGGTATGGTTGTATATTTTATTTATGGTGCTGTCCTTGGGTGCCCTCCGTCTCGCGCAAATGTGAGGGGCCCCCACTATAGGGTGTTGCAATATGTTCATGGTTCGCTTATAGTGGGTTGCGAGAGTGGCATAAACTTAAACCCGAGTAGGTGGGGTATGACATATGGGAGTAAAGTGGACTTGATACTTAATGCTATGGTTGGGTTTCACGACCTTAATGATCTTTAGTAGTTGCGGATGCTTGCTAGAGTTCCAATAATAAGTGCATATGATCCAAGTAGAGAAAGTATGTTAGCTCATGCCTCTCCCTCATATAAAATTACAAGAATGATTATAGGTACTTGTTATCGATTGCCTAGGGACAAATGACTGTCTTGTTGACAAAACCTATCTACTTTTATTACCTTGCAATTTATTCCTAGTTTTATTCTCACAAAGTACTCATAGATTTATTCTCGCAAAATAGTTTCATACTTGTTTTAGGTAAAGCAAACATCAAGCCTTCGTAGAGTTGTATCGCTGGTCGATAGAACTTGAGGGAATATTTGTTCTACCTTTAGCTCCTCGTTGGGTTCGACACTCTTACTTATCGAAAGAGGCTACAGTTGATCCCCTATACTTGTGGGTTATCACGATGATACATACGTGTCATGTCCCTTTCTATCACTGGGATTGAGCACTGCAAGATCGAACCCATTACAAAGCACCTCTTCCCATGGTAAGATAAATCAATCTAGTTGGCCAAACCAAACCAACAAATCAGAGAAGAAATACGAAGCTATATTAATCATGCATAAAAGAGTACAGAGAAAACTCAAATAATATTCATAGATAGATCTGATCATAAACTCACAATTCATCGGATCTCAACAAACACACAGCAAAGAGTCCTTACATCAAATAGATCTCCAAGAACAAAAAGAAGAACATTGTATTGAGAAACATCGAGAGAGAAGAAGCCACCTAGCTACTAACTATGGACTGGTATGTCTACTGTAAACTACTCACGCATCATCAGAGGGGCAGAAAGGTTGATGAAGAACCCCTCCGTGATCAATTCCCCCTCCGGCAGAGTGCCAAAAAAGGTCCCTAGATGGGATCTCTCAATAACGGAGGCTTGCGGTGGCAGAAAAAATATTTCGTGGACTCACATGTTGGTTCCTGGTTTTTGGATATTTATAGAAGTAGAGCTAGGTCAAATGGAGCTACGTGGGCCCCACCACCCATCAGGGTGCGCCTGCCCTCTTGGGACGCGCCCTGGTTGCTGGTGGGCCCATTCTCCCACGTCTGGTCTTCTCCCGAATCTTCTAGTGTCTCTAATGTCCAAAAAAATCTCCAAAAAGTTTCGTGGCATTTGGACTTTGTTTGGTACTGATATTCTGCGAAACCAAAAACAAGCGAAAAAACAGCAACTGGCACTGGGCACTAAGTTAGTAGGTTAGTCCCAAAAAATGATATAAAGTTGACTGTCAATGTATATAAAGCATCCAAGATCGATAATATAATAGCATGGAACAATCTAAATTATAGATACATTGGAGATGTATCAAAAACAACAAAGATTAAAAGATATGTGATATCGAAAGAAGTGTTTTGTTTGCTAGATCTAGTAAAGTGTTCAACTATGTTTGGGACTGAAATGCGTAAGACCCGGAAGAACGCCAGTCATGAGTTGATGACGAGAACTTAAAGAGAAAGAACAAAAAAGCAAAAGATGTAATGAAACTTACATGCCTAGGGAGGTTCGGGGCTTGCGCCACTCTTAAAAAGTTAGATGATTCTTTTGTAGAGGCGAAAAGAAAAGAAGACTGGAATGTCCTGCTCAAGTATGAATGTCATATAATTTATAATATGTAGAGAAAGTCGGTCAAATAAAGTGTGTTTCTTGAGAAATCATGATTAAATTGTTAAACAGTAAATTCTTCGGGAATTGTGGTTAAAATTTATCACAAGAATACTGACTCAACTGCATGTTGTTGCAAATCGATGCAAGAATTACTACGGCCTAATGACCAACAAATTATTGAGGTTAAAATATGTGTTGAAATATTTGTAATAGTTATGGAACTTTTTCATCAACATATTACCTCTGAATTTATTTTCATAATTCATTATAGAGTTTCATACACTCTAGCCCATTGCATAGGAGTTGCAAAGAGCTTGTTCATGAGAGAACAATAGTTGTTCAATGTAATGAAAAAAGGGCCATGATCCTATTGTGAATAGGATTTTAACTTATGAATGTTGATGATTAAATTGAACATCCATAACATTGATGCTAAAATGTCACAGGGCTAAAAGAATACCACATATGTGTGGCACTGCAATTAGTCACATTGGAGAAACCCACATGGAGAAATTCCATAGTGATGGATTTTTGAGTCATATCATTACGAATCATCTGACACTTGCAACTTTCGTCCAAGTAGTGAACTAAACTAAAATACCGTTCACAGGCCATAAAGAACAAGCAACAAAAATAATTGGAAATAAGTGTTGTTTCAAGCAATGGATTTATCTATCTTCAAGGATGACTCAAGTATATATTTATATTTACTAATTGAGACATAAATCTGGATATTTTGAAATGTTTCAAAAAGATTTTCAGTATGAAGTAGAAATTATTGTAACTAGAAAATTATGTTTCTACAATTGGGTTGCAGAAAACAATATTTGAGTTACAAATTTAGCGAATGTCTGATGAGATATAAAATAATTTTATAGGTTGCACCTCCTAGAAATATAGTACTAAGTGTAGAGAGTTTTGAGTAGATGTAATCAAGCTATGTATGACACGGTGAGATTAGAGATGACATTGATTGTTCCACCAATATACTTTTAATGTGATGCTTTAGAGACTATGGCTTTTACACTGAAAAGAATACCATCAAATTTGTCGAAATAAGTGCTAATTTGTATGTTATCCCAAATGGTTGGTTACTTCTCCATCACTACACCGAGGCAAAGTGTTTTGTCACAGAGTGCGGAAATTTTGAACAAAATATTTGCTAAAGTGAGTGGGAGGAGAGTGCAATTCGACGAGATTAAAAATATTCATGACCAAGTCAACAAAAAGAAATGCTAGAAGTGGTTCTAAAATTTCTTACCGCGACTGATACGGATGCAGCTACATAGGATACAGAGACTTCGGTCGAACATGCAGCTGAACTATATAGGATGGAAACTTCTTACGGACCTTCAAGGTATGCAGAGAAAATATTGTTGAAAGAGGCAATGAACCTATAATACACAGATAAGCGTTGATGGGCCATGACTCCGGAATTGGCTATACGCCAAAATAATCTGAGATGGTATCTGTTGGGGATATAACTATTTGTGTAAGCCGCCCAGGAGGGGTCGGGTTATGCAAAGAGGATTCATCAAAGAGAAGCCCAAGACCAAAGCATGAAGATGGCGGTTCATAGAGAGCTTAAGGCCCACAGGCGACTTAAGGCCCGTTGTAGTAAACCGATGTAATAATATTACTTGTATCATAAGGTAGACTTAACTAGTCACCGAGCCGGACATTGTTTATAAGCCGGCCGGGACTCTGTAAGCCGCAGGGCGTCCACCTGTGTATATAAGGGGACGACCCGCTGGCGGCTTAGGGCGAGAGACAACTCATCGAGAGCCAGGCATAGCGTATCTCGCTCCCTGGTCATCGAAACATCAATACCAACCCAACTAGACGAAGGCCTTATCTTCACCGTAAGGGGCCGAACTAGTATAAAACCCCTCGTGTCCTTTGTCCTGATTAACCCCTTCAAGCTTCCTAGTTGCGATGGCTCCACAACTAAGTCCTTTCACGAGGACATCTGACGTGACAATTCCATGACACGTGGCGCCCACTGTGGGGCCAGCGCACGGTGGATTTGAGTTCTTGAAGGGCAACTTCGAAGGGCTCAAGGGATACGTAGTAGGCCGGATGACCAAGAGTCGTCGCGGCAAGATCTACATCGACGACGAAGGCTGGGGCCCCGACGCCGGCTCAATTGAGTACGGGTACCGGGTCCCTTTCGGAGGGATCCACGTCTTCATCGGCCGGATTGGTGAGCCAGGGCCTGAGCCGGACAACTACACCGACCTCGTCGAGACGGCTCAGCGTGCGAAACCCGCCCGAACTCAACCTGGCATGAAGCGTGTCTTTGTGGGCTGCGTCCATGGAGAAGAGCTTTCTAGAGGACCCGAAGACGGTGGTGAGACGGCCATCCACTGTGATGGTGATTCGTCCACCGGTTCAATAGATTCTCTGTATCAAGTTCAAGATGGTGTGCTCGGGGGCTGTTCCGATGGCTTCAGTATTCCGGACCCCTGTGAGTCGCCAAATTGGGCAGGAGTCTTTATGGCTGGGACTCAACCTGGACAAAACTCTACAGCCACGGCTGCAATTACTTCCGGGTTAGGAGCGGCCAGGGCAGGAGGCCCTGTGCACCCGCCGGCTCAAGTGCTGATAGACCTCATGGACAAACTTACGGCCCTGTTAACCGCCACGGTTACCCCTGCAAACAAAGATGAGCATGACGTGGAGGTGGCACGGGTACGTGAGGAGATAGACCAGGCCAAGGAGGCCTTGGCGGCTGAGGACACTAGACTAGCTATGGAGCGGGCGGTTCTTGACGCCCGGGCACAGCGTTTGCAGTCGGAGGCTTACCAGCTCACGATGAGCTTAAACGCATCCAATGAGGTAATGAGGAGGAGACACCAGAAGACCCAATCCCGGTTGCCTCTGAATTACAACCCTCGGGTTCTGTTCTCTACACCCGGAGTCGGCCCAAGTAACCCGCCAGATGCCAATCAGCTTATGACATCCGTAGCAGGAGGACCGACTCAGCATCGAGAGATGCCCCCTCCTCATGTGAGCTTGGCACCGCCACGTTATGTACCGATACCGCCGGGTCACTTTTCCAATCCCATGGAGAACTTAATCGCAGCATCAGCAGGTCTGGCGGCTCTCCCAGTGGATGGTGATGATCCAACAGCAGTGGAGACCCGAAGAATCAGGGAACTTGTCCAGACGGCCCTGGCTCAGCAAGAGACCTATTCTTACAGTCGGGATAGGATTCATTCAACTCCTCTGCTTTGGTTAGCACCGCCTCGTCAGAACCGGAGTCCGAGTTACGGCAGGCACATGGAGTCTGAAGCTTTGCCAAACAATGCCCAGCGCCGTGAACAACATGGTGGCTATAACCCGGTGCAAGACTGAGTACGTCCGGAGAACAGGCGGGCGGCTCAGCTAGCGGCTCAACAGGCGGCACGACGGAATGTTACAGAGTATCCGATGACTTCCACTGAGATGGGAATAGCCACTAGAGCCGGTGGTGTTTCTTGTTTGATACCGGCTTTGCGTAACGCGCGCCTGCCCAAGGATTTCAGGGGACCTCGAAAGGTGCCGAATTACACGGCCGACTTATAGCCTGAAGCATGGATTGAGAGTTATGAGATGGCCATGGAACTGTTAGAGGTTAGTGACGCGGTAATGGCTAAATTGTCGTGATGTTGGATGGAATGGCCTGGTCTTGGTTTAAAGGCTTACCACCTGATTCCATTGGTTCGTGGGAAGAGTTAAAAGCCCGTTTCATCCGGAACTTCAAAGACACCTGTAAGAAGTCTATGACGATCGTGGACTTGACGAATTGTAAGTAGGGGGAAGGTGAATCTACCACCCATTGGGTACGTCGGGTCAAGGAGATAATTCATTCATCTGATAAGATGGATGCCGGATCTGCCATCCTTATATTGGAAAATAATTGCAGTTTCAAGCCACTGAGGCAGAAACTGGGGCGCCTTAAACGTGGCTGCAAGGATATGGGTACATTAATGGAGGCTCTGGTCAAGTATGCCGATTCTGATAGTACCAAAGATCCCGAGTTTGACGATGAAAGGACAGATAAGGGAAAACAAAATGACAGTAGAAAGGACCAACAGCATAACCCGGTGAATCAAGGTGGCAAAAAGCGTAAGGCGGATGACAACCCGGAGCTTGTGGCCAACGTTATTACACAGGGTAACAGTCAGAGACATAAGGGAAGTGGCCTCGGTCCGGCGGGTTATACACCTTTCTTCATGGTTTATGGAGTAGAGGCAGCTTGGCTAAGTGATATCCGGCACGATTCACCCCGACGGCCATGGGGTATAACCCATCTTCGACCTTGCTATATTTAAACCACCGGCTCTTAGGATATATATATTTTTTGATACTGCGTATATTATATAAGGTAATAAAGCAGGATTTCTGTCCTTTTTTCCATAAAGAATGTTTTTATGTCTTCTTTATCGAGTGAGGGATACTACCAACAGGGAGCGGATCATATCTGAATCCGGCTTTACCTTTGGTACGTCTATGATCATATCTGAATTTAGTCATGATCACTTGGGGGCTTCCTGTTCAAACATAGGTCGTATCCGAACCAAAGAGAACATAGCTGTCGAAACCCGCTTGATCGGCATACTGCCAAACCCACTTTGGGGCTTCTTGATCATATTTGAATCATAGCTTAACCTCTTTGGGTCTGACGTGGATCGTATACGAATCAGCATCATTAAACAAATCTTATGGTCACTTGGGGGCTTCCTGTTCAAACATAGATCGTATTTGAACCAAAGAGAACATAGCTGCCGATACCCACTTGATCGGCATCGCCAAGCCACTGCGGGCTATATGATCGTATCCGAATCTTAGCTTAACCCCTTTAGAACGGTTTACTGATCGCATTCGAATCAGAAGCCTATAAATTATTTGACTATCTTGCGACTTTGGGAGAACATTATGAGATGTTTTTTGTCTTTCCGGTTTAATGTTGGTCACACCAGGTTGTTAAGTACCAGGTGAGCATCAAATAAGCAGGAAAGGTTATCAAGGAATTGCAGGCATACTATTATGTTTATGTTTAGCAACAATATAGTTGTAAACTAGCCTGTGCAGGGTGCCTTTGGTTCGTTTCCGGGTTAGAAATACCTTATGTGACACCCGGTGTGATAAACCGCCAAGGGAGTTTGTTTGTTTTATGTGTAGGATAAGACAAGTAAATTTAACATCCGGGAGGCAAATGGTCAACATAAGCTAAGCAATGGCGGCTTATGAAAGTATTAAGCGCCATAAACATACGCGAAGGCATGACAAAATTGAGAAGTTTTTCTATCCTATTACAAGACTCCCCGAGCCTGAATAAAGTGAAGCATTGTTTTGGCAAAGGTTAAGACGCCTGGCAGTTTATTCCTGTGGCGAGCTTGATGGCTCCGGGTTATCCTTCTCCGCCTCTCTGTCGGTTGCTTTGTCCTGGAAGGTGGACGAGGCCCAGTTAATGCCGCTCAAGGCTTCAAATTCAGCCTCATCATCTATTAAACCGGCCGGGTCCACTTCAGGGGCAAAGGTATGCTTACGCGTTGGAGGGATCAGGCTGACTTGGTCATATGGAACGTTTGGGATTCTCTGGTTCTCGCTATCATAGCCCGGCGAATACTTAGTGAGATCAGTATCATTGCCAATGAGAGTCGCCAAGGGACGAACGACTTTGACACAGGCGGTGAAGTCTTGATCATCAAATACAGGGCCATCCTCCTTCAGGCTTGGATATCCAAGGGTAAGATCAGCCAAGTCAAGCTCTGGCACCCATGCCTTTGCACGGCTTAATGCGTCCACGGCTCCGGCCCTTGCAGATGCCTGCCTTAAGTCCTTAATCTGTTGAGGTAGCACTGCGAGATGCTTCAACACATCTTGTAGGAGGCGAGGAGGGGTATTTGATAAGGCTACAACGGCCAAAGCATGTTGTGACCCAGAGTACAGCTGCTCCACAAGGGTGTAAACTGCCTTGAGCTTGATCAGCATGTTCTGCTTGAGGTTGGTACTCCTGGGGCCTGTATGGTCACAAGTATAACATTAAGCCGGAGATAATTATCGCAATAATCCTTGGAAGATTGCAATGTTTAAGGTTTTTCAGAGTGGCTTACCGAAGATGGCTGAGACCATTTGAGATATCTGCCGCTTTAAGTCGGACAGTTCGGTTGTTGCCTCTACAAGAGATGTTTCTGCCATCTCGGCCTGAGTCACTAGTGAAGCCCTTTCATCTACCCAAGCCTTTTTCTCCGACAAAATTTTTTTTCTTCAATTTCTCTTGTTCAGAGATGCTGAATTCAAATTTGGAGTTTGCTTTCTGAGTTTCAAGCTCTTGAAGCTTCAGCTGGTTCTTCAGGTCAGCAATCTCTGATTCAAATTGACTTGTGATGGCTTGTATTGACATGAGGTTATGGTAAGGATCATGATAAGGTAACATTCAAGTCCCAAACACTTTCCAAGTAAAGATATTTGGCACTTGGGGGCTAATGTATGCTCAAAGAATTTTTTTAACTTATTTACCGAGTCAAATATATTAAGTCTCAAGCATTTTACAAGTAAAGATACTTGACACTTGGCGGCTAATGTGTCAATTCAAAGTTTCATGCTGTCACCGGGTTAAATGTATTCACTTTAAACCGGACAAACTAACAGTAAGTAGATTTCTAAGTCTATAGCATATTCATTCATAAGCAATAGACTTTGGGGCTGGTATAGTAAGTAAGGTTCAGGAAAAGCTAAAGTTATACCTCAGATTTATGCTGTATTTGCTTCACCATGTCAATTTCCAGGTCATGGCTATTGTACACTTGGTTCAGATAGCCTGAGACTATATCACCAATGCTTAGGTGAGTATAATCAGTGATGTCCTGTTTGGCTTTCCGACGTTGGGCAAACTCCTCCTTGGCAGTGCATTGAGCAAGAACAGTAGGCTGGCCCGGTTCAACATATTGGCTTTTCAGAAATTCAACTTCTGGATCAGTCGTCTTGACCGGGCTAGGAATTTCCGGGTTATCAGAATCGTGGGCAACGTCTTCTGCAGGCGGGTCAGAGGTTGACACCGGAATATTGAAAGCCGGTTCAGGCGATGGCTGATGAGTGGAGCTGTGAGGAACGGATGAGTCAATCACCGGTTCAGTGACCACCGGGTCCCGGGATGGCTTGTTCTTCTTTGCCCTCTTGCTGGGCTTACCTGCAAGCTGTCAATTAAAGTGGAAGGATGAGTATCAGCGTATAAGTATGGAAAAGCTTTAAGCAAGAAAGGTTGCATTACCCCGGAGTTGTTTTAAAAGCCGGCATGTTTGATTGCATCGACTCGTCGAAAGACGGAGAGGTATCCTGATATTTGGAGTCAGATGAATTGAGAGGTTGGCGAATTAGACCCGCCAAAAGAAATAGCAGAATGTAAATCGAAAATAACCTCGGTCCGATGCTTCCTGGTTACATCGGGTAAGCCGGAGGAGAGTTCTGCGTCTTGAGTGGCCCGAGTTTGCCTCCGGTTCTCATGCTGTTGTTGCTTCAAAAGAAATTGAGGATCTTGGTAAGCTAGAGGATGTGAAAATCTTACTTTCCGGGTCACCCTTCAGATTTTTTGTGTTGGCAAAAGCTCTGAGTCGGAGGAGATTATAGTTACCTCTTCGTCAATTGCTTGACTGTTCCCTGTATCCTCCTGAAAGGATAAAATGTCAGTAGAGTAATGCTAAAGGAGTTAAGGAAATTAAAAGATTACCTCTTCCTCATCCGAAGACAAGTCATCCAATTTAAATAGATCAGAGGCGCTGGGCTTTTTCTTCTTAGAGGTGCCCGTCTTGGAGGCCTTCCTTTCGTTTTTCTTGGCTGTCCTGGCTTGTTTGGCAGCCTCATGGTCATGACCTTCCAGAAATTGTCATCGACCTGTGGAAAAAGATAAGGAATTGTAAATACAAGAAGGTATAACAGGTTAAAGAGTATTTTTGAAGATTGATAACTTACTGCGGGGGCCAGGTTCTTCTTGCAGAAGGGAAGTAAGCCGAAGGTATTACTGGTTACAGTGCCCTCCTTCAACAGTGATTGGACTGTAGCGTCTACCACATCGTCTGGTAAATCATCGGGACTATGACGCATCGGGTCATCCTTTTTGCCTGGGTAAGTACACATTAAGCCGGAGCGTCGGCTTAACGGTAGTGTCGGTGTCAAAACCGGCGGATCTCGGGTAGGGGGTCCCAAGCAGTGCGTCTTAGGATCAATGGTAACAGGAGGCAAGGGACACAATGTTTACCCAGGTTCGGGCCCTCTCGATGGAGGTAAAAACCTACTCCTGCTTGATTAATATTGATGATATGGGTAGTACAAGAGTTGATCTACCACGAGATCAGAGAGTCTAAACCCTAGAAGCTAGCCTATGGTATGATTGTTGTTGTATATGTCTATCGACTAGCCTGGCCCCGGTTTATATAATGCACCAGAGGCCTAGGATAACAAGAGTCCTAGCCGAATACGCCGGTGGGGGAGGAGTCCTTGTCTTGATCGCCAAGTCTTGTGGATTCTTCCTTGTATGCGGCAGCTGTCCGGACTGGCCCATGAGTATACGGCCATGGGGGTCCTCGGCCCAATCCAACTGATCGGGAGATGACGCGTTGAGTACCCCCTAGTCCAGGACACCGTCAGTAGCCCCCTGAACCGGTCTTCAAGTTAGGGACGCTCCTCGATTCTTCCGAACTGTTCTTCATCTTCGGTTGCCGGTCTTGAATACTGGTTCAACAAATCTTCTCATCTTCTATCTTGAGGATCGCCGAAATGCATTCGACGAGTTTACACGTCGGGTATCCGAGGAGCCCCTTTAAGTTTCCGGCCTTTATCAATGCCTTGTTATTTTTATGCCACACCTCGGGTTCGGAGTTGTTCCGGGGAGGCAGTGTCCTCTTGCGTCCGAGCTCTAACGCCGGACTGCATTCAAGGTATCTCTTGCAGCCAAGCACCAATGTCGGACTGCTTCCCGGCTCTAACGCCAGAATGTATCTGAGCGCCAACACCGAACTATGTATCCGAGCTCCAACGCCGGACTGTATCCGAGCTCCAACGCTGGACTATGTATCCGAGCTCCAACGCTAGACTGTATCCGAGGTGTCGTAAATCACCTTGGTTCAAAGAAGTTTGAAGGAGTTTAGCCGAGCTTAATGCCGGAAATGCCCTCTATGGAGCCAGCCACTAGCGCCCGAGCTTTATGCCGGACTGCTTCCGAGGTGGTGCACCTCCCCGAATGTGGGCCGATTTTTGTCAATATTTTTGATTGGTGCAATTTATTCTCTGCCGAGATACATAGCCAGTAGCCCTCAAGGTGGGTATCGGTCTAAAACCCGAGATGCCACATGAAGGATGACATAAGACCGCTGATCCCCGTAGCCGCTGAGACTCAGGTTGATTTGCAAAATCGGTCTGAGGATCAAGTCCTAGCTCGGCAGAATACTTCGGGACACAAAAAGCGGCGTGCTCAGTCCTCGAGACTCAGGTTGGGTGCGGCCGACCAACCTGAGGATCAAAATCTCCTCGGAAACTGTATTGCACTTAAAATTTTCTGCATAGAACAGGCAATGCAGTAGCCCCCGAGACACTGGTCGGGTGGCAACACCAGATCAGGGGATCGATGTGCCCCTTTAATATTTGTAAATAATAAGCCCGAAGCCCAGTAGCCCCCGAGCCTTAATGCGGGCACGGGAGGCCGAATTAAGGATCGATATCCATAGTAAAATCACAAATTATGTGTAATGACTCTATGTATCCAAGTACTTTACGTCATTAATGCTCGGATCCGCATTGTACAAAACTTTGTTGACCGACCATCGGCTTCCACCTCCTCGGCCAATAGCCGAGGAGTGTTTGTCCTACTTTATAAAGCCTTTATGAGGGCAAAGATTTACAACAAACAAGGCAATCTGGCCATACGGTTTTATAAACAAAGGTACGCGGAGAGACATGTTATATTACTGTTTAACAGAAGAAATGTCTTCCAAAGAAAATAGTCCCGCTATCGGTTCCTTTCTTTGGGTTGTCATGCTAAGCATGATCATGAAACCTCAGCTCCAATGTAAGAGCAAAATATCGAGGATTTAGTTTGGGAGGCCAGTTAATAGCCCCCGGTAGTGTTCGGCGACAGTCGAGGTCAAGCCGTAAACACTTCGGCCATTGTTATGAATGGCCCGTCGTTTAACGCCGTCATCGGATCGCCGACCAGTTTACGCTTATTGTGACAGTCAGTTTTCGGCTTTCTCCACTGAGGTGCTTAACCATGTGAGCTGGAAGCACAATCGCAGTGGTTCTCCCTTTGCACACCTAGCCGAACAAAGCGGAACATAGGAGGCAAGCGCAGGAGCCGGGCAACCCAACTATTGACCGAAGACACAATTCGAAACCGATGCATATATAGCAATATCCGAGAATGTTTTTGCCGAATCTCTAAAGGTGTCCGGCGTTGCACTGCGAGACTTGTGCTGAAAACACACAAATAGTTTAAAAGTGCCATGGGCTCGAAAAGCCAAAAAACTTATTCAAAAGGTTAATGTCCGAACTAGATCAAGTGTTCGGTGCCAATCCGAAAATTGGACTTTAGAAAAAAAAGGTGCTTCTGTCGTGCTTTAACATGACACATCCTATCTCAAAACTTCAAGCGGGTCAGCCTACGGCTTCAACCTCCTATCCCGAAGGCGGAGTACTTCTTACTAGGCCAGTTTAGCAAACTAAACTCTAGCGGCTTTGAGAGAGAAATTAGGCTCCCCGGCTAGTGACCGCACACTTGTGTCGAAAAAAGGAGTGATAAATAATAATAAAAACTTTGCAACGACTAAGAAGAAAAACACTTATCATAAAACGGCTCATATAAATTTAAGAGCCCCCAAGTGACTTGGGTAAAAGAATGATTGCATGTACCGAAGTACTTATATCATATCTATGTTCAACCGAACTTTAAACGCGTCTTAACCGACCGTCGGCTTCTCCCTCTTCGGTCAAGGACCGAAAAGTGTTATGTACTCCATCTGTCGAGAATATCGACGGTGTTTCCAATAACCAGGCAATCAGGCCATAAGGCTGTAACAGACAAAGCGCGCTCAGGGAACTTATGCTATATTACTGCGAAGTGTAAGAAGCATCTTCGAAGAAAATAGTACCCCCACCGATACCTTTCTTCGGTGCTCATTGTTATTATGAGACTTGTGCAATAGATTTTTTGTACTCATGAGTTCCGTTGTGTGCCGACCATGATTGAAAACAATAAGAGCGCTAGCTTTCGGCTTCACCCAGTCTGAGGTCCGGCTCGGGTGACCCGATCGTGACAATCGCAGAGGTGCTCCCTTTACTCCCTAGCCGAACAATCGGGAACGTAGGGGTAAGCACAGGAGCCAGGCAACCCAGCTTGCAAATCGCTTAAGTCAATATGGTGCATATTGTGGCGTAATACACGAACAAGGAACGAAGCCGTACAAGTATAACCATATGCAAGAGGAAAAAGCTTCATGAAGGAAGCCCCCAAGTAAACGGGGTATTTGAATTTGCGCGTCACAAACAAAGTTTGGACAAGGAAATTTTTACAAGCAACTTTTTTCCAAAAAAGTATAATGCTTGGCCGAGCCGAACACAAGTTAAAAATTTAAAACTTTGAGCATGAAGACAACTTAGCTGGTTAATGTGTTCGGTATTGATGACGCGGTCCGAGCTTGATGCGGGACAAGGTTCCATCCCCGAGCCGGTCCCGAGGTGGCGGAGCAAAGAGCTCGGCACTCCGAAGTGGTGACATAGCACGGTCAATGCAGGACGGTAGGGTGATGCCGAAGTCCCCGGCATGGGGTAATGAAGTGTTGACGAAGCCCCCCGTCCAGCCGAGGTGACGCCAAAGGATATAGTCCGGCTGGATCATTTTCCTGTGCACAAAAAATAGTGCAAACCGGAGATAATAGTAATAATAATAAAATAAAAAATTGTTGCATAACAAATAATTTATGCAAAGTGAGTAATAAAAGAAATATGGCCTGGCGCCGAAGTCAATGTCGATGCAGGGCGGCGGCATGATGCGGTAAAGGCATGGCAAGGCCTGAATTCACAGGTCGGTTCGAGTTCCGGATGCGGCGTTCGCCGGACTATGTACGGAAACTGACCGAACCACCATGCGACCGTCGTTAATGCGGCCACCATTTGATAGACCTGCGTACATATGATGGACAAACCAGAGTAATAATTCATTGGGAAAAATGAACCCTAACAAGCAAAAAATACTAGGATTAATAGCACCTGGCTTATTTGTTGTAGCAATCCGAAGAAAGGTGATTCCCAAAATTGGGACTCGATCCGCACACCTATCGCCTGATGGGCGATAAAGCAACGGCATGGCGATGCTGGCAAAGGTTGGCTCGCCGAGGCAAAGCCCTCGGTCCAGCTAACGTGACGGAGCTGGTCGGCCAGCGACGCCGAAGTCTCCGGAGTAGGTTGATGAAGAGATGATGAAGCCCCCGGTCCAGCGATGCAGGTCGTGACGTGGTCGATGCTGGCTTGATGAAGTGACCGTGTGGCGATGCAGGTGTGCCCGCTCCATGTAATCCGTGGGGCAGTGATGTTGGTGATGATTTATCCTTCGCGATGCCGAACTATTGTTCGGCTGGCCGAGATGATGATCCGAAGAAATTGAGCTCGGCTCAACAAAGCGACGACGTGTCTAACGCAGGTCGGCCGCCGTGGAGTGATGTTGTCGGGCTGGTTTGACACCGGCGCGACGGTGAAGTTCGTATTGCAAGAATACTTTTAATACTACTGGGATGTGTTTGAGAATAAAACACAACACCCCATATGAAAACTTCCTTCAAAAAGGATGTCCGAGATCCCGTTCATAAAGAAGATGAATTCGGGTCGGATTCGTTCTCGCGCAGAAAACAGATCCAAAAAGTGATGCACTAATCGGAAGTTTCCCGGAGTTTGGACGGTCGGATCGAGCTGAATTTTTGGCAGGTGGTAGATATGGGAATTCCGCAGCAAATCAACGGTTGGATCCTCCAAAGGACATCCGAGCTAGATGCTGGATACCACGCCCTAAACTCGTCCGGATTCTCGTCCAGATTCAACAGGGCTCCGGTATATCGGAGATTGCCGGAGATTCCTCCATCGGAACTCGACGAAATTTTTGCAGGGTTGTTGTAGACTTAATTCCGCATAATTCCACCGAAGTAATCGTTTAAGCGACACTCGAGGAGGCGGTGGCGGCGGATACAAGTTTGCTGTCCAGAAAAACAGCACGGTCGCCTGAGGGCAATGTTGACGTTGAGCCCCCGAGCTCCATGGATGACTCCTCCATGATCTTGATAGAGATCGGAGTTGGTGTTGATGAAGGCCTTCATCCGAACATGACGATCGGAGGTAGGGCGCAGTCCTCGGTCAAGCCAAGGTGACCAGTCGAGCTGGTGACGAAGAAGTCGACGTCGCAGTTGACCTGCAGTCGAGCCATTGATCCTTTCGCCGATCACACAACGGAACTCTCAATGAAAGCACCAATGTCGGTGTCAAAACCGGCGGATCTCGGGTAGGGGGTCCCAAGCAGTGCGTCTTAGGATCAATGGTAATAGGAGGCAAGGGACACAATGTTTACCCAGGTTCGGGCCCTCTCGATGGAGGTAAAACCCTACTCCTGCTTGATTAATATTGATGATATGGGTAGTACAAGAGTTGATCTACCACGAGATCAGAGAGGCTAAACCCTAGAAGTTAGCCTATGGTATGATTGTTGTTGTATATGTCTATCGACTAGCTTGGCCCCGGTTTATATAATGCACCAGAGGCCTAGGATAACAAGAGTCCTAGCCAAATACGCCGGTGGGGGAGGAGTCCTTGTCTTGATCGCCAAGTCTTGTGGATTCTTCCTTGTATGCGGCAGCTGTCCGGACTGGCCATGAGTATACGGCCATGGGGGTCCTCGGCCCAATCCAACTGATCGGGAGACGACGCGTTGAGTACCCCCTAGTCCAGGACACCGTCAGGTAGTATCCGCCAGGTGACCCAGGCTCGGACCAGATCGACGCCACCCGTTCCCTAGAAGAGCTTTGATCTTCCTGATGGTTGGGTTGAGAGGCAGGCGCTCAAAAGTAGATAACTTATCTGCCAGCGGATGATTGGATTCGAGACGCAGGGCGTGAAAGCCGGGCAGAGGCCTCTCATCAGCCAGTGATGTATCTTGACAGTAGAACCACGTCTGATTCCAATCTTTCGGGTGACTCGGCAGCTCAGCATAAGGGAAAAGACAATCTCTCCGCCGCTGGATTGAGATGCCGCTGAGCTCAAGACTAGGCCCGTTGGCACGTTCATTTTGCCAGTTCAAATAAAAAAGTTCTCTGAACAAAAGCAGACTTGGCTCTTCTCCCAGGTACACCTCGCAGAAAACTTGAAAATTGCAAAGATTTGACACGGAATTCGGTCCAATGTCTTGGGGTCTAAGGTCAAAGAAATTCAGAACTTCCCTGAAGAATTTTGAGCCAGGAGGGGCGAATCCACGGTTCATGTGATCCGTAAAAACTACTACCTCCCCATCTTTGGGTTGAGGTATTTCCTCAGACGGGTGAGGGGCACGATAAGACATGACCTCTCTCTTCGGCAGATGGCCGGACTTCACAAACTCGGCAAGTTTGCTTTTGGTCACTGTGGATGGAACCCAATTGCAAGTCACAGGGGCTTTGGCCATTTTAGGAGCCATGACAACAGTGGCCTACGATAAAATAAGAAAGCTCCGGTTCAACATTAACCCGGGAGAAATATCTAAAATTATTTAAAGTGGCGGCTTAAAGAAAGGGGCCTAATGATATAAGGGTGATTGTGCAATAATATTTAAGCCGCTACAAGTATCAACAGCAGTTCAAAAATTATTCGGATCATTCATTTACCAGAAGAGGTTTCCGGGTGATAAAAACAAGTTTTCACAGATAACAGTTATTACTCTGGATCAGAATATTGCTCTGAAAAGAAATTTTTCTAGACCTAAAAACAGGGTAGAGAAGTTCGTACATTCGAAGAGGGTTTCCAAACAAGGGAAATGAGATCTATTTCTATGCAAGGTCAACACAAACAAGTACCGCAGCAATTCTACGTAGTTTTCACAATCTAAGTAGGGCATTGGAGGTAAGAACTAGCGAGGGTTTGTGTCAGGCAGTGATGAACGCCGATGAACTCGACAAATTCCTAATGCAGATCTGAGAAGGGGAACGACAGGAACTCACGGATGCGGACGAGCTACAGAGGAGCACCGTCGATCTCTGGTCAGAGTCAGGTTGATGTAGCGGCCTGAGTCGGTGAAGACGAGAGGTTCGACGGTGGCGGTGGCAGAGCTCGGGAAGAGGCAAGAGGAAGAAGACGACTGGGGGAAAGACCTAGGTCGCCCTATTTATAAGAGAAGACTGACCGACAGGGCGCGAAAAACAAGGAGATAACATTTATTATCCAGCGGCTCTGGCGCCTCGATTCTTGGGATGGTCAGTAAAGACAAAGATCCGTCGAAGATATGACGGAGTAAAAATTAAGTTTTATTGAAGATGACGTCATGATGATTTAACCCGGATCCAGATGATGATGTCACGGTGTGTTAAAATTCTTTGCGCAAGACAAAAGACTACGGGACAGTTCACAAGGTATTTTAAGATTGACATGAACAGGTTCAAATCAATCTGGGGCCTAATGTTGGGGATATAACTATTTGTGTAAGCCGCCCAGGAGGGGCCGGGTTATGCAAAGAGGATTCACCAAAGAGAAGCCCAAGACCAAAGCATGAAGATGGCGGTTCATAGAGAGCTTAAGGCCCACAGGCGACTTAAGGCCCGTTGTAGTAAACCGCTGTAATAATATTACTTGTATCATAAGGTAGACTTAACTAGTCACCGAGCCCAACATTGTTTATAAGCCGGCCGGGACTCTGTAAGCCGCAGGGCGTCCACCCGTGTATATAAGGGGACGACCCGCTGGAGGCTTAGGGCGAGAGATAACTCATCGAGAGCCAGGCATAGCGTATCTCGCTCCCTGGTCATCGAAACATCAATAACAACCCAACTAGACGTAGGCCTTACCTTCACCGTAAGGGGCCGAACTAGTATAAAACCCCTCGTGTCCTTTGTCCCGATTAACCCCTTCAAGCTTCCTAGTTGCGATGGCTCCACAACTAAGTCCTTTCACGAGGACATCTGACGTGACAATTCCATGATAGTATCCATACACACAATTCAAGTTTAGAACTTGATAGACCCTCTGAAAGACTTAAAGTCTAAAGTGAATTGATGGATCTATAAATTGACAAAGATAAAAATGTTTTATAATGCTTGCCTTGTCGCAAATAGTTTATGACAAGATCAAGGAGTTGATTATGATGAGATTGTCTCATCATAATAATACTTAAAGTTAGTTCTGATAAAACTAGCAATTACTAAATATTTGAATTATGAGATATAATTGATGGATGACAAAATAATTCCTATGAGATGGAAATAGAACCAAGGTTATATATTTGATACGGTCCAAGGTAATTTTCTCGATCCAGAGGATGCTAGTAAGTGTGCAAACTTCAAAGAGATCCAGTAATTATCTTAAGAAAGCATAGTGGAGTTGGAATATTTGTTTTAATGAATTGATCAAATAATAAGATTTCATCAATAGAAAAAAGATGCTTGTATTTACAAGAAAGTAAGTAGGAGCATGGTAATATCTCTAAACACTATGTGTGCATGACTCATTGTTGATTGGAAATTATATAAATTTCTTGACACATATTAAGGCTTTATTGAAAATAGTTTTTCACTAAAGTACTTGTGCAATATAGTCTTGAATTATACATATTGATCTATGGAGATAGTAGTGTCTAATCGGGTTTAGCCAAAACACATATTGACAAAGTACTAAAGCGGATTAGTATGAAGAATGTCAAAAAGAGTTTTCTTATCAAAGTTGCATGGAAGGAGTTCTGAGCAAGAATCAGTGTCTTAAAATACTAATGAGTGAAATGCATGTTTTCAATCACAGTTGTGTTATTTCCATGGTATGTAAATAACCACGTAAGTCTAGTACTCCAAGTAAGTTGTGAGTAAAGTTACCAGAAAGGTTAAATTGTTGATTGATTGCTTGTATCCGCATTGGTATTTCCCTGAAGAGGATAGGATGGTTGATGACCCACAAGTATAGGGGATCAATCGTAGTCCTTCCGATAAGTAAGAGTGTCGAACCCAACGAGGAGCAGAAGGAAATGACAAGCGGTTTTCAGCAAGGTAATTTCTGCAAGCACTGAAATTGACGGTAACAGGTAGTTTGATAGCAAGATAATTTGTAACGAGCAAGTAACGGTAATGGTAAATAAAGTACAGAAAGGTATCCCAATCCTTTTGGGGCAAAGGACAGGCCAAAACAGTCTCTTATAATAAGCAAAGCGTTCTTGAGGGCACACGGGAATTTCATCTAGTCACTTTCATCATGTCAGTTTGATTCGCGTTCGCCACTTTGATAATATAGCATGTGGATGGACCGGTACTTGGGTGTTTTTGTTACTTGAACAAGCCTCCCACTTATGATTAACTCCCTCACAAGCATCCGCAACTACAAGAAAAGTATTAAGATAAAATCTAACCATAGCCTTAAACATATGGATCCAAATCAGTCTCATACGAAATAGCGCATAAACTAGGGTTTAAGCTTCTGTCACTCTAGTAACCCATCATCTAATAACTACTCCACAATGTATTACCTTAGGCCCAAAGATGGTGAAGTGTCATGTAGTCGACGTTCACATAACACCACTAAGGGAATCATAACATGCATACCATCAAAATATCAAACAAATATCAAATTCACATGATTGCTTGCAGCATGACTTCTCCCATGACCTCAAGATTAGTAGTAACTACTCATAGGAATGCGTAGAGGCCATATCAAGCATTCAAACTACTTAGAACTCTAAGAATTTAACATGCAAGATCATCTACAGCAGCACCAAGAGTAACTAATTATTCAAAATATAAACCACTAAAGCAAAAAATAATTGGACCAATGGAGGAGTCACATACCAAGTAGCAATCCCCCAAAACAGTTTCAGAAACGGAGCTTTGAGCAAAGAGATCGAATTCTGCGGGTTTGAGAGCAAGAATACGAGAGAGAGAGAGAGAGAGAGAGAGAGAGCAATTGTGAGGGGGGCCATGTGGGGACCATAACCCACCAGGGCGCGCCTAGGTGGGTGGTGCCTGCCTAGAGCACCACCCTCTTATGTTATTTGCACTAAAAATTCTTAAATATTCAGAAAAAAATCATATTAAATTTTCAAGGTATTTTGAGAACTTATATTTTTTGGGTCATTTTTTATTGCATAGAAAACTCAGAGAACAGGCAAGACATGGCATCTTATTTTATTTAACTAAGAAAAACAGAAAACAAAAGGTAAGGGCAGAAGGTAGTGCTCACTAAATTCATCAACTTCATACCTCTCAAAAGTGATTCATTAATAAGGTTGATCAAGTATTATTAACAACCACTTCTGATTGGCATGAAACCGAAGAACTTTCGTAAAACACTAAGTTACCTCAATGGGGATATGAATGTCCCCAACAATAAGTATTTCATATTTCTTTTTCGCAGTAGGTAAAGGTAGATGAAAACTTCCAATAGTGATTGTCGGAGACTTTTCAATAGCATTAATACCATTCACTTGGAATTATTTCCTCGGGAAGTGCACCATATGCTCATTACCATTAATATGGAAAGTGACCTTGCTTTTATTACAATCAATAACAGCCCCTACAGTATTCAAGAAGGTTCTACCAAGGATAATCGAATGCTTTCGTCCTCGGGCATCTCAAGTATAGCAAAGTCAGTCAAGATAGTAACATTTGCAACAACAACGGGCACATCCTCATAGATACCCATAGGTATGGCAGTTGACTTGTCAGCCATTTGCAAAGATATTTTGGTGGGTGTGAGTTTATTCAAATCAAGTCTTTTATATAAATAGAAAGGCATAAGACTAACACCAGCTCCTAAATCACATAAAGCAGTTTTCACATAGTTTCTTTTGATGGAGCAAGGTATAGTTGGTATTCCCGGATCTCTAAGTTTTTTAGGTACTCCATCCTTAAAATAATAATTATCAAGCATGGTGGAGATTTCAGCTTGAGGTATTTTTCTCTAATTGGTGATGATGTCTTTCATGTATTTTGCATAAGGAGGCATTTTCAAGCTTCCGGTCAAGCAGGTACGCAAAAAAGACTACCCTAAGCATTTTAGCAAAGCGTTCAAATTCTTCATCATCTTTTTCTTGGTTGATTTAAGTGGAAATGGTATAGGTTTTTCAAGCCATGGTTTTCTTTCCTTACCATGTTTTCTAGCAACAAAGTCCCTTTTTTCATATCTTTTATTCTTGGGTTGTGGGTTATGAAGATCAACAGTTGGTTCTATTTCAACATCATTATCTAGTTCTTTATTATTTGTTGTAGTGTCTTCATGAACCTCATCACTATCATTTTCATCATCAGAAGGTGAGTGTTCATTACCAGATTGAGTTTCAGCATCAGAGATAGAGACTTCATTATCATTATCTGGAGGTTTTTCTACTTCAGGTTCACCAGAGGCATGCAAAGTCCTATCATTTTTCTTCTTTTTCTTTTTAGAAGGACTAAGTGCATCAGTGTTAACTCCTTTAGAGTCTTGTTCAATTATTTTAGGGTGTCCCTCGGGATAAAGTGGTTCCTGACTCATTCTACCTCCTCTAGTCATTACTCTAACAGCATGATCATTGATATTATTTTTCATTTCATCAAGCAATTCTCTTTGAAATTTAGCAACTTGTTCTAACCGAGTCTGAACCATAGAGGCATGTTTTCCTACACCTATAACATCATTTGAGATTCTAAATAACAAGTCACTTAAGCGAGCAATCATATCAGAGTTGTATTTCAATTGTTTCATAACATTTGCATTGAAGTGATCTTGTTTTCTAATATAATTATCAAACTCATATAGCCATTGACTAGGATGTTTATTATAAGGGATATCACCTTCATCAAACTTCAATAAAGAATTTTTACCACCTTAGGTGGTGGTGGTGTTTCAAGCCCATGTATTTCTTCAATAGGAGGTAAATTTTTTACATCCTCGGCTTTAATACGTTTTTCCTTCATAGATTTCTCTGCCTCTTGCATATCTTCAGGACCGAGATATAAAATACCCCTCTTCATTGGAGTGTGTTTAGGTGGTGGTTCAGGAAGAGTCCAATCATCATAATTTTTCAATATGTTATTCAATAATTCCTCAGCTTGTCCAATAGTTCGTTCCCTGAAAACACAACCAGCACAACTATCTAGGAAGTCCCTAGAAGCATTGGTTAGTCCATTATATAAGATATCAAGTATTTCATTTTTCTTAAAAGGATGATCAGGAAAAGCATTTAGCAATTGGAGAAGCCTCCCCCAAGCTTGTGGGAGACTCTCTTCTTCAATTTGTAGAAAGTTAAATATTTCCTGTAAGGCAGCTTGTTTCTTATGAGCAGGAATTTTTTTTCAGAGAAGTAATAAATCATATCCTAGGGACTACACACACAACCAGGAGCAAGGGTATTGTACCAAGTCTTAGCATCACCCTTTAATGAGAACGGAAATAATTTGAGAATATAATAATAGCAAATCTTCTCATCATGAGCAAATAAGGTGTCTATATCATTCAACTTGGTAAGATGTGCCACAACAGCTTCAGTTTCATAACCATGGACAGGATCAGATTCAACCAAAGTAATTAACTCTGGGTTGATAGAGAAATCATAATCCTTATCGTCAATAAAGATAGGAGAAGTAGCAGATTGGGGGTCACATTTCATTCTAGCATTCAAAGATTTCTCTTTCAGTTTGCATAATAATTTCTTAAGATCATCTCTATCATTGCAAGCAAAAAAATCTCTAGTTGTCTCCTTATCCATAACATAACCTTCAGGTATTTTAGGAAATTCATATCTAGGAGAGCTAGTTCTAATTGGTGTTTCAAGATTTTTAGTTTCAAGCTATTCATCAGTTTCAACAACTTCATTCTGTCTTATAGCAATTTGTTCAACAAGAAATTCACCTAGTGGCACATTATCATCAAGCAAGGTACTAACATCATAATGACTAGCATTCATAGAAGTGGCATCATCAATAACTTGTGACATGTCAGGATTAATAGCATGTGGTGGTGTTGCAAGTCTACTCATAACAGAAGGTGAACCGAATGCAGAGCTAGATGGCAGTTCCTTACCTCCCCTCGTCTTAGAGGGAAAAATCTTAGTCTTGGTATCCTTCAGATTTTTCATAGTGATAATTTGATAATGATCCCAAGTGACTCAACAAATATAGATATGCTCCCTAGCAACGGCGCCAGAAAAAGGTCTTGATAACCCACAAGTATAGTGGATTGCAACAGTTTTCGAGGGTAGAGTATTCAACCCAAATTTATAAATTCGACACACGGGAGCCAAAGAATATTTGCAAGTATTAGCAGTTGAGTTGTCAATTCAACCACACCTGGAGATTAATTATCTGCAGCAAAGTGATCAGTAACAAAGTAGTGTGATAGTTTTGATAGTAGTTATAGCGACCAGACCTCAAACAGACTGATCTCTGTGCATTAGTGTCATCCCTGGATCGGTAATGCTGACATGCACAGTACTTGAAGGATTTATAACAGAGTAGCAATCACACACTTATTACATCAAATGTCTCAAAAGAGAACTTATTACAAATAATATGGCTTAAGGCCATCTAATAACGATAACAGCGGAAGGCTTGGAAGATAAGCGAGTCCACCAACTCCAACGGCATTACTGAGTATAAGACCACGACCTAAGGCACCTTACTCGTCGTCTGAAAAGTCTGCAACATGAACGTTGCAGCCCGAAAACGGGTCAGCACATGGAATATGCTGGCAATGTAACACATAGAGAGTAATGAACAGAATAATGCTATACTGCATGCATATATGGCTGGTGTAAAGCTCTACGGTTACAGTTTTTGCATAAAGCCAATTTTTCCCTACAACAAAGGAATAAATTTTATTTAACTATCATGGTGGTTGTTAAACATTGAGAAGGTTCACCCAACTCAATCCCAATTAAGCATCATCATTAAAACCCAACAAATTAAATTAAAGAACATGATGAGATTCACATGATAATCTAGGTACTAGATACTCAAAACGTCCATAACTGGGGACACGGCTAACCATGATTAGTTTGTACACTCTGCAGAGGTTTGCGCACTTTTCACCACAAGACTCGATCTCCTCCATTGAAATTCTTGCACTACATGGTGTTTGAGAAACGGATGACCGAGACATAGTCTTTCAGAAGCGTTTGCACCTTACGATGTGTAGACAGTTACACCTACTTTCTCCTACATCTGCTAGTCTACCACTGTAAGAGTTCACACGATTTAATCAACTATGCTAGAGCCCATAGTAGCTTGTGGCTGCACAAGGAAGGTTCTAGCATGAATAATCTCATGATCCCTTTGAGCCTGGGTGGTGGTCCATAGGAGAATCACACGGTACCCCGGGATTTCCGAAAATACAGGCAACACTGGGTTCCCCAGGTGCCTCAATCCACCCATATGTGAATTAAAGTTGCCACCTTAAGTAAACCAATCAATTAACAATCTCACATCTGTCATGGATACACTCACCCAATCCACGTCTACTAGCATAGCATAGCAATGTAAGCAAACGTAGAAGTAACTCCCAAAGGTTTGATAACAAACAGGTAATAGGTTCTACCTCATCTACTTCCCAAAACCCACATATTAATCAGATCCTAATCATGCAGTTGTTTTGAGGATTGATCTAATGCAATAAAACTGGGTAGTAAAGAAGTATGATCAAAGTGTTACTTGCCTTGCTGATGATCCGTGAAACCTAGATACTCGTAGTAGCAAGCGGCGCACTCCGGGTACTCTATCACAAACAAACAAGCATACAATAAGCACTCATCTAATGCACAGGTAAAACTCAAATAAGAGATCTAACCAGAAAGTTCAACTTAAGAACTCCGGTTTGCAAAAAGAATCAAATCAAACGAAGCAACGAAAGTTAAACAACGAAAGAAACAAGCTTCGTTTACTAATCCGGACCTAAGTCAAATTTTATAGTAGCAAAAACTTGTTTGAGTTGGTTAAACGGAAAGAGGGTTTCAAGATGAAACTCCAGGCGCTTGAATCATCTGATTCCGATAAACGAGCGAAAAGTTATACTAGAACAAAAATCGAATCAGAAATCGCGATCGGAAATAATCGTGGAAAATCCGAGGAAAAGAAAAACGGATGAATAGACTAACGAACGAACGTTCGCTGTCTGCGGCCAAATGACGAAAACTGTTTGTTAAAACGAACGTACGGACGAACGTCCATTAAATAAATAAGCCGGAAAACCCGACGAACCGATCAAAAAAAATGGATCTAGGGTTCTAAAAAACCGATCGGTTTTAAAAAAAAGGCAGCAGCTACCTCGGGTCCGGCGACTCCGGCGAGGCGGCGAGGTGGCGGCGGGATCCGGCGGCTCCGTCGGCGGCGGCGGCGGGCGGCGGCGGCACGGGCAGAGGCGGCGGCGCGGGGCACGTCGGCGGCGGTGGCGGGGCGGCGGCTAGGGTTTCGGGCGGCGGCGGCGGGCTAGGCTGGTGATGGGCTTCAGCGGGGGGGCGGCGCGGCTTATAAAGGCCCCCCAGGCAGAGTCCCGCTCGGGTACGGCCCCGAGTCAGTTTGTTTTTTTAACAATTCGGACGTGCAGAAAAAGAAAGAAAAGAAATACTAAACAGACTCCAAAAATCCCAAAATAAATTTTCCCCGTCCTCTAAAAATCAGTCGGACAAGATGAACATTTATTTGGGGCCTAAATGCAATTTTTAAAAATGCGCGTTTTTCCTAAATTCAAATAAAATAGCGATAAACTCCGAAATAAAATCTTATTTGATTTTATTATTAAATCCTCTTTATTTTGGGAAAGTCATTGTATTCCCTCTCTTTTATTTTTGTATAAGAAATATTCGAAGATAAAATAATTAAAATCAAATGATGCTATTTTCAAATTTTGAGAAAACTCAAATATGACAATAACGAAATCTCCAACTCTCTCCGTGGGTCCTTGATTTGCGTGAAATTTCTAGGATCAAGCCAAAAAGCAATAAAATATGATATGCAATGATGATCTAATGTATAACCTTCCAAATTGAAAATTTGGGATGTTACAGTAGTGGCAACAGCAATAATAGTAGTAGCAATGATAGCAATAATTTTGTACCAAGTGCAATAGTGACAGTAGCAGCAATAACTTAGCTGAAACAATATAGGAGAAATTTGTAGGCATTGGATCGATGAATTCGCTGGATCATATTCATCATATAATAGTCATAACCTAGGGCGATACAGCACTAGCTCCAGTTCATAAATATAATGTAGGCATGTATTCCGTAAATTGTCATACATGCTTATGGAAAGAACTTGCATGACATCTTTTGTCCTACCCTCTTGTGGCAGCGGGATCCAATTGGAAACTAAGGGATATTAAGTCCTTCTTTTAATAGAGAATCGGAACAAAGCATTAACACATAGTGAATACATGAACTCCTCAAACTACGGTCATCACCGGAAAGTATCCCGACTTCTGTCACTCCGGGGTTTGCGGATCAAAACACATAGTAGGTGATTATAACTTGCAAGATCGGATCTAGAACATAGATATAATGGTGATAACATAAATGGTTCAGATCTGAAATCATGGCACCCGGGCCTGAAGTAATAAGCATTAAGCATGGCAAAGTCATAGCAACATCAATCTCAGAACATAATGGATACTAGGGATGAAGCCCTAACAAAACTAACTTGATTACATGATGAATCTCATCCAATTCCTCACTGACCAGTGAGCCTACAAAGGAATTACTCACTCCTGATGGGGAGCATCATGGAATTGGTGATGGAGAAGGGTTGGTGATGACGAAGATCGAAGTCCCCCCCCCCCTCTCCGGAGCCCCAAACGGACTCCAGATCTGGCCTCCTGATGAAGAATAGGAGGTGGCGGTGGCTCTGTCTCGTGAAACGAGAAAATTCTTCCTCCCTATTTTTTTCTCCAAATATGTGATTTTGTAGTATCAGGGTTGGAGTCTGCGAGGACACCAGGTGGGGACAACCCACCTGAGCGCGCCTGAGGGGGGTGTGCCTTGCTGGGTTGTGCCCACCCACGTGCCCCCCTCCGGTGGTTCTTGGCTCCAAAAATTATCTTTTATTATATAAAAATTCCTCGCAAAGTTTCATTCCAATCCGAGAACTTTTATTTCTGCACAAAAACAACACCATGGTAGTTCTGCTAAAAACAACATCAGTCCGGGTTAATTTCATTCAAATCATGCAAATTAGAGTCCAAAACAAGAGGAAAAGTAGATACGACGGAGACGTATCAAGTTGCAGTAGGGGGCAACACTTGCATTGCATGCTTAGTGACGCACATGCAACTATCCCTCTTGACAAAACACGATGGAGAACAAATACAAGAAAAGCATAACTGCAAAAAAATAAAATATAAACGTTTATAAAAGATTAGTTGTATTCGGATAAATTATTGAAAATAAAAATGCAATATGACAAGTTTGACACTCTAGTATGGTTGGTTGCACCAGAAATTACATGCAATTTAAATACATAAATATTGCACTATAAAAATAACAACAAAGAAGAGGTCACCTAATAAAATAGCAACATATTCCCTTGAAAGAAATATTGACATCTGAGAGGGCCTTTGAATTTCCCTTCCTATGTTACTGCTTCAACCCCCTTCTCCTTTTTCTAAGCAACTCAACCCCCTTCTCATGGGTGCTAAAATGTGTGACACAAATTTTTTTTCTCTCGGAAAAAGCCTGTAATAAACAACAAAAAATGCCCACCATTGCCCCAGGCCACCTTGTATACCCACAACCTCGACAATAAAGAACAAAACAACATATCCCAAACCAAAAGCAAACATAATAAAAATACTAATGGGCTGGTAGCGTGCCTTAACAGGTTGAAATGATACAAAACACTACAGTTATACAAACCCTAAAGCATTGAACAATCCAACCGGTAGTTCACAAACTCTTAGTCGTATGAGATTTAAAGAAAATAAATAAATATAGAAACAATAAAAAAAGGAGGAAAATATATCTAAAAATAAAAGATACAAAAGCACAAAATTACATGAAAAAATAAAAAATAGGAAGGAAAAACAAACATATAGAAAAGAGTAATTTTTATAAGAAATTAAAAAAGAGTAAATATAAATTGTAGAACAAACAAAAATAAAAAGGACATGGCTAGCAGGCACTTGTGCGCCCGTTGGTGGGATCAAGCGCTCTTTCAAATATGGAAAGAGCTGCAGGCACGTGATTACCCACAAGTGTAGGGGATCTATCGTAGTCCTTTCAATAAGTAAGAGTGTCAAACCCAACGAGGAGCAGAAGGAAATGACAAGCGGTTTTCAGTAAGGTATTCTCTGCAAGCACTGAAATTGTGGGTAATAGATAGTTTTGTGATAAGATAATTTGTAACGGGTAACGAGCAATGAAAGTAAATAAGGTGCAGCAAGGTGGCCCAATCCTTTTGGTAGCAAAGGACAAGCCTGGACAAGTTCTTATAATGAGAAAAGTGCTCCCGAGGACACATGGAAATTATCGTCAAGCTAGTTTTCATCACGCTCATATGGTTCGCGTTCGTTACTTTGATAATTTGATATGTGGGTGAACCGGTGCTTGGGTACTGCCCTTTCTTGGACAAGCATCTCACTTATGATTAACCCCTATTGCAAGCATCCGCAACTACAAAATAAGTATTAAGGTAAACCTAACCATAGCATGAAACATATGGATCCAAATCAACCCCTTACGAAGCAACTCATAAACTAGGGTTTAAGCTTCTGTCACTCTAGCAACCCATCATCTACTTATTACTTCCCAATACCTTCCTCTAGGCCCAAATAATGCTGGAGTGTCATGTAGTCGACGTTCACATAACACCACTAGAGGAGAGACAACATACATCTCATCAAAATATCGAACGAATACCAAATTCACATGACTACTAATAGCAAGATTTCTCCCATGTCCTCAGGAACAAACGAAACTACTCACAAAGCATATTCATGTTCATAATCAGAGGGGTATTAATATGCATTAAGGATCTGAACATATGATCTTCCACCAAATAAACCAACTAGCATCAACTACAAGGAGTAATCAACACTACTAGCAACCCACAGGTACCAATCTGAGGTTTTGGTACAAAGATTGGATACAAGAGATGAACTAGGGTTTGAGAGGAGATGGTGTTGGTGAAGATGTTGATGGAGATTGACCCCCTCCCAATGAGAGAATCGTTGGTGATGACGATGGTGATGATTTCCCCCTCCTAGAGGGAAGTTTCCCCGGCAGAACAGCTCTGCCGGAGCCCTAGATTGGTTCCGCCAAGGTTCCGCCTCGTGGCGGCGGAGTTTCGTCCCGAAAGCTTGCTTATGATTTTTCAGGGTAAAAGACTTTATATAGCAGAAGATGGGCACCGAAAGACTGCCAGGTGGCCCACGAGGTAGGGGGGCACGCCCAGGGGGGTAGGGCGCGCCCCCCACCCTCATGGATGATGGGTGGCCCCCCTCAGGTACTTCTTCCGCTCAATATTTATCATTAATTCCAAAAATGACTTTCGTGGAGTTTCAGGACTTTTGGAGCTGTGCAGAATAGGTCTCCAATATTTGCTCCTTTTCCAGCCTAGAATCCCAACTGTCGGCATTCTCCCTCTTTATGTAAACCTTGTAAAATAAGCAGAATAGCCATAAGTATTGTGACATAACATGTAATAAAAGCCCATAATGCAATAAATATCGATATAAAAGCATGATGCAAAATGGACGTATCAACTCCCCCAAGCTTAGACCTCGCTTGTCCTCAAGCGGAAGCCGATATCAAAAAATATGTCCACATGTTTAGAGATAGAGGTGTCGATAAAATAAAATACAGACATGAGGGCATCATGATCATTCTTATAATTGTAACACATATATATTTTTTGTCATATGATTCCTTATGCTCAAGTAACAATCTATTCACAATGTCAAGTATGATTCAGAAACTTCATTGAGAACTAACAAACTATAATCTCAGTCCTTGAAGCAATTGCAATTTATCATAACATAGGAAAGAGTGAATATAAGAGCTTTTCAGCAAGTCCACATACTCAACTATCATTTAGTATTTCACAATTGCTAACACTCATGCAATACTTATGGTTATGGAGTTTTAATCAGACACATAGTAAGGCAAGGGCTTATTGTGTTGCCTCCCAACCTTTTACCTCAAGGGTAATGTCAACAATAATAGTTCATGCTAACTTACATCCAATTCGATATATATATCAGGATCTTTCCAACACGAGGTGCTTGCCAAAGGATAAAATAAAAAGGAAAGGTGAAGATCACCTTGACTCTTGTAGAATGTAAAAGATAGGTCCTTCGCAGAGGGAAGCAGAGGTTGTCATGTGCTTTTATGGTTGGATGCACAAAATCTTAATGCAAAAGAACGTCATTTTATATTGCCACTTGTGATATGGACCTTTATTATGCAGTCCGTCGCTTTTATTACTTCCATATCACAAGATCGTATAAAGCTTATTTTCTCCACACTAATAAGTCATACATATATAGAAAGAAATTTTTATTGCCTACAACATGACAACTTACTTGAAGGATCTTACTCAATCCATAGGTAGATATGGTGGACTCTCATGGCAAAACTGGGTTTAAGGATATTTGGAAGCACAAGTAGTATCTCTACTTGGTGCAAGGAATTTGGCTAGCATTAGGGGGAAAGGCAAGCTCAACATGTTTGAATTATCCATGACAATATACTTTAACTAAGATGTGAGAAAACATAACCCATTACGTTGTCTTCCTTGTCCAACATCAACTCTTTAGCATGTCATACTTTAATGAGTGCTCACAATCATAAAAGATGTCCAAGATAGTATATTTATATGTGAGAACCTCTCTTTCTTTATTACTTCCTATTAATTGCAACGATGACCAAAACTATGTTTGCCAACTCTCAACAACTTTTAATCATCATACTCTTTATATGTGAAGTCATTACTATCCATAAGATCAATATGATCTCTTTTATTTCTTTTTATTCTTTATTTTATTTATTCCCTCAAGATCATAGCAGGAAAGCAAAGCCCTTGACTCAACACTAATCTTTATTATATATAACACACGGACTCAATTACATAGAAGGATTACAAAGCAAAACTCAAAACTAATTCATACCAAAACTTTATTCTACTAGATCAAGATATTACTAAATGGATCGAACTAAGTAAAATTGTAAAGATAGGAGTGTGATGGTGATACGATACTGGGGCGACTCCCCCAAGCTTGGTGGTTTCCAAGGGGAGTGCCCGTACCCATGTGTTTATGTCTCCTTTGCTGGTGAAGAAGGTGGTGATGATGATGGATAATCGCACATCGAGCGTAGGAGCTCTTCCAATTTGCGGATAATGCCCTTGAGTGCGACGATATGCTCCTTCAACAAAATATTTTCCTGTGTGAGATACTTGTTTTGTATGCGAGCTAACTCAATCATCTTGAAAGCTTCAATCTCAGTTGGGGTGAAGAGGTTAGGAAGAGGTGAAGGATGTTTTCTTCTTTTGCCGCCGGAGCTTGATCCTCCATGGCTTTCTTGATCCCATCATCCTTGTTGATCTCCCCGGGTTCTTCTCTCTTCAGCTCTATGTTCAATAGCCAAGCATCCTTGTCTTCATTGTTGGGGAGGGTGACGTCATAATGCCTGGCCTTGGCAAATCTGACAGAAAACAGCTCAAAGCAAAAATAGAGGATATTTGCGTGATACGGTAGTCAAAACCTTCGGGAGATTATATAATGAATTTTTACCGACCAAAAGAAGTATCATGCAAGAAAACGGAGTCCGGAGAGCACACGAGGTGCCCATGAGGCAGGGGGCGCGCCCAGGGAAGTAGGGCGCGCCCTCCACCCTCGTGGACGCCTCGTGTCCTTCCCGGACTACTTCTTATTTTCCTATTTTCTTAAATATTCTAAAACAGAGAAAAATTGCTATTAAAACTGTTTTGGAGTCGGTTTACTTACCGTACCACATACCTATTCCTTTTTGGAGTCTGAAACGTTCTGGAAAGTGTCTCTTAAGTATTCCTCCGGGGTTACGGTTTCAATAATATTAGTTTCAACATTTATTGGGTTACTTGAGATATAATGTTTGATTCTTTGACCGTTCAACACCTTCGGATTTGTGCCTCCGAAGTTGTTAATTTTTATGGCACCGGAACAATAGACCTCCTCGATAACGTAAGGGCCTTCCCATTTAGAGAGAAGTTTTCCTGCAAAAAATCTTAAATGAGAGTTGAATAGCAACACATAATCACCTACGTTAAACTCACGCTTTTGTATCCTTTTGTCATGCCATCTTTTAACTTTTTCTTTAAACAGTTTGGCATTCTCATAGGCCTGGGTTCTCCATTCATCAAGTGAGCTAACGTCAAATAACCTATTCTCACTGACAAGTTTGAAATCATAATTGAGCTCTTTAATAGCCCAATATGCCTTATGTTCAAGTTCGAGAGGTAAGTGATAAGCTTTTCCATAACCATTTTATGTGGAGACATACCCATAGATTCTTATATGCAGTTCTATAGGCCCATAATGCATTGTCAATTTCTTGGACCAATTCTTTCTAGATCTATTAACAGTCTTTTGCAAAATTAATTTGAGCTCTCTCTTACTCAATTCTACTTGGACACTAGACTGTGGGTGATATGGAGATGCAATTCTATGATTAATATCATACTTAGCAAGCATTTTACGAAAAGCACCATGAATAAAATGTGAACCACCATCAGTCATTAAGTATCGACTCCAAACCTCGGAAAAATAACCTCTTTAAGCATCTTAATAGAGGTGTTATGATCAGCACTACTAGTTGGAATAGCTTCTACCCACTTAGCAATGTAATCAACAACAACTAAAATATGTGTATACCCATTAGAGGCAGGAAAAGGTCCCATATAATCAAAGCCCCAAACATCAAATGGTTCAACAACAAGAGAATAATTCATAGGAATTTCTTGACGTCTACTAATATTACCAATTCTTTGACATTCATCACAAGACAAGACAAACTTACGGGCATCTTTGAAGAGAGTAGGACAATAAAAACCGGATTGCGATACCTTGTCTGCTGTTCTATCTCCAGCGTGGTGTCCTCCATATGCCTCGGAGTGACACTGCGTAGGATCTGTTCCTGTTCATGCTCAGGTACACAACGTCTAATAACACCATCTACTCCTTCTTTATAAAGGTGTGGGTCATCCCAGAAGTAATGTCTTAAATCGTAGAAAAACTTTTTCTTTTGCTGGTATGTGAAACTAGGTGGTATAAATTTAGCAACAATGTAATTAGCATAATCAGCATACCATGGAGCAGTACGAGAAGTATTTATGACAGCTAATTGTTCATCAGGAAAGCTATCATCAATAGGTAGTGGGTCATCAAGAACATTCTCTAACCTAGACAAGTTGTCTGCAACGGGGTTCTCAGCTCCCTTTCTATCAATAATATGCAAATCAAATTCTTGTAGCAAGAGAACCCATCTAATAAGTCTAGGTTTAGCATCTTTCTTTTCCATAAGATATTTAATAGCAGCATGATCAGTGTGAATAGTTACTTTAGAATCAACAATATAAGGTCTAAACTTATCACATGCAAATACAACTGCTAGGAATTCTTTTTCAGTAGTAGCATAATTTCTCTGGGCAGTGTCTAGAGTTTTACTAGCATATTGAATAACATTTAGTTTCTTATCAACTCTTTGTCCTAGAACAGCACCTACAGCATAATCGCTAGCATCACACATAATTTCAAAGGGTAAATTCCAATCAGGTGGCTGAACAATAGGTGCAGAAATCAAAGCTTTCTTAAGTATTTCAAATGCTTCTACACAATCATCATCGAAGACAAAAGGAATATCTTTTTGTAATAGATTAGTCAGAGGCCTAGAAATTTTAGAAAAGTCCTTAATGAACCTCCTATAAAAACCGGCATGACCAAGAAAACTTCTTATACCTTTAATGTCCTGGGGACATGGCATCTTTTCAATATCATCAACCTTAGCTTTATCAACTTCAATACCTCTTTCAGAAATTTTATGCCCCAAGACAATGCCTTCATTAACCATAAAGTGGCACTTTTCCCAATTCAAGACGAGACTAGTATCTTCACATCTCTGCAAAACTCACTCAAGGTTGCTCAAGCAATCATCAAAAGAAGGATCCATAAACGGAGAAATCATCCATGAATACCTCACAAATCTTTTTACAAAAGTCAGAGAATATAGCCATCATGCATCTTTGGAAGGTAGCAGGTGCATTACATAAACCAAAAGGCATATGTCTATAAGAAAAAGTACCGAAAGGGCAAGTAAAAGTGGTCTTTTCCTGATCCTCCGCTGATACAGATATATGAGAGAAACCAGAATAACCATCTAGAAAGCAAAAATGTGTATGTTTGGATAGTCTTTATAGCATTTGATCGATAAAAGGTAAAGGGTAATGATCTTTTTTAGTAGCTTTATTTCTTTGCGGAAATCAATTACCATCCTATAACCTGTAATAATTCTTTGGGGGATCAATTCATCTTTATCATTAGGAACGACAGTAATACCTCCCTTCTTAGGGACACAATGGACAGGACTTACCCACTGACTATCAGCAACGGGATAAATTATACCTGCCTTAAGAAGCTTTAATATTTCCTTTCTTACCACTTCTTTCGTCTTAGGATTTAACCGTCGGTGGTGATCAATAAATGGTTTGGCGTCTTCTTCCAATTTTATTTTGTGTTAGCATAGAGTGGGACTAATGCCCTTAAGATCATCAAGAGTATATCCAATACTAGCACGGTGTTTCTTCAGAGTTTTCAATAATCTTTCCTCTTCCTGCTCTGAAAGGTTAGCACTAATAATAACAAGATATATCTTCTTTTCATCAAGATAAGCATATTTAAGAGTATCAGGTAATGGTTTAAGCTCAAACACGGGATCACCCTTGGGTGGTGGAGGATCCCCTAGGATTTCAACAGGCAAGTTGTGTTTCAAAATAGGTCCCTGTTTAAAGAATACTTCATTTATTTCCCTTCATTCATTCATAAACATATCATTTTCATGGTCTAGCAAATATTGTTCTAACGGATCATTAGGAGGTACGGCAATAGAAGCAAGACCAACAATTTCATCTTTACTAGGCAATTCTTTATCATGGGGTTGTCTACGAAATTTAGCAAAATTAAACTCATGAGACATAGCTCCTAAGCCAATTGTAACAACATCCTTTTCGCAATCAATCTTAGCATTAACAGTATTCAAGAAGGGTCTACCAAATATAATGGGACAAAAGTCGTCTTGTGGGGAACCAAGAACAAGAAAATCAGCAGGATATTTAACTTTCCCACACAAGACTTCAACATCTCTAACAATCCCAATTGGTGAAATAGTATCTCTATTGACAAGCTTAATCAATATCTTCTATCTCAGCAGGTGAAATGTCATGCATAATTTCTTCATATAAAGAATGAGGTATTTCACTAGCACTATCACCCATATCACATAAGCCATGATAACAATGGTCTCCTATTTTAACAGAAATAGCATGCATGACTACAACGGGTCTATGTTTCTTAGCATCGGGTCTAGCAATTCTAGCGGCTGCATCACAGAAATAAATAACATGTCCATCGATATTATCAGTCAGGAGATCTTTAACCATAGCAATACTAGGTTCAACTTTAATTTGCTCAGGAGGTGTATATGTTCTAGTATATTACTCTTATGAACCACAGTTGAAGTTTTAGCATGATCCTTTATCCTAATAGGGAAAGGTGGTTTCTCAATATAAGTGGAAGGAACAATAGGATCATTATAAGTGATAGTCTTTTCTTCAACTGTAATAGGTGCAACTACTTTTACTTCAGTGGGAGGATTATATTTAAACCACTTCTCCTTAGGGAGATCAACATGAGTAGCAAATGATTCACAGAAAGAAGCTACTATCTCAGAGTCAAGTCAATATTTAGTGCTAAATCCACGGAAAGCATCGGTATCCATAAAAGATTTAACACAATCAAACTTAGGTGTCATACCTGACTCCTTACCATCGTCGGAATCCCAATCTTCAGAGTTGCGTTTAATTCTTTCCAATAAATCTCATTTGAATTCAATAGTCTTCATCATAAAAGACCTAGCACAAGAAGTATCATGGAGCGATTGCTGAGAGAAAGCCGAGCATAAATTTTTTGAATAATCATTTCTCTTGAGAGCTCATCATTGGGGCATGAATATAATAGTGACTTAAGCCTCCCCCAAGCTTGAGCGATACTTTCTCCTTCGCGAGGCCAAAAATTATATATATAATACGATCACAATGAACAAGATGCATAGGATAAAACTTCTGGTGAAATTCCAATTTCAATCGTTTATAGTCCCAGGATCCCATATCATCACATAGCCTATACCATGTCAATGCATCTCCCTTCAAAGATAAAGGGAAGACCTTCTTCTTGATAACATCATCGGGCATACCTGCAAGCTTAAATAATCCACAAACTTCATCCACATAGATTAGGTGTAAATTGGGATGCAATGTACCATCTCCTGCAAAGGGATTAGCTAGCAGTTTCTCTACCATACCCGAAGGAATTTCAAAGTAAACATTTTCAGTAGGTTCAGTAGGTTGAGGAGCAACTCTTTGCTCTATTGGTCGGGGTGAAGATACCCCGAACAAGCCCATCAAAGGATTATGTTCCATAATAACAAGTGACAGTAAATTTCAGCACACTATATAAATGTTTCCTTACCAATTTCCACTTACCAAAGGCGCTTCACTCCCCAGCAACGGCGCCAGAAAAGAGTCTTGATGACCCACAAGTGTAGGGGATCTATCGTAGTCCTCTTGATAAGTAAGAGTGTCGAACCCAATGAGGAGCATAAGGAAATGAAAGCGGTTTTCAGTAAGGTATTCTCTGTAAACACTGAAATTGTGGGTAACAGATAGTTTTGTGATAAGATAATTTGTAACGGGTAACGAGAAATGAAAGTAAAAAGGTGCAGCAAGGTGGACCAATCCTTTTTGTAGCAAAGTACAAGCCTGAACAAGTTCTTATAATGAGAAAAGAGCTCCCGAGGACACATGGAAATTATCGTCAAGCTAGTTTTCATCACGCTCATATGATTCGCGTTCGTTACTTTGATAATTTGATATGTGGGTGAACCGGTGCTTGGGTACTACCCTTTCTTGGACAAGTATCCCACTTATGATTAACCCCTATTGCAACCATCCGCAACTACAAAAGAAGTATTAAGGTAAACCTAACCATAGCATGAAACATATGGATCCAAATCAGCCCCTTACGAAGCAACTCATAAACTGGGGTTTAAGCTTCTGTCACTCTAGCAACCTATCATCTACTTATTACTTCCCAATTCCTTCCTCTAGGCCCAAATAATGGTGAAGTGTCATGTAGTTGATGTTCACATAACACCACTAGAGGAGATACAACATACATCTCATCAAAATATCGAACGAATACCAAATTCACATGACTACTAATAGCAAGACTTCTCCCATGTCCTCGGGAACAAACGTAACTACTCACAAAGCATATTCATGTTCATAATTAAAGAGGTATTAATATGCATTAAGGATCTGAACATATGATCTTCCACCAAATAAACCAACTAGCATCAACTACAAGGAGTAATCAACACTACTAGCAACCCACAGTTACCAATCTGAGGTTTTGGTACAAATATTGGATACAAGAGACGAACTAGGGTTTGAGAGGAGATGGTGCTGGTGAAGATGTTGATGGAGATTGACCCCCTCCTGATGAGAGAGTCGTTGGTGATGACGATGGTGATGATTTCCCCTCCCGGAGGGAAGTTTCCCTGGCAGAACAGCTCTGTCGGGGCCCTAGATTGGTTCCGCCAAGGTTCTGCCTCGTGGCGGGGGAGTTTCATCCCGAAAGCTTGCTTATGATTTTTTTTCAGGGTAAAAGACTTCATATAGCAGAAGATGGGCACCGGAAGGCTGCTAGGTGGGCCACGAGATAGGGGGGGTGCCCAGGGGGGTAGGGCGCGCCCCCCACCCTAGTGGATGATGGGTGGCCCCCCTTAGGTACTTCTTCCACTCAATATTTATCATTAATTCCAAAAATGACTTTCGTGGAGTTTCAGGACTTTTGGAGCTGTGCAGAATAGGTCTCCAATATTTGCTCCTTTTCCAGCCCAGAATCCCAGCTGTCGGCATTCTCCCTCTTTATGTAAACCTTGTAAAATAAGAGAGAATATCCATAAGTATTATGACATAACGTGTAATAACAACCCATAATGCAATAAATATCGATATAAAAGCATGTTGCAAAATGGAATCTTGTCTCATGTGCATTTATTTCGAGGTTCAAAAAGTTTAAAAAGCTATAACTTTTGATTTAAGCATCGAAATCCAATTTCATTTTCACAGCTAGGTTTCTCGCGACGAGTTATTCAAAACTAGATATCATATAGATAGGTTTCGTCGAACTTTTTTTCTAGGCAACTTTGGGTACGATAGAGGCAACTTTAGTGCTATAGGAAAGCAACTTAGGTTGTTTTGTGTAGTAGGACTATCTATTAGGTTGGTTTGTGTAAAAATGAAAAAATCATACAAAAATATGAGGCACGTTAGTGCTACATATAAGTAACTTCATTGCACCATGTGTATCAATGAATTTTTCAACTGTAGTGCACCCAACATACAACTCTAGTGCATCAACCATACAACTCATGTGTACGATGACCTGGTATCAAGAAAAAAAGTAAACACAGATGAAAAAGTCTAAGTTCACCATTGATGGGGCTATTGGAGGCAAAACAAAGACAATAACTTGAAGATTGTTATGCACCCGAGTATCACAAAGAAAAGTTAGCAACTATTGGGGTGTTTTTGTGCAACTCCAGGGCATTTATCAAGAAAGTCATGTGTGTTTTCCATCATTATATTTGGAGATTTCAATGATTTTCATGGGTAACTCATGTCAAAAATTACAAACAACTTGTGTAGGCTTGTGGGCAACTGTCTGATCCACCTTCCTATAAAACTTCTTATCACCCTCTATGCTACTTATCATATGTCCCTACTTATGCAACCAGTCAGCACCCACGACTTGGTTATCCAACACCCACACGCTCATTAGCATTGGCGGGCAGACTCTCTCAAAAAAGGGAAGAATAAGGCCATCACACCATCCATCCCCATATAGTTTCGAAAATGGAAGAATAAGGCTATGAAATCCAAAAAAAATAAAAAGCTATAACTTTTGATTCGAGGGTCAGAATTTAGATCCGTTTTGACCGTTAGGTTCCCCGTGACTAGTTCTTCAAAACTAGATTCCATAAGAGTATCTTTCGACAAACTTTTTTCATGGGAAACTTTGGATGCAATGGAGGCAACTTTAGTTCTATAGAGAAGTAAATTCTTATTTTTGGCCTAGCATGACTTTCTGTTAGGTTGATTTGTGTCAAAACAATAAAATCACACAAAACATGAGGTGCCTTTAGTGCAAAATACAAAGCAACTTCACTGCACTATGTGTTATGAATCTTGCTAACTTTACACCAACTTGCCTATCATGGCTGCTTAGTTGCTTATCATTGATTATCAGTTACCTACGATTGATGCTCATTTACCTACAAATATTATGAAGTTGCCTAACATTGATACCCAGTTGCCTATCTGTGATGCTCAGTTGCCTACAGTTGATGCTCAGGTGCCTACAAATACTATGAAATTGCCTAACATTGATGCACAGTTGCCTATCAGTGATGATTGGTTTCCAGTGGTTGATTCCCAATTTCCAACAATTACTATGAAATTTCCTAACATTGGTGCACAGTTGCCTATCATTAGTGATCAGTTGCCTACAAATACTATGAAATTGCCTAACACTGAGGTTAGTTTCCTAACTTTACAAATTAGTTGCCTACTTGTGATGCTCTGTTGCCTGTCATTTCTATTCAGTTGCCTAGAATACATTTAAAAGGTGGTCCATCAATGTTAGTAAGTTGCCTTTCTATGAAACTAAGTTGTTTACCATACCAGAAAGTATTACATGCAACTAAGGATGGTGTTAAGCTACCCGCTTGTCATGGCAAGCAGCTTAGGATAATGTTAGCCTACCCCAGAAACTAAGTTGCCTACAATACCATCAAATTTGAGGCGAAGCTAATTATGGTAGAAAGCTTAGAAGTGAAGCTAGTTAACTAGATAGTCATGGTAGCCAACTTCAAGGAGATTTTCAATCATAGAAAGTCATACTAAACAAACTAACAAGAATTTGCTTTCTTGTAGCACTAAAAGTTGCCTCAGTAGCACCCAAAGTTGCTCATGAAAAAAATTAGTCGAAACATACTCATATGGGTTCTAGTTTTGAAGATCTCGTCACTATTAACCTAAGGATGAAAATAGATCTTAATTTTGATGCTTGGTCTAAAACTTATAGCTTTTCAAAATTATAAAAACGCTAATTAACTGCATGCAGATCTATGTTCCAACTGAATCCCCACCTCATGCACTGTCCCAATGTGGGCCGCACCCTGGCGCTTGTCGTGACGTGGGTTATTACTGTTCTAGTCGGGACGATTCCACGCGCGTCGGCGGCGATCGGCCACATCAGACGGCTCTCGCGCGTGCATTTGCAGCGTCCATATGGCGCAGCTGCACGATTGAGTATTTAGGAAATAAAAATGGTAGCCTAACAAAAAATAAAAGGCCGACTAAGAATGGGAAAGGCCCCCAACCCCCTGGCTAGACCCCCACGTAAACTCCAGCCACTACAGAAAAAATAAAGACAAAAGAGAGGAGCCCACCCATGGGCGTTGTGCGTTGTTAACACGAAATGTAACAGTGCACATATCTTAAAGTAGAAAAGAAATCTAATGGCTGAACTAATACTTCCTGAAAAATAAAAGGACGCAACTAGCTGGCACCCGGGCGCCCGTTCGCTCGTGCGAGCGCCCTCCCATATAAGGAAAGAAACCACCGAGCGGTGACTAGGACACGCAAAAAAGGAACGTGCGCGCCCTACGCCTCATCACTCCACCTGATCGAGCCGATCACGTGTTCCTGTCATCGGTCCCCCCTTCCCCGCACCCCCACCCATGCAGCACCATATCCCCAGTGCCCTCATGTGCCTCACGCGACCCCCTCCTCCCTTTTCCTTGAAGGACAAGCCCACGCAGGGGTCCCCTTCTTCCTCCTCCTTTCTTCCTCAAAAATATATCTGCCCCATCAATGGCGTCTTGAAGAACAAGCAGACGCAGGAACCCCTCCTTCCTCCTCCTTGCTCCAAAAATCTGATCTGGAGACAAAAAAGGACATCCTACCTCTCCCCAAAAAGGTACGTACCACCTTGCCCGGCCCTCTCTCCCTCCTTGCTCTTCGATCAACTCTTCCCTACTCAACCACCCCAACCCTGCCTGCTTGAACGTCAACTAGTTTTTAGTTCGTTCTTTAATTTGGTGAAAAAATAAGAGCAACTTGTAGACTGCTTTGAGCAAACCCTATCTATGCAACGCATCTTGAGAAACTCTAGTAAAACAAAGAGAAACTCCAGTACAAAATAGGGTAACTCTAGTGCGAAATATGCAGGACCATTGCACAGCTTTGCAACTACATTGCAACACCAGCTCCTAATTCTTTATATTGTATGCATTGAAACAACTCTGTACAGATAAAAATGAGCTATGCAATGTGCAGGACCATTGCACAGCGTTGCGCATCGTAGCTGTGCAAAAAGTCTAGAGTTGCCTCTATGAGGTGTAAGAACAGGGCAACTCTAGTACTAAACACATGCAACTCCTACGCATGAAAGCATTTACAACCAAAAACATAAAACTCATGTTAGAAGCGGGTAGAATTCGGGCTACCAAAAACATAAAAATTGTAGACTACTTTGAGCCAACCCTATGTATGGCATGCATCTTGAGCAAGTCTAGTAAAAAAAAGCAACACCAGTACAAAAATAGGGCAACTCTAGTGCGAAAAATATGCAGGATCGTTGCACATCTTTGCAGGTACATTGCAACACCAGCTCCTAATTCTCTATATTGTATGCATTGAAACAACTCTATGCAAATAAAAAAGAGCTATGCAATGTGCAGGACCATTGCACAGCTTTGTGCATCGTAGCTGCGCAAAAAGACTAGAGTTGTCTCTATGAGGTGTAAGAACAAGGCTACTCTAGTACTAAACACATGTAACTCCCATGTGCATGAAAGCATGTACAACTAAAAACATAAAACTCATGTTAGAAGCGGGTAGAAAGTAGTAATTTGCATGTGTTAAAACACAACTTTTGCACATCGGTATGGTTCTCGCTAAGATACAAGCGACAAACGCATAAAAGGACACATAAAAAATAGATTCGAACAATCCCACACTAAGGTACTTTGCTACATTACATATGGTCTCACTAAAAAATAAAAAATAAAGCATAAACTACACCAAAGGATAGGCCTTCTTCTCCTGGTAAGCTCTCCGTCAGATATGCATGTTGTTTCCATCATCAAAAGTTGTAATCTGCTGCTCAAAAAAACACAAATGAAAAAGGGCATATCATGTAAAACAACCTTTGCTGCTATATATGTGTGTCATAGTGGTAGAAACATAAAAGGTATAAGAAAAAAGAGAAACAATAAACTTTTGAGAAAAAAGAACATAGTTGCCTCTGTTTAACTTTATAGTTGCCCAAACAAGTGCTTATAGTTGCTCCTTTTATTCTAGAACTAGTTTGTTCGAAAAGATTATGCATGTTTTTTTGGTGGGCTAACACACAGTTTGTTGTAGGTTCATTGTTCATGATGATTGATCTGAATGAACCACTGCTTGACGTAGAGTCCATCAACATTTCAGTCGAGTTGGGTGCACCCTTCTTGCATGCAGGGGATGAGCAGGAGCATCACCATTTGGAGGAGGGGGTTGGTGAGTCCCCTGACCCCAATGTTGGCTCTCACACTACTCATGTCGCGAACAATCGTATTGTTTCTCCCCCACCTATGGTTGCTCCTCCTAATGCTTTAGTTCATGAGGCACATGAGTTGGAAGATGAAGAAGCTGGGTCTCAGCCACAGCAACCTTATGTTGGCATGCGCTTCGACACATTAGACGATGTGAGGGAACACTACAATCGCTATGCTTTGATGGTGGGTTTTTCAATCAAGTCAAATACGTCTTACAGGTTAGCCTACACAGGCGTGCTGGAAAAGCATTAATTCTGCTGTAACAAGTTCCGCAAGCCGGTGGAGATGGTTGGGGTCTCGAATGTTGTCTCATCAAGCAAAAACACTACATGCATGAGCTCACCTGAACAAGATGTTGAAGAGGATGGCGAAGAACACACTTACAAGAAGAGGAGGAAGCGAGAGACTGTGAAGCAAAAAAAATGCATGGTGGTCAAGCTTATAGATGGCAGATGGGAGGTAATCACTTTTATTGCGGATCACAACCACCCACTGATTGACAAGCCATCGCTTTCGAAATACCTACGTTCTCACCAAGGGATCCCACCGGAAGAGAAAAAAATTCTGACTCACCTTAACGACTACAACTTGATAGCAGGTACAACAAAAAAGAACTGCCCACACCACCTTCCCCCTCCCTTCTCATTGAATTAAATCTTGTTACTAGAGAAGTGTTACTTATTCCTGCATCAAGTACTTTGATTCTCTTTTTCTATCCTAGTATAAACTTCTTAGGATTCATGGAGGACCCTGATTCGGAAGAGCCTGGCAACTTGAACAGTAAATTGAGGCAACTATGTTCATTTTTTATGCAACTCTGATAATAAAAAAAGCGTGACCCAGGAGAAAAACTTGGTGTTACCTATTCCTACCTCAAGTACTTGTATTTATTTCCTATCCTAATATAAACTACTTAGGATTCATGGATGACCCAGATCAGGAAAACCTGGCAACTTGAACAATAAACTGAGGCAACTATGTTCATTTTTTATGCAACTCTGATAATAAAAAAAGCATGACCCAGCAGAAAAAAGAATTCATTAAAAAAGACCTGGTCTGTTCTACTTATGCATAAGTGTTGCTTTATGTTCTCTATAAAAACAAGTTGCTCTCTACATTGTGGTTAGTTTGCCCTGAAACACAAGTTTCTGTTTTTTTATTTATGCCACAAAAGATGATGATGATAATGTCATCATACTACGGCTCGGAGTTAATTATCCCGTACACAGCTAAAGCCATCCATAACCACTGTTCGAAGCTAAATGCCCAAACTAAGGACATTGACATTGAAGAAACGCTAAACTACTTTTGCAAGGTGATGGAAAACGACCCAGGATTCTTCTTTAAATGCAAGACGGATGCGGAAGGTAGGACAGAAAACTTGTTTTGGGTGGATGGTGCAGCACGGAAAGCTTACGCGGAGGCTTATCATGATTGCATATCATTTGATGCAACTTATCTCACAAACATGTATAGTATGCCCTTTGCCCCCTTCATTGGCATCAACAGGCATGGGCAGTCAATTATGCTTGGATGTGGATTTGTGCGGCAGGAACTAGCCTCAAGTTATGACTGGTTGTTTGATGCTTTCCTAGAGGTAATGGATGGTTTGTCTCTGAACAAAATCATCATGGACCAAGACATTGCTATGGCACAAGCTATCAAGAGGAAGTCCCCGAAAACGATTCATCGTTGTTGTCGTTGGCATATAATGAAGAAAGCACAAGAGAAGCTTGGCCCTGTGTTGGCTAGGAACCCGGATTTGGTCAAAGACTTCAATGAATGCATTGACTTCAGTTTCACCCCAGCTGAATTTGAAAGGAAATGGGTTGTGCTTCAGTTGAAGTATGAAGGTCTTATGCATGGACACTTTGAGAAACTCTATGAATACCGGGCTACATGGGTTCCATGTTACTTCAAATTTAGGTTATTCCCTTTCCTTCAGTCGATGCAACGCAGCGAAGGGTTCAATGTTATCTTGAAGTGCTATGTGAACCCACACAAGTCAATTCTCAACTTTGTGAAGCAATACGAGAAGATTCAGGTACACATACTCGTGAGGGAGGGCGGGAACGACTACTGGACAAAGCATCTAGACGCACAAAGATGGTCGAGTTTCCCCATTGAGAGGCATACACTAGGGACATCTATGTGAAATTTAGAACTGAGTTTCAGATGATTGGCCAGTACGATGTGCGCCCCACTAGAATCAACTTCTATCACCTTGAGCCCAATACAGAATAAGTTCCAGGGTATGGCTCAAGGAAGTGCCTAGTCACAGTGAGGACAAAATCAGGAATCTATGATTGTGAATGTTGCAAGTGGCATAGGGACGCATACTTTGTTGCCATGTCTTGAAAATCTTCACGCACCTTGGCATTAATGAGATACCTGCACACTACATCAAGCGACACTGGATGCAGGATGCGGTGCCAAGTGTGCCACCGCCAACTAACGAGGGCCCTCCAGTGGACTTGCCCACTGAGTTGGAGAACATGTTCGGCAACTAACTCTGACAATGGATTTTGCAAAGCTATCCAAGAAGGCAATGACTAGTGACAAGGCAGCCGCTGCAGTTAGAGGCACATGAAAGCAGCAGATGTTGAGGTCACTAAGCTGAATAAACTAAGGAAGAAGAGGCTAAAGGCAACCCGAGAAGCGGCTCAGGCTAGGGAAGCATCGAACCCTAATGTCCCAAGTGGTTCAAGCCAACCTCATGCCCCCCTACTCCTATGGATCCACCTCAGTCAGTCACAAAAGGTCCCAGCCAAAGCAGGCACTTCCAATCAGCCCTGGAGCTACACCCCAAGAAAAAGAACAAATGCAGCATCTGTGAATAAATCGATCACACTGCTGCGACATGCCTAGGGAAGCTGCTGTGGTGGTTACCAAATGAAGAGAATGACCCCTGGGCTTGCAAACTAGTTGAAGCAAAAAAAGCAACAGTGTCCTGGTAGATGAAGCAATTGTGGCCTGGTTTTTTAGTAGATGTGGAAGGGAAATCAAGCAACTATATATGGATTGATTTGCAGGGACTTGTTTGAATTTATGTGTTTTCCTAGCTTTAAATTCACAAATTGGAGACATTGTAAGTGGATGCTTAACATTTCTGCTTATATTCCTTACTTGTAAACTTGCAAAACCTATGGACGCTTATGATTTACGCAAACTTGTTATAGGTTGTTTTGGAACAACTTTTGCGAGTTTTCTAATGGCACACATTAGCATTCACATTGATGTTTTCTAACAGCACACATTCATCAGGAAAGAAAAAAGTGTACCTAGTTATTCATTCACTTCTTGACCGGTTTGAGGATCTCCTGCCATAGAATCTTGTTCAGGCCACACTTCAGCATGGAGATGGTCATTTTCTTCCTGATGTTTGGTATGTTGCTTTGTCCATAGTGATGTTTGGTATGTCACTTTGTCCGTAGTTTGGGAGCCTCGTCTCATTCCACAATAACACATTCATCAATGTGAATATGCTACAGTCACCACTGCCAAAAAAACAAATGTCAATAAAGCACTTGCAAAAAAAACAAAACTCCGTCTTATAACAACAAGAGGTATGTAGGTGGGGTAGTCCTTGCGATACATTCTTCTTTGGTGCATCGATATCTAGAAGTGGGAACTTTTCCATTATCTTTGCTTTTTTGGATAGTATTTGTCCCACAATACGCGAAATGCTGCTACAATAGCCCTTACTACTTCATCGAGCCTCCTGCTTTTCTTTAACGTCCTCCATGAGTCAAACACTTAGAACCTTTTATCCCTCAGATTGATGTTGAATAGCCAGTAGTGGTGTCTCTATGGTTTTTTAGGAGCAACTTATGATATGATTTTTAGGTAACTCTCTATAATTTCAGGCAACTTCTGATATGGCTTTCAAACACACACAAAATATCAAAACTTCTGACATGGGTATGAAGCTTCTGATATGGCTTTTCAGGCAACTCTATGAGTTTTTATGAGCAACTTCGGATATGATTTCAGGCAACTCCCTATGATTTCCTGATATCAACTTCTGAAAGAAATAATCTTACAAAAAACAAAAAAAACAACAACTTACTGATATGATTTCAGGCAACCCTGAGTTTGTATGAGCAACTTTACTTGTGTCGGTGCGACAGAGATGTAAAAAACAAAAATAAAGAAAAAAAATCTTACTTCTGAACAATAAAGCACATACAATGCACTTGGTTTTCAACCCTGTGCAAAAAAATGACACTAGAACCATACACTTTTTAGGCAAAGAATGCACTGTATAACAGGCAACGTATATGTAAAAAAGGCAACTGACTACTCAGTCATATCTTGTGGCCCTATTATAGTAGGTACACACTAGGGTGGTTTGTACATGCACCTAAAGCATATTTCAAAAAAACAAAAATATTGTAATAAAACATATGCATCCTAAGTATGTGTTGCAGGTCATAAAAATTTAGGCAACAACACCCAGCAGGATTATAGAAAACTTATATGTTCTAAAAAGGAAACAACTAGCAAACACATGGAGCATACCATGTCTTGCTCATCCAAATAGCTTGATTCATTGAACCTGTCATACAGCTCCTTCACACTGAAAACAAGTTTTTGAAGCCAAGTCCGTGAAAAAAGGCAAAAGGAGATGATAAAGAAACAACTTCAGTGTTGGAAAAAAGGAAAAAAAAGAAAACCTAAATTGAATAAAAAACTATGGGTTTTATTTTTCTTACCAAAAACCTAAGAGGCGTGATTATTTTCTTGGGCCCCACCTATCTGTGTACATGATTGCATCAATCCCTAACTCAAATACATGTGTCTTCATCCATCCGGCCTTCTTCATTGATTGAGCAAGCTCCTTGATTGTGCAAAAGTAGCCATGATAGTTTATGATGTGCGGCCTGTAGAACAAAGAAAGGCTCTGTTGAGAAAAATAACAACAACAAAGATCATTGGATGCAAAGAAAAAAATAGAAAAAAAAGTGGCTACTAGAAGAAACACACATTGTATCATCACCCCATGACGTCCTTGTCGTCCCTCCTCCTCCAAGTAACAGAACCATTGCGTACACTCTGTTTGTTTCTGCGTTGCATGTGAAATCCTTCCTCATCTCTACATTGACATATGGTGACCTTTATGATGGTGGAGCTTTCAATATCCTCCTCTCGCGCTTCTCAGGAACGGGCTCTTTCGAGCTGCTGGTAGCACCTTTGCCCGACTCCCCCTCAGCAGTAGTTTTTGCAACTTCAGTTGGTGTACTGAATCCGGCAGGTGACATGTGCCCCGCACTCTGTCCTATAGCATTTTTCACCGCCCCCTCGACGACTTCATCGAAATCCATGTTGCCCCAATCAATTCCCCACTCAATGTCACCGGTGGCAGGTGCGTTTTCCACCCCCACCCCCCCTATCCTTTGCTGCCTTGCCCTCCTTACCTGTTATTCCTCCTGGCTCTTCTATCCCAAGATCGAAAGGTGGAGCTGGACAGTAATCATCCAAAACAACACTTCCAGACTTTGATCTTTGCAGCAATCGTGCTTCTTCACCTGAATCACGTGCTCCTTTGTTTGTTGATAGATTGATGGCAGGTGATGTCTGTATTACAGGTATGGTACCAGCAGATTTACTCCTCGCGAGTGGTGGCATCAAACCTAGGCTGACGCACTTTTTGAGCAATTCGTTGATGCCCCTAATATCATCAAATGATATTTCCTTCCCCTTTGCAGAGCACACTTGCTTGTTGTGGACTACCGGAGACTTATCTGTTGATCCCTGTGCTATTGCTTCAATAGTTTCTTGCTACAGCTCAGGGGTTGCTTCCTTCAGCACAGCAGTTGCTCCAGTGCTTTGGTTGGGAGGGGCTGCTACCTGCATACTCACTCTGGTTGCCTAAGTTTTCTACCGAGTTTCTTCCAAGGTAGTAGCAGTTGCTCTATTTCCATCCTTTGTCGATTCAGCAGTTGCTTGTTTTTTCTGCTCACTTGCTTGCAGAATATGATCAGTTGCTCTGTTTTGCTTCTTTGCTGCTTTTTTCTGATAACCCTTGGTTTTTGCTAGTGATGTGCCATTCTGACTTGCCGCTTCATATGTCGGCCTCTAAGCTGTTGGAGCTTGCTGACTGGTTGGCATAGTTACAACACTTTGACCCGCCACAACCTGGCTTCCTTTCAGGGACATAACGGTAGCCTTAACTGCCTTATGGATCACTTTCTTAACCTTCCTCACTTGCTTCTCTTTTGGGCCAATACATTGAAGTTCCAAATCATCTTCCATCACTTCAAGGCACAAATCTATCCCGCGGAATTTTTTCTCAGCTGGCATCAAATGCATCGGGGAAAGAGGGATATCATGGGCCTTGGGGATGACCCTCTTCTGTCCGTACTGCGAATCTCCAATCCTCACCACATCTGCAGCTGAAATAATAGGCCCGCTCTGAACGTCAAACGGCTCCTTTCGCATGTCCATCTTAACAAAGCTGCTTTGAAAAAACTGTCAGCGCTTTGGATGCTTCCTTGTGTGCTCTCAACAGACATCGTTTGCTCTGGTTGTTGTTGCTCCTTGCCAGTACGCTTGAGTTTCTCCATGATCGTACTTAGCATCACCTCATCATCATAACTGCCCCCATGACACCCCAGATTTCATGCACCTCCCTCATCATGACAGCCGCTGCCGCTAGGCAGGTCGGTGCTAGCATTGCCGCCCATGCCTCCATCATCCTTATCTTCGTCCCCCTTCTTCCCTCCCCCACCACCTTGCTCCGCCTCATCATCTTCATCCTCTCTGTCGTCCTCCTCCTCTTTTTTATCCTCTTCATTCTTTTCATCGTCCTCTTTCTCCCCGACTTCCCCCTCTTTCTTTTCTACTTCATTCTCTTTTTCATTGCCCTCTTCCACATTTCTCTCCTTCTCTTTGTTCTCTTCATTGTCCTCTTCCTCTTCATCATCATCCTCCTTGTGACGCTCTTCCTCTTCAACATCCTCCTCGTTGTCCTCTTCCTCCTCTTCACCATCATCTTCACTAGCAACAGACAGTTGTGAGTTGTCAACGTCCATGTGCTGTGAATCATCATCACCAGTTTCTGCTGCTGCTGGCGGGCTGCTATATGAGGGAACATCATCATTGTAGTCATCATCATCGTCGTCGTCGTCATTGTTGTCCCTCCTGATCCGAATTCTCCTCTTCAGGACTATGCTCATCTTTCCCTTCCTCCTCTTCTTCTTCTGAAGATTCAAATTCTTCCTCATCTGATTCCTCCTCATCATCATCGGACGCCCACAATGTCTCCTCGCACCGAGTGCTATTGTCCCTTATTTTCTTCTGCTTTGCAACCTTCTGTTGTTTTGGACTTGCCGCTGCCCTTATCTGCCTTTCCCTGCTCATCGACTGACGTGCGCTTGTGACCCTTGATATGCTTGTGACTGCTGGTTCAACCTCCTCCTTGTCCAACTTTCCCACACCTTCAACAAACCTTCCAATTTGGACTGATATTTCAGAGCACATGTCATGCACCGACAATGACAACCTCCTTTGTTTCTGCAAACACAAAAATGCAAAAACTGAATCAGGAGACTCTATAACACAATGATGAACAAAAGGCAGTGTGTTTCTTAGAAATGAACAAAAAGATGGTAGCAAAAAATACATTGGTGTCATAGTTTTGAGGAAGCCTCGCAGAGACAAACTTCTGGATGTGGTCCATACTCCCAAAAACACTATCTTCTGCGCACCTCGAGAACTCGGCTTTGAGCTGTTTTTTGTTTAAAAAAATGCACATGATAAACACAATTAGCAAAAGATGAAAAAAGGGTGAAAAGAAGGATGGCTGAGCAACTGCCTCCCTAACTTAGGGCAACACCAGCACTATTGATGGGCAACTGCAGTTATGGACATCACAAAAACTACAGCAGCTACAGAAATCCGATAAATGAGCAACTACAAAATCTAAATTATTGGCAACTATTGCTTAAAAAAACTCATGTAGAATGGACATGTAAAAACTGACCACTTGAAGAAAAAATGAGGGTGATTACCATGCAAATTTTCATGCAGAAAACTGTCATGTATTAGCTAAAAGCAACTAGCTCCCTAAAATTAGGCAACACAATCCCTATAGGTGGGCAACTGCATGAAAAAAATCATGCAGCTACAAAATTCTGTTCAGAAAGTAAAGTAAAACTTACTCGCAACTTTCCATAAACACCCTTCCTAATCATGTCCTTCTTAATGACTGCCTTGATCAGACCATCATTCCATGCTATGACTCTTGGAAGAACAGTTGGCGTGCTCTCGTCCACATAATCCTTGTGGACTGTCTTGTAGTCAACATCAAGCGAGCCGAGGTAAAGGAGTTGTTTCAAAAAGAGAGAACACATGTAAGTTGCAAAAATACCTATCCAACTTCAGCGTGAAAGACAAAACGCAATGAACTGAAAAAAGGGGGAGGTCTAGATCATTTTACCACTAGGTGAAAAAGACAACATCATATTGTGTTCTTCTTGTCTCCAAAACCCATGAAACCAAGCCTAAGTTGGTCGACGACAAACTGGCAAACATTTGAATTCACAATCTCATGTGCATTCAGCGCAGCTGAGTATGTGCGCGGGGAAACCTTCAAGCGGGTGGTCGGTGCAAGAAAACAATTGTAAACAACGACAAGCCAGGCACTTAAGAACTTGTCATCAGCAAGAACTCACATATCCTTTATCATTTCGCACCACTCGGTCACTGTTTGCGCGGGCCCTGTCAAGATGTTGTACATCTCATTGAACAACCTAACTATGTTTGGCTCCACTTCATACGCAACCTTCTTCTGCCCCCTTGGCAAGCCCCAAATTCTTTCTACACTTGCTGCATCAACTGGGGTCTGCCCCCTATCTGGGATAACAAGCTGCGAAAACTCTGGGTCATAACACTTCATGACAAACTTGACAAGATCTCCTTTCATAGTTCTTGTGCCGAGATCAAGCACGCCGCCAAAGCTTATATCACCGATGGCATCCTTTTGTATATCCTCAAGGCCACTGTTTAGGACAAAAAGTCTTGAAGGTGATGCCCTATTCCTCGGTGGTGGCCCACTGCTACCAATCTACGTAAAAAATGTATGGAAGAAATCATATTAAAAAAGGCCATAGGCTACAATTATATTAAATTGAGCAACCCACCATATTAAACTGAGCAACTCACTATACTAAACTGAGCAAACCACACCATAATTAAAAAAGCGAGCTGTGTTTGCTAAAAACTGAGCAACTAGAACTATACTGGACTGCAACTGCTAGTACTAAGCTAGGCAACCGCTATACTGCTATTCTGCTGCTTGTCAAAGATAGGAGTGCATATACAACATGGCATGCTGATTGAGCATTACATATTTCAAAAAAAAAAGAATCGGATGCCTCCCCTCTTTCAAGTTTTTCATAAAAAAACCCTCGTCCCCGACTTTCTTCGTACGTTTCGGATGCCTCCCTCCTTCATCACGAGGGGCAGAATCGGTGGCCCGTTTCCCGTCCGACCACCCCGGGCAGAATTGGTGGCCCATTTCCCCGCCCGACCACCATGGACAGGATCCTCATCCGTCCGCCCGCGCTTGCATCCAACATTGCTCCTCGTTGTTTGAGCCACCACCTCTTCTCCCTCATTTTCACCATCAGTTCTTCCCACAGTCCTTTTTCTTTTCGGAGCCGTTCTATAAAAGAAACACACCAAAGAAATGTCATGTTGATGAAAAAAATACAAGCCATGTAACTCAACTGTTGAATGCTACTACTTGCATTTGGAGTTGACTTCACTGTCATTTGGAGGTGAACGATCTCCATTTACTCAACTGCTGAAATGCTAGCACTTGCAGAAACAACTTGGTGTTGAAAACTATGCAACTACTCACTATTTTGTGGCAAGTAAAAAATGACAGAAAACAAGCACATATTACTCCTCATCACAAAAACAGGCACATATTCATCTTCATCACATAGCTAGACATCAAAACACTCATAAAGTTGCCAGTTATTCGTGATGATATCTCATCTTCTATTGATAGTTGCGGTAAAAAACCGCAACTCGATGGTGAATCTAGGCAACGTCATGTTTCGCACACTAATTTAAAGAACACTACAAAAAATAATAAAAAATTGGTGGTGGAATCTAGACGCTTGGATAGTAATGAGATGGCAATGGCGAAAAATCGACCAACCAAAAAAACCATCTTCCCCCCAAAAAAACAAGGCGACTACTGCCCCTATTTCGTGCAACTGTGGATACTATGAAGTTTGATTGCCCCTCATCACACAAAATGCGGGGAAAAACTAAGCAACTACAATCATATCTCTATACAACTGCATCCAGGGATTCAAGCAACAACAGGAAAGAAAACGAATCCTATGCCTCGGTCAAATGCATCCCCTTACACTGCCCCTCCCCTCGCAAATTGCAGGAAAACCTAAGCATCTACTGTCAAATTTCTATACAACTGCCCTAGTCAGATTCATCCCCTTACCCTGCCCCTCCATCTCGCAAATTGCAGAAAAAACCTAAGCAACTACCATCAAATTTATGTAAAACTGCGTCTTGGAATTCAAGCAACATCAAATAAAATGAATACTATGCCCCGGTCACCAGGATTCGGTCACATGCATCCCCTTACAAGGACTCAGTTCCCCCCCACACCCTCACCCCACCCCCTCGTCATAGCAACGTCGAGCTCTCCCCCCGTCATAGCAACGTCGCGCCCTTCCCCCGCCATGGCAACGCCGAGCCCGAGGACGCCATGGACAAACCTCATGCCCGCCCCGTCACCCAAACCCTAACACTGCAAACACGAACTCCACCACCCAAATCTGGACCGCAACCGGGAGGGGAGGGAGAACAAGTGCCAGGGGTTACCTCCGCCTGTAGCCGGCGACTCGCCGCGCTCGCAGATGGCCTCCCGCGTCGGCGACTCCGCGTGGGATCCACAACCACATAACCCTTCGCGTCGCGCTTCGTTGCTAGAGGAGAGGGAGAAGAGGGGGAAGTTCAAATGAAAGGGATGAGAGCGATGGGGAGGTTTCGAACAAGCCAAACGGGGGGTGCGGGCGGTTTCGCCTGAATTAAAGGAGCCGGGGCCCACCACACACGCCGCGCGTCGTGCATTATCTCGTAACGCCGCGTGGTCGGAAGGGATCCCGCGCGGTCGGATCGCTCGAGCGCATCCGACCGCTCTCTCGCGTGCGCTCGCAACAGCGATCCAGCACAGCGGGGGATTTGATAATTTGCCCCACTTTACAAGGGGTTTGATGACTTGACCTATGATTGTCTCAATGACAGTTGCCCTGGGCCCCATTCGGCAGCCTCTTAGGGGAATAAATGATCAAATGGAGAAATAAAGTATGGCAAAAGATCAAATTTTTCCCAACACGCGATTAAGAATTTGGGAAAATAAAAACTCCGAAACTCGGCCTACCCTTAGCGATAGTCCATACTCCATCCGGATCGCGACGCCAACCGCCGACCAGAGAGTCCGATCGAGAATTCGAGACCCCAAAACAATCTCCGCCATGCCGCGCCTGGAGACGCAGACGAAGCCCGGCGTCCCTTCGATGGCTGGCTGCGGCGCGGCTGCCTCCCGCGGCCGACGCCGCCACCGATCTCCTAGTCCTCCTCTCCAGGATCATGGGGTATCAAATTTAAGCGAATCGGAAGGTTCCAGGACCGACAGCAGGCACCGACGCCGCCGTAAGGGACGTGGACGCAACAGAAGTGGCAAGAGAAGCCGCTGCCGTCGCGGTCGATCGCGTGGTAGCAGTAGCGATAGCGATGTTGACTCGGAGACCTCCTACGAGAGCAGGAAGAGATCAAGGAGAAGCAGCCACAATCGCTCGAGTGGGACGAAAAGCAAGGGATCTGATTTCTGCGGCTCCGGTAAACACGATCGCGCCGCCAAGGGCAATGTCAAGGCCGGCGATGAGAAGAAGGACGCGATCGAGTCTAAGAATATGTCCGCGTCGAGGAAGCAGCAGCCCGCTCCGGACGACGACCCGGCACCGCTAGTCGGGCCACTGCCGCTGCCCCACGTCGATGTCCATGTCAAGTACGGCGGCGCGCTCCGGCCGGGGGAGGGCGACGCCATGGCGCAGTTCGTGCAGCAGGGGAAGCGGATCCCGCGGCGCGGCGAGGTGGGCCTGTCCGCCGAGGAGATCCAGAGGTTCGAGGAGGCCGGGTACGTGATGAGCGGGAGCAGGCACTCGAGGATCACAGCCGTGCGCCTCCGAAAGGAGAACCAAGTGTACAGCGCCGAGGAGAAGCGCGCGCTCGCGACCTTCAACTACGAGCAGAGGGCGATGCGGGAGAGCAAGGTCAGGGACGACCTCAGGCGCCTCGTGGACAAGACGCTCGGCAAACTCGCCGAGACACAGCATGACCCGTTCGCCATGCCTCCTTCACGTTAGGTAGCGATGGAGTAGTAACAATTTGATTGACTTCAATCAAATTCGAAAATAAAAACAGTTTGATTGACTTCGCTGCACATCTTGCCCTTAAAAGCATTATGTCATACATGCTTTTAGTGTCTGCATAAATCATCGTCAGACGTCAGGTATTGAACATCTTAACTGTCCCTGTTTCATTGTTTGGTGAATTACCATTTTATGCTTGGCCTTCAGTACATGCAACATTCAGATCAGAATGTTTCTAGACCTGCGTATTGAATCGTTACTGCAACAAATGGTTCTTTACATATGACTTTTGTCAAAAGTTACCCATGGTTGCACTGAAGAAAGCTACAAAAAGGATCGGAAATATGTTGGCTCTTGCTTTATTATGACAAGTTCTCTGTGAGTCTTCTGTTTCTTACAAATTTCTGTATTTGGGCTTCTGTTAGAGCAACTCTAGCAGACCCCGCAAAAGGCCCCGGCCCGCATAATTCCGGCGAGTATACGGGCTCGGCCCGATTTTCTGGCCAGAACAGAGCCCGTATACTCGCTCGGCCAGCAAATTTTTTTATCACGGCCCGCAAACCGCCCGCCCCGACCACTATTTTTACGGGTTCGCCACGCGTTTGCGGGTCGAAACCCTATCCCCCGCCCATGCCTCCTTGCGCAGTCTCCCACTCCCCACCGCACATTTCTCGTTGGCGGCGAGCCCCTTCCGCCTCTATCCGCCATGTGGGGCCGCATGTGGAGCTCCGGACGCGGTTCCGGGAGCAAATCCGGCGGTGGAAGCGACCCCGAGCATGAGCGGCGCGTCCAGTCGGACGGCGCGAGGAACCGCCGGGAGAGGAAGTGGACCAACCGCGGCCTCTCGCCGCCGCCGAGCTTCCGCGTCCGGGAGACCGACGAGTATGACCGTCGGCACGGCCGTACGTCGTCCTTGGCCGCGGGCTCGTCCTCGGTGGCGAGATCTTCTTTGTACGTCGGGAGCTCCTCCTCTTCCGGCCCGGGCCTTTTCCCCGTGAAGAGGGAGTGGTCGGAGGAGCCGGAAGAGGTCGTCGTGAAGCTGGAGCCCGAGGAGCTCGGCGGTCGCGGAGTCATCGGGCCGGAGGACTTCATCGCCAATGTCGACGCGGTCGTGGCCGCCATTATCGAGCGGAGCTTGCGCGAGGAGGCGGAGCGACATCGCCATCACGATGAGCTCGAAGACCTCGTCTTCAAGCAGGCGGTCGCGGCCAACCTCGCCGCTAAAGAGAAGGACGACGAGTGGCGGCACATCCGCGAGGAGCAGAGGGAGAAGTACATCGACCTCGGCAGCTCCGGCGAGGAGGATTGAGCTCCTCCACGGCGTCGTTCATGGCCGCGAGCTCGCCGCCGTGAGATACCCACCACCTCTAGTACTAGTACTAATGCAGTATGTAGTATAAACTAATGTTTGTAGTGTTTGATCATGTGATGAACCAATATATGTAGTATGTGATGATGAACTACTATGGTGTAATTTCACCCGCGAATCTGTTTTTTCAAATTATGCAGTTTCATCTACGTTTTCTAACCTGCCGTGCTCGTTCTCAACCCGTAAACGAGTTTTACGTCGAACTGCAAAAGCGTTTTGCGGGTCGGAATTTTGCGGGGTCTGCTAGAGTTGCTCTTAGCTTCCAGCTGGATGGCCCAGCGTACATGAACTTTATGCCGCATCTAGCTGCCTGTCTTCTAGTTCTAGCTGGGCTACAAGGTGTACAAAAATTGTGTCAAATGCATGTCTGAAATCGTAGATTTCAAAATGATCGCTTCTTGATCCGATTGCTATCATTTGATGACTAATGGTGATATCGCTCAATCGATGGACAAGTCTGTTCGACCCTGCCAACTGCATCAATACATTACAGTCGTCCATCTCAGTGAGTCACGATCGATGTTGGACACCTCAGTAGCACAAACCATGACTCCAAGGCAGTCCCTTTACCCTCCCCAGCGAGTGAACGACGGGGCTCGGTCAGATTTGAGGAAGGTGTTGGTGATAGCACACATCCTTTGTAATGGGCAACACATAGAGCATCTACAGCCAGATTTAACAAATCTGGCCCCCTAAACGCCCTAGACGCGCTTGGCTAGTGACCGGGCATGTTCGTTTTTGAGCTCCTATTAATTCGTCCACGCAACCACGGTTTTCATTTTCTTCCTTATATGTCCGGTCATTTGCACGTGATTGGTGAAGATGAAGATAGAGAAAGAACAGAGTGCATAAAGAAAAAGAAAAGCTAGCCAGGGATGGACCGCGTCCTACGTGGCGCACTGACCGGGCGCGTCCGCGAGCCCTCATATCCTCCCTATATTTGTCCTCAATATGAGGTTTTGTGGACAACCCAGACGTATATTAAAATTGCGTTATGTCGACTAGAGGGGGGTGAATAGGCGATTTTTATGAATTCTTCACTGAGGAATTTGCCGGTGAGGAAATTCCTTAGCGAAGAACTATTAGCAGCGGAATAAGTATTCAGAAGTAAGCATAATAGAATACAAGCATGGTCATCATGATGAAATGAAGACTAGCACAGAGTACAGAAAGCGTAATCACAGGATAACAAAAGATGAAGACAAACAGACTGAAGAAATTGAACTGAGGAAATTGAGAAAGTCTTCAGTCAAAGTCTTCAAACACAGATATGAACAAACACTCAACACAGTAATGAGGAAATGAAAGGGTTGAGGAAATAGAACCAGTTAGGTTGGTGAAGACAATGATTTGGTAGACCAGTTCCAACTGCTGTCTCAGTTGTACGTCTGGTTGGAGCGGCTGAGTATTTAGACTCGAGGACACATAGTCCCAGACACCCAGTCGCTGAGCACGCAGCTCAGGACACCCAGTCCTTACCGTATTCTCCTTGAACTAAGGTCACACAGACCTCGTCCAATCACTCGTGGTAAGTCTTCAGGCGACTTCCAAACCTTCACAGACTTGGTCACTCGGCGATCCACAATTCCTCTTGGATGCTCTAGACTTTGACGCCTAACCGTCTGGAAGAAGCACAGTCTTCAAAGGTAACAAGCGTCGGATCCACGCAGGATCAATTTCTTCAGTGATGCTCAATCACTTTGGGTTTGTAGGGGTTTGGTTTTGGGTTTTCCTCACTAGATGATTTTCGCTCAAAGTCCTCGGAGGATGGGTTGCTCTCAAATGACAAGTGTCAAGTTCTCTCGGAACAGCCAACCAGCTAGTGGTTGTAGGGGGTGGCTATTTATAGCCTAGGGAGCAGCCCGACATGATAAGACATAAATGCCCTTCAATGATATGACCGTTAGGTGGATAAGATATTTTGGGACAGCTGACGCGCAGCACAGCAACGGTCAGAAATTTGACTCTCAAATTCCTCAGGGCTATCATGTTCCTCACTGTGTAGGTAATTCGCACTGACGAATTCCTAACTCCTCAGTCAGAACAAATTCATCAGCGACCAGAAGAACTTCGTCTCTGTCACTGAAGAAAGTGACTGAACTGTATGAGATTTCTAAAGGCTTCACTCGAAGGGATTGGTAGGTGTAGGATTTTGAGTTGAGCATCACATGGAAATTTTTCCTTAGTATTTCCTCGACCCCCTTTAACAGTACGGTGTTTCCTATGACTCAAGAAAAAGAAAATGAAACTACGAAAACAAAAGTCTTCACGCTTCATGTTTCACAAATGAATACCAAGTCTTCAAGGTCACACCAATTTCTTCACTTTCAAAGTCTTCAGAAAGTCTTCAGAATATCAAAGTCTTCAGTTGAAGAACTTCATTTTTAGGGGTCGACTTTCTCTATAAATGTCAAACTCCTCATAGACTTATAGACCTGTGTACACTCACAAACGCATTAGTCCCTTAACCTATAAGTCTTCAATACACCAGAATCACAAAGGGGCACTAGATGCACTTACAATCTCCCCCTTTTTGGTGATTGATGACAACATAGGTTAAGTTTTCAACGGGGATAAACATATGAAGTGTATACACTGATATTGAGGAATTTGATTACAAGATATAGAAGAACTCCCCCTGAAGATGTGCATAGTGAGGAATTTGCTTTTGAGGCAATGCACATTTGAAGAGTTGAATCATGGAGATCTCCCCCTATATCTTGTAATTCATACACGCATTTGATATATAATATGAAGAATTTGAAATGCATGATGAAATATGGTGCCTGATGAGATTCAGCATGCGTGCAATGTCATTAACGAGGAATAAGCATGCAAAGCATAATGCAACCAAAGTATCAGCGCACCATCGGGTTTAAGATTACAACTCGATCCAAATAAAAGTTTCAGAAGAACGAGAGTTGCAACTTAAAAAATGCCCTTAATATAGACCCGCTTGAAGACTAACTCAGATTTCTCCCCCTTTGTCATCAAATGACCAAATGGATTGAAACTGAGGACTAACGCCCCTGAAGAATTTCAAGTCGATGGAGGAGCGCCAGCGTTGTTGGGGTTGTTTGTTGTAGCAGGGCCTGCCGCAGTGTCGTCCAAATCTTCATACTCATCAGTGTCACGCGATGAAGAATAAGAGCTGGCCACCAGTGGAGGAATTTTGACCCTCTTGAACTTCTTCGGAGGAGGTGCAGACCAGTCAAATTCTTTCTTGAGACCCATAGTCTTCAGTTCTTCAGCGCTATAGACACGAGTGAGGACAGCCCAGGTGCGGTTGAAGGTTTCATGAAGGTAGTATTGGTTCTTCTTCACTGCATTGTGTGTTGAGGTCATATTGTGAAGAAGTGCACCAAGCTGACGCTTTACCCATTTGTGATTGCGATCAACCTTCTGATGAAGACTGAGGAGTAACTCACGGTCAGTCATCACCCTGGGTGCTGTGGCTTAAGGATTTTGCTTGGCTGAGGTATTTGCGGCAGAGTCATGTGTGGCAGAATCGTCATTGGTAGAGTAAGATGCAGCCTTGCGAAATTGACCATCCAATGGACGAATGCCTTCATCGATCACAGCAGCGGCCTTGCCTTTATCATCAGCTGATGAAACTGTCCGTTTGAGGACTTCAATGGGAGACAAGTAGCTACCGTGGTTCAAAGTGTCAGCTTTGTAATTCAGTGAAGATCTTGCCTTGATGAATCTCATAATCCAAGGAGTATAGGGCTTCAGCTCGAATGGTGACATAGCAATATTGGCCAGAGTCCTCATGAAGAAATCATGGAAGTTGACGGAAACGCCATGAATAATGTTGAAAAGCATATTCTTCATGATGCCAACGACTTCTTCATCATTTGAGTCGTGGCCTTTGATAGGACTCATTGTCTTCGTCAGAATTCGATAGATAGTCCGAGGCACATAGAGTAATTCCTTGACGAGGAATTTGGTTCGTGGGGCCTGCCTTGGCTTCAAAGTCTTCATCAGCACTTGCATATAGTGATTTGAAAGTTCTGGTTCGTTGTAGATACAACGAGCACCATCAAGTGGAGGACTGAGTGGTAGAGCATGAAGCAATTCAGTTGCTGGTGCCTTGTAGTGAGTATTTTCAGACATCCAGTCTAATATCCATGAGTTCACGTCTTCAGCGACTCCGGTGATGTGCAGAGTTGCATAGAATTGAAGAATGAGTTCTTCATTCCAGTCACAGATATCAGTGCAGAAATTCAGAAGTCCTGCGTCGTGAAGAACACTGAGGACTGGCTCAAAGCCAGGCAGAGACTCCATGTCCACATGAGGAATATGTGCATGATCGAAGACTTTGTCTTTGTTGAAGAGCACTGAGGAATAGAAGTTGGCTTGGCTGGCAGTCCAGAAATGCCTCTTCCTTATGCGAGCAGAATCATATGGATTATAATCAGTGAAGAATACGTGCTCGGCAAAGAAATCTTCAGCCTTGAACTTCTGTTTTCTTGAGAAAGGATTCTTTGGCTTTGGCAGAGGGGTGTCAGTGAGTTGCATCACCACCTCAGAAATCGCGAGCTCAGGTTCTTCAGGCTGAGGAATTTCTTGTTCCTCAACAGGTGCAGTCTGAGGATCAGCAGCAGCAGGTTCATCAGCACTAGTGGCTGGAATTCCTTCATGGACAGATGAAGTGGGATGAGTTTCTTCAGAGCCCATTTGAACAGTTGGAGCAGGGGACTGAGGTATCTGTCGAATTGGGGTGAAGAGTGGAGAATTTGGATGCTGACTTTCCTAAAAGTCATCGTTCGTCACTGGCGTTGTGCTTCCAATATCCACATTTTCTTCAAGTTCCTCAACACCGGCTGTGACGCCCGGGTAATTAAGCTACAGTGATCCTCTGCTAATGGTGCCACGTCACCTCGTTTATAGTTGCTAATCTCGAGTTAGTTCGAAACCGATTCAAATTCAAATTCAAAAATAGGCAAACAATAAAAGTTTTCAAATATTAAAACTAAAATGTTCGGAGTGAACCAAATATTGCACAGATAATTATGGTGGAGAAACCACATTTTTATAAAAGGTTTAAATGCACTTAAGTAATTAAAGTAGTAGGTAAAACAATTAAATAAATGCATTTTGGATTTTATAAAATACTATACTATTTTGTCCAGGGTTAAAACCTTTTGTGGCAGTAGTTATAATTGTAACTCTATTTTAGGTGTGGGTTTCACTTTTTGTAAAACTATAAAATATTACATAAGTAAAAGAAAACAGAAACAAGAGAATAAATAAATAAAAGAAAATACGAAAATAGAAAACTGTTACTAAACTAAAACAAAGGAGAAGCCCCCCCCCCTCTGGGCCGTGGCCCAACTGGGCCAACCCCCAGGCCCAGCTGGCCCACCCCCTCCCCTCCATAGCCCCCCCCACCAGGGGAGAAACCCTAACCGGTCCCCCCACTACCACCACGCACTTCCCCCACCACTCGCTCGCCCCCCCCCACTCCCCCGATCCAGATCGGGATCGGGGTGACCATGCCCTTGCTCCCGACGCCGCCCATCGCCGCGCCACCGCGCCTCCAGCCCCGCCGAGCCGGCGCCCCCATCGCTCGATGCCGTCGCCCGTCTCCCTCCTCCACGGAGCCCCTCCCCGCAGCCATCGCCCGGCGCTGCCTCGCCGTCGTCCTCCTCGCCCCTCCACTTCCTCGTGCGACGCCCGCCTGGCGCCGCGGCCTCGCCTCATCGTCGACCCCGATGCCGCCGCCGTTCGACCCCGACGGACGCCTCGCCCTCCTCCTGAAGCTCGCCGCCTCGTTGCGTCACCCAGACCCGAGCCGGCGCCCCGCCACCTCGCCCCGAAGTCACCCCGCCGCCTCGACCACGCCTCCCCACCGGACTGCCTCCTCGCCTACGACGCCGCCGTCCCCGTCCCCCACCTCGAGCACCATTGCCACGTGCCCTACGCTCCGATGTGAGCCCCTCGCCAACCCCCCCCCCTCGTCTCCGTCGTCGAACGTGGCCGCCGCTCCCTGTTGCGGAGGCTGCCTGGCCGTGCTCCCGTGCTTCCCTGCGCCGTCCCGCGGTCGCCCCGTCTTGGTCCGCCGTGGCCGTGCCGCCCCGCTCTCGCTTGCTGCCCGCGTCGGGTGTGGCCGCCGGACCGCGCGTCCCTGGCCACGCCCGCCAGGCCCCGCGCCTCGCCGCCCCAGTCCTCGCGGCTCCGACCGGCCGCGCCATGGCCGCCGGCGCGCGCCCCCCTGGGCGCCCGAGTGCTCCCCGCCCCTGGTGGCCTCGGGCACGCACGCCCGCACCCGTCGCCCGCTAGGCCACTAGGGACTATGACACCGGGGCCCCATGCCCCTGTTAAAAAAACGAAAATTAAAAAGAAATGAAAATGTAATTAATAAAATCATTAATTAGTTAATTAATTAATTAGTAAAATAATTAAGTTAATTAATCATGTTTAGATTAATCTAATCAATTAGTCAATTTAATTAAGCAGTAATCAATCAGCTAAACCCTACTTAAACTAAAAAGTGTATGACATGCGGGACCCACACGTAGTTGACTCAGTCGACTGCGCAGTTGACTGATGACGTCAGCATGTTGTCATGCTGACGTCATCTTTTACTATTCTGGATAATGTTGAGATAAATAATTAAATAAATCCTGAAAATGATTTAAATCTTTTAAAATTAATAGAAAATAAACCGTAGCTCCGATGAAAAAACTTTGTACATAAAAGTTGCTCAGAACGACGAGACGAATCCGGATACGCGGTCCGTTCGTCCGCCACACACCCCTAACCTATCGAACCCGCAACTTTCCCCCTCCGGCTCCTCTGCCCGAAAACACGAAACACTGGGAATACTTTCCCGGGGGTTTTCCCCCCTTCACCGGTATCACCTACTACCGCGTTAGGGCACACCGAACACCGCGTATTGCCTTGATATATTTTGTGGTGCTTTGTTTGCTCTGTATTCATTATTTCTTCCCCCTCTTCTCTCCGGTAGACTACGAGACCGACGCTGCTGCTGACTAGTTCGACTACGGAGTTGACGACCCTCTCTCTTGCCAGAGCAACCAGGCAAGCCCCCCCCCCCTTGATCACCAGATATCGCCTATTCTACTCTATACTGCTTGCATTAGATTAGTGTAGCATGTTACTGCTTTCGTTAATCCTATTCTGATGCATAGCCTGACATTGTCGCTACATCTGTTGATACCTTACCTGCAATCCTAAATGCTTAGTATAGGATGCTAGTTTATCATCATTGGCCCTACATCCTTGTCAGTCTGCCTTGCTATACTATCGGGCCGTGATCACTTGGGAGGTGATCACGGGTATATACTATACATACATACATACTACACAGATGGTGACTAAAGTCGGGTCAGCTCATTGAGTACCCGCAAGTGATTCTGACGAGGGGGCTGAAAGGACAGGTGGTTCCATCCCGGTAGAGGTGGGCCTGAGTTCCCGACGGCCCCCGACTGTTACTTTGTGGCGGAGCGACAGGGCAGGTTGAGACCACCTAGGAGACAGGTGGGCCTGGCCTTGTTCGGCATTCGCGGATACTTAACACGCTTAACGAGATATTGGTATTTGATCTGAGTCTGGCTACGAGCCTATACGCACTAACCATCTACGTGGGAGTAGTTATGGGTATCCCGACGTCGTGGTATCAGCCGAAGCACTTCAGACGTCAGCGACGGAGCGGCGCGCGCCGAATTAGACTGGAACGCCACTAGGCTAGGTCTGCTTTCGGCCGCGTACGCAACGTGCAGGTGTGCTATGGGCGATGGGCCCAGACCCCTGTGCGCTTAGGTTTAGACCGGCGTGCTGGCCTCTCTGTTGAGCCTAGGTGGGGCTGCGACGTGTTGATCTTCCGAGGCCGGGCATGACCCAAGAAAGTGTGTCCGGCCAAATGGGATCGAGCATGTTGGGTTATGTGGTGCACCCCTGCAGGGAAGTTAATCTATTCGAATAGCCGTGATCTTCGGTAACAGGACGACTTGGAGTTGTACCTTGACCTTATGACAACTAGAACCGGATACTTAATAAAACACACCCTTCCAAGTGCCAGATACAACCGGTGGTCGCTCTACCTCAGGGATATGAGGAGGGGATCGCCGGGTAGGATTATGCTATGAGATGCTATTTGGAGATGCTACTTGGAGGACTTCAATCTACTCTCTTCTACTTGATGCAAGACGGTGGCTGCCAGAAGCGTAGTCTTCGACAGGATTAGCTATCCCCCTCTTATTCTGGCATTCTGCAGTTCAGTCCACTGATATGGCCTCCTTACACATATACCCATGCATATGTAGTGTAGTTCCTTGCTTGCGAGTACTTTGGATGAGTACTCACGGTTGCTTTCTCCCCCCTTTTTCCCCTTTCCTTTCTTTCTGGTTGTCGCAACCAGATGCTGGAGTCCAGGAGCCAGACGCCACCGTCGACGACGACCCTACTACACCGGAGGTGCCTACTACTACGTGCAGCCCGCTGACGACGACCAGGAGTAGTTAGGAGGATCCCAGGCAGGAGGCCTGCGCCTCTTTCGATCTGTATCCCAGTTTGTGCTAGCCTTCTTAAGGCAACTTGCTTAACTTATGTCTGTACTCAGATATTGTTGCTTCCGCTAACTCGTCTATGATCGAGCACTTGTATTCGAGCCCTCGAGGCCCCTGGCTTGTATTATGATGCTTTTATGACTTATTTATGTTTTAGAGTTGTGTTGTGATATCTTCCCGTGAGTCCCTGATCTTGATCGTACACATTTGCGTGCATGATTAGTGTACGATTGAATCGGGGGCGTCACAAGTTGGTATCAGAGCCGACTGCCTGTAGGAATCCCCCTTCCACACTCCTTGGCCGAAGTCGAGTCTAGACATTACAAAAACTTTTACTAACTTGGCTGTGTGCCTTACGGGCCCACGTCGCCATCGGGTGGTACTAGGATCTTTTACTCCTCGACCTTTACTCTGGGACTCTGAACTCTTTTCTACTCGGGTTAAATGATTTTGCTAAATCTAACATTAGGATCTCGTTATCACTTTCACCCGAAGAGCCCCTTATTAATGATGATCGTCTGCGGCACGTGAAGACCCTGAAGATACTCTCTGTTGTTAACCTGAGAACTTATGTTCATCGCATTTGCAATTCCCCTTCCACCGTCAACCCTTATGGATAACTACTTGCAGTTGTTATTCTTACATTCATCCCCAGTTGGTCTTGATATTACCAGATACCTCGAAACACTCGTCGTTGTCTCGATAATCCTTTGAGCTTATCGCCTTGCTGTTCCTTGTCACCTGAATACCCCTATGGATAATTCTCGCACTTATCGAGTATCCGCTCATCCCCCAGTTGTTCATGTGTTTCACAATGGTCTTCGAAATACTATTTGATCCTCCAAAAATCCTTAATAGCTTATTGCTCTGCAATACTTGTCTGCTTGCATTATGGATGCTTTCCATATGTCTGGCAATATTCGTTAGTATCCTTAGGCATCGTCATTTTGATCCTATTGATTCAGCATGTGTGCGAATGCACACAATCATCTATCAACCCTTCTAAATTATCCTTCCGGCTCAGACGTCATTTTTGAACATGAGCTGGTTCTCGACCAAACTATTTGTCGTCAATTGTGCCTCTGGTATATCCAACTTATCCATCCTTGATCAGAGCGACTGCTTCTGATCCTTTGTTTTGGAAATCGAAATTCCTTTATTATCTAAGCATCGAATCATTCCGATGTTCTATAATATGATGCCCGTGCATTCTTCTTCCTCTGGTTGAGTACCGGTGCTCACCTCAGATCCCTTGTGGACCATCGGTTCCTTTGTTGGATTTTATCCGACAGTGTCCTTCATATTGAATAACCTTGAGAGCCTTTCCATGGGTATATAATGCCTTGGTAAATTGTATCATCTGCTTTTGAACAATGCTCTACTTTCGAGCTTGTATTATTTACCCCGAAGTTTGTGGTATATGTTCGTAAGACGCCCTGATGGGTTGAACCTATGCCTTCCTTACTATGTGTGAACTCGGAAGTTTTCACGGGTCATACTCATCTGGTATTTCACCAGGTATAACTTTCAACACTAATGCCATTATCGAAACGAGAAGTGAATGTAAGGTTATGCTTTGGAGAAGTGGGAGTCGACCTCGAACCTTGTGTTCATGCCCATGGACGCGATGTATATCCTATCATGGAAGCTTCTTGTAATAATAACTATTTCCTTGATAACTAACATATGGTATCTGTGAATTGATCCCTTGCAACCGTGGTTCCGACCATGATTGTTCTTCCTTGATTCCATTTCTCGGACAAGTTAAAACAATTGTCTTCTATGGATTAATACACCCGTCCAATCTTTACTTTGATCTTGTGTCGAGTATTACCCCCTGGTATCTCAAGATTATCGTGGAACTGCATAACTTTTTATGAGTTCTTCATCAAGTGCTACCTTCCCACTGATTCCAATTTTTCGCGGGCTTTGAGTTATTGAATACTCAAAGACATCGATAACTGAACCGAGTCCGCTCTTCGGTTCAACAACTCTTCAGTAAGCTTCTATAAGTACGAGTTTGTACCCGATCATGCCATTCCTAGCCTGTTTGGCTATATCATTGTCGTGACGATTCTAACGGTGCTACCTGGTCCTTATTCTCGGAGCACCAATTTTCGACGATGAACTAACCTTACGTCGATCCTCATCGTCATATCATTTCGCCTTGAACAACAAGATTGGTTTCGAGTTTGTGTCGTAACTGTGGTTCCAATAACCTCTTGCTTCATCATTCCTTTGACTTGTTGTCGTCGCTGATTGACTACATCTGCATGAAATCTCTCGACAATTGTGTCGTGATCATCATCAACCTTATGAGCTCTTCCAGGAATTCAATTGAATTCATGATGGGTAATACCATCCTTGCCCCTCGATGATTCCTGTTCTCATCGACCACTTTATTGCCTTCCGTTCAACACAACTTGTTCGTGTTTTGTGTAAACCTTGAGATCACTGCTACCCAGCAGTTGATCTTCCTTACCTCGGAAGTATTACCACCTCCTTTTGTCAAGAATGTGGTGAGAATTTCACCACCTCTTAATGATTCTTGATATCATAATACTTCTTGCCATCTTCGTTCATTCCTTGGTCCCCGTATTGTTTTCAACCGGAATACCGACAATGGAGCTATGACGTGTGAATTCAAAACTTCTAGCAACCCTATTGCTTTGAAGTGAATGGGCGATAGTTCATTCTAAGTCCTTCGCTAATTGAATCACCATTCCGACATTGGTCGTGCAACCCAACCCATATTTCGGGCGCACCTTTCAACCAATGTTTAATTGTGTATGTTTTCCTCGAGCATACTTCCTTATATCATTTGTTCTGACAAATGTTATCTCCTTGTTCACTTAATGGTGGAAATCCATCTTTTGGGAATCTCGGTGAATTGCCATTGAGTTCACCAGACACCTCCTTGTCCTCTCCTTGGGTTAATGATGAACTCTTGTTAACGGAAGTCACTTCATAGTTCATTTCCTGAGAATCCTGAAATGGCATTTCGTCTATTTGTGTTGCACCTTTTATTCTCGGACATCCTGAGTCTGAGGTATCATTACACCAATCAGATCTGAATCTCGGTCAGATATGATGGTTGGGACAACTTTCCAAGAGTTATGTTGTTGGCCCTTTGATGACCTGGTAACATGATGTCATGCCTAGCACCTCCCCCCCTGGCTAGAGGACCTATCATTATAGCTTCCTTTTCAGCAAGGTTATCCGTTCATCCATAGGGAAATTGTAAGACTTATTCTACAAGTTATTCCTGATGGATCCTTCGTGTTTCCAAAGTTTGATCTTCACCTGAAGACCATGTCAATGCTACCTCGAAGCATGTCAATGGTACTCCGATTTTCAACAGGAACATTTGAAGCACGATGCTAAATTTTGTTTATCATTTATCCTAACACCGTTGTATGGGTAATATCATGAGATTCCTCCCCCCTTACCTAAATGGTTGTCTACTTTATATCCTGTCATGGATATCTTGCTCTGCTTGTCCTTGGGAAGGATATACCCCTGAATTATGTGTTTTAACACATTTCCCTTTCCATTGTTCTGTTTAATCTGATATTCATATTTTCCTTTCCATTGTTGTGTTTGACATTCTTGTGATCTATATAATCTAAGCAGTAAAAATCCACTGCTTGTGCAAACACCTCGAGGTACAACTCTGTCAGTAAGACCCTGTTACTATTGTTGATGACATTCCGGTAGCCACCGATGGACGGGAACCTTGCCTATTGGTCCGCCTCGTACAACGAGCAGGAAAATGGTTCTCTTCGTCCCTCGCCCTTGGTACCGACGTTGTTGCCGACATAACTGACCGGCTATCCTCTGACATGCCTTGCTTACATGATCGTGCAAGACGTTACCTCCCTTCCTACTCTTAACCCACATGGTGGGCCCATAACCCACAGGTCCCAGGATCGAAACCTGACTCTCCTACACCCCCTGTTCCCAAGGTTGTTCCTCACGCGTGACCTCGTATGTAATTCACGAGCCACCTTCAGGTCTGATATCGGACACAATACTTATTCCCGTTGTTTTGACCCTTTCACGCCCTATTACAGGCATCGAACAATTGCCTGCTCTCTCGAAACTTTCCAGGTTACCTCCTTACTTTGCTCTCGATAATTTCTTAAGATTCGATTCGAGAGTTACTTTCCGCCACCTTCCTCGATGTTGTCGACCCGATAGTCAACCTTGCCGACGTTCATTCTCTCAGAATAACCCCGCCTTATGCTATCGTAAGTACGATGGAGATCCCGAAGAAAGGATGACAAATTGATCATGGTGACTTGAAGCAGTGAAATGAAGACATCAACGAAAGGGATCAACCTCTTCGAAAGGGAAGCCAAGACCGAGAAGACTCGTTAGGTTTTTTGCTACCAACACCTTCGCCCCTTACTCCAGCGCTTAAATCTCGGGACGAGATTTCTTGTAGTGGAGGAGAATTGTGACGCCCGGGTAATTAAGCTACAGTGATCCTCTGCTAATGGTGCCACGTCACCTCGTTTATAGTTGCTAATCTCGAGTTAGTTCGAAACCGATTCAAATTCAAATTCAAAAATAGGCAAACAATAAAAGTTTTCAAATATTAAAACTAAAATGTTCGGAGTGAACCAAATATTGCACAGATAATTATGGTGGAGAAACCACATTTTTATAAAAGGTTTAAATGCACTTAAGTAATTAAAGTAGTAGGTAAAACAATTAAATAAATGCATTTTGGATTTTATAAAGTACTATACTATTTTGTCCAGGGTTAAAACCTTTTGTGGCAGTAGTTATAATTGTAACTCTATTTTAGGTGTGGGTTTCACTTTTTGTAAAACTATAAAATATTACATAAGTAAAAGAAAACAGAAACAAGAGAATAAATAAATAAAAGAAAATACGAAAATAGAAAACTGTTACTAAACTAAAACAAAGGAGAAGCCCCCCCCCTCTGGGCCGTGGCCCAACTGGGCCAACCCCCAGGCCCAGCTGGCCCACCCCCTCCCCTCCATAGCCCCCCCACCAGGGGAGAAACCCTAACCGGCCCCCCCACTACCACCACGCACTTCCCCCACCACTCGCTCGCCCCCCCCCCCCCGCCCCACTCCCCCGATCCAGATCGGGATCGGGGTGACCACGCCCTTGCTCCCGACGCCGCCCATCGCCGCGCCACCGCGCCTCCAGCCCCGCCGAGCCGGCGCCCCCATCGCTCGATGCCGTCGCCCGTCTCCCTCCTCCACGGAGCCCCTCCCCGCAGCCATCGCCCGGCGCTGCCTCGCCGTCGTCCTCCTCGCCCCTCCACTTCCTCGTGCGACGCCCGCCTGGCGCCGCGGCCTCGCCTCATCGTCGACCCCGATGCCGCCGCCGTTCGACCCCGACGGACGCCTCGCCCTCCTCCTGAAGCTCGCCGCCTCGTTGCGTCACCCAGACCCGAGCCGGCGCCCCGCCACCTCGCCCCGAAGTCACCCCGCCGCCTCGACCACGCCTCCCCACCGGACTGCCTCCTCGCCTACGACGCCGCCGTCCCCGTCCCCCACCTCGAGCACCATTGCCACGTGCCCTACGCTCCGATGTGAGCCCCTCGCCAACCCCCCCCCCTGTCTCCGTCGTCGAACGTGGCCGCCGCTCCCTGTTGCGGAGGCTGCCTGGCCGTGCTCCCGTGCTTCCCTGCGCCGTCCCGCGGTCGCCCCGTCTTGGTCCGCCGTGGCCGTGCCGCCCCGCTCTCGCTTGCTGCCCGCGTCGGGTGTGGCCGCCGGACCGCGCGTCCCTGGCCACGCCCGCCAGGCCCCGCGCCTCGCCGCCCCAGTCCTCGCGGCTCCGACCGGCCGCGCCATGGCCGCCGGCGCGCGCCCCCCTGGGCGCCCGAGTGCTCCCCGCCCCTGGTGGCCTCGGGCACGCACGCCCGCACCCGTCGCCCGCTAGGCCACTAGGGACTATGACACCGGGGCCCCATGCCCCTGTTAAAAAAACGAAAATTAAAAAGAAATGAAAATGTAATTAATAAAATCATTAATTAGTTAATTAATTAATTAGTAAAATAATTAAGTTAATTAATCATGTTTAGATTAATCTAATCAATTAGTCAATTTAATTAAGCAGTAATCAATCAGCTAAACCCTACTTAAACTAAAAAGTGTATGACATGCGGGACCCACACGTAGTTGACTCAGTCGACTGCGCAGTTGACTGATGACGTCAGCATGTTGTCATGCTGACGTCATCTTTTACTATTCTGGATAATGTTGAGATAAATAATTAAATAAATCCTGAAAATGATTTAAATCTTTTAAAATTAATAGAAAATAAACCGTAGCTCCGATGAAAAAACTTTGTACATGAAAGTTGCTCAGAACGACGAGACGAATCCGGATACGCGGTCCGTTCGTCCGCCACACACCCCTAACCTATCGAACCCGCAACTTTCCCCCTCCGGCTCCTCTGCCCAAAAACACGAAACACCGGGAATACTTTCCCGGGGGTTTTCCCTCCTTCACCGGTATCACCTACTACCGCGTTAGGGCACACCGAACACCGCATATTGCCTTGATATATTTTGTGGTGCTTTGTTTGCTCTGTATTCATTATTTCTTCCCCCTCTTCTCTCCGGTAGACTACGAGACCGACGCTGCTGCTGACCAGTTCGACTACGGAGTTGACGACCCTCTCTCTTGCCAGAGCAACCAGGCAAGCCCCCCCCCTTGATCACCAGATATCGCCTATTCTACTCTATACTGCTTGCATTAGATTAGTGTAGCATGTTACTGCTTTCGTTAATCCTATTCTGATGCATAGCCTGACATTGTCGCTACATCTGTTGATACCTTACCTGCAATCCTAAATGCTTAGTATAGGATGCTAGTTTATCATCATTGGCCCTACATCCTTGTCAGTCTGCCTTGCTATACTATCGGGCCGTGATCACTTGGGAGGTGATCACGGGTATATACTATACACACATACATACTACACAGATGGTGACTAAAGTCGGGTCAGCTCATTGAGTACCCGCAAGTGATTCTGACGAGGGGGCTGAAAGGACAGGTGGTTCCATCCCGGTAGAGGTGGGCCTGAGTTCCCGACGGCCCCCGACTGTTACTTTGTGGCGGAGCGACAGGGCAGGTTGAGACCACCTAGGAGACAGGTGGGCCTGGCCTTGTTCGGCATTCGCGGATACTTAACACGCTTAACGAGATCTTGGTATTTGATCTGAGTCTGGCTACGAGCCTATACGCACTAACCATCTACGTGGGAGTAGTTATGGGTATCCCGACGTCGTGGTATCAGCCGAAGCACTTCAGACGTCAGCGACGGAGCGGCGCGCGCCGAATTGGACTGGAACGCCACTAGGCTAGGTCTGCTTTCGGCCGCGTACGCAACGTGCAGGTGTGCTATGGGCGATGGGCCCAGACCCCTGTGCGCTTAGGTTTAGACCGGCGTGCTGGCCTCTCTGTTGAGCCTAGGTGGGGCTGCGACGTGTTGATCTTCCGAGGCCGGGCATGACCCAGGAAAGTGTGTCCGGCCAAATGGGATCGAGCGTGTTGGGTTATGTGGTGCACCCCTGCAGGGAAGTTAATCTATTCGAATAGCCGTGATCTTCGGTAACAGGACGACTTGGAGTTGTACCTTGACCTTATGACAACTAGAACCGGATACTTAATAAAACACACCCTTCCAAGTGCCAGATACAACCGGTGGTCGCTCTACCTCAGGGATATGAGGAGGGGATCGCCGGGTAGGATTATGCTATGAGATGCTATTTGGAGATGCTACTTGGAGGACTTCAATCTACTCTCTTCTACTTGATGCAAGACGGTGGCTGCGAGAAGCGTAGTCTTCGACAGGATTAGTTATCCCCCTCTTATTCTGGCATTCTGCAGTTCAGTCCACTGATATGGCCTCCTTACACATATACCCATGCATATGTAGTGTAGTTCCTTGCTTGCGAGTACTTTGGATGAGTACTCACGGTTGCTTTCTCCCCCCTTTTCCCCCTTTCCTTTCTTTCTGGTTGTCGCAACCAGATGCTGGAGTCCAGGAGCCAGACGCCACCGTCGACGACGACCCCTACTACACCGGAGGTGCCTACTACTACGTGCTGCCCGCTGACGACGACCAGGAGTAGTTAGGAGGATCCCAGGCAGGAGGCCTGCGCCTCTTTCGATCTGTATCCCAGTTTGTGCTAGCCTTCTTAAGGCAACTTGCTTAACTTATGTCTGTACTCAGATATTGTTGCTTCCGCTAACTCGTCTATGATCGAGCACTTGTATTCGAGCCCTCGAGGCCCCTGGCTTGTATTATGATGCTTTTATGACTTATTTATGTTTTAGAGTTGTGTTGTGATATCTTCCCGTGAGTCCCTGATCTTGATCGTACACATTTGCGTGCATGATTAGTGTACGATTGAATCGGGGGCGTCACACCGGCCTCTTCAGCTATGAACTGAGGCATAGGCGAGGAAATGATTGGGGTTGAAGGGATTGCTTCCACTTTAATTTCTTCATCAATCTGCTCTGACAAAGCAGCAGAATGATTTTCTTCATCAGATCCGCTTGGGATCTTATAGTCTTCTCCAAAAGGAATAAGGTCCTTTGATGGCATGGAGGAAATCGGAACAGCATCAATTGGATTTTCGAGTGAGCTGGTCATTGGCTTCATTTTCTTCGCAGCCGAAGAGTTTGACGCAGTTGATGCCTTCCTTTTCTTCACTGCAGCTCGCTCTGCAGTCTTGGTCTTCTTCACATCAGAAGCAGATGGAAGAATTGGAGTTGGTGTGGGCGCGGGAGGAGCTGAGGAATCTGGTTCATTTTCTTCAGGCGCAACTGATGCAGTAGCTCCGATCTCTTCAGTTTCTTCAGGCGCACCACTAGTGGATGCCCTGGCAATTTCTTCAGCGGCTGGAATTTCTTCACCAGCCCTAGAACGAGCATGTTCTTCAGTAGGCTGAAAGTCATCAGCGGTGCTGGCATGTTCTTCAACAAGCTGAGCAGAGTCTGCAGCCTGAAGATTTTCTTGTTGCGATGGGGCTGCAACATTTGTGAATTTCTTCGTCAGATTGACGAATCTTACTTTAGCTCCTTGCCAATCAGTATAGTAGGCATCAAAGTCTTTGCTGAGGGCTTGAATTTCAGACTGAGCCTGGAGAAGTTCCTCAGGTGTCATTCTGACAACGTTTTTCTTCAGGAGCTTCTCCTTTCTGTATTGAGCTTTCCTGATCTCTCTTGCCTTTTCAAACGTCCATTTCTCTTCAGTGATGAAATGGGTCAGCATGTGACTTTGACCAGAGGTCAGATGAAAATCAGGCATAGGGGTGTTAGGATCCTTGTGCCAGAGATCAATGTAATCAAGAATTTTTCTCGGATCCAAAAGCAGTGGCACAGATGTGCCTTTGGCTCTAGCGGCCTTCACCTGTCTGTCTCTGATGATTTCTGCAAGTTCATCATCAGAAGCTTCATCATCAGAAGGCACATGGAATGCGACATGTTTCTTCTTTGGACTTGGCCGAGGACCTCGTCCAGCTGTTGCTTTGGTCTTCAACGGTGTGGGGCCTGATCAGGAAATTTGTGCAACTGAGGAACTTGCTGAAACACCAGAGGCAATCGAGAAACCAGCAGTCCTTTGACATGTAGCCAGATGCACAGGAGCTGAGGACTTTGAAGGAGCTGTTGAGGACTTTGGTGAAGCTGTAGCAGTGTGAGGAATTTGCCGTGAGGGCACTGTTGGTGAAGCACTTGGCTTACGAGCAAGCTTCTTTGGCATGGATTTCCTCGGTTTGACCGAGGCCTCAGTAGCAGTAGCAGTGGCAGAATCCTCATTGAATTTCTTCACTGCCTCCTTGGCTTGTCTTGCCAATTTAGCTTGGCGCTTAGCCCATTCTTCAGGAAAGTCCTCACCACGTTTGATGCTTGTGGGGTCAGCTACTTGGCCAGGTGCCAATGGAGCTCTTGGGCATGGAGGATTGAGGGCGAATTTCCTCATGTACTTTGGAGTCACATATCTGTATTCCCTCCATTCCCTTGCCCATCTCTGTTCAATCCTCTGAATGCGCACCTTGCGCTGATTTTTGTTTTCTTTGCCAAATTTTGCTTCATCAGGTGTGCAATAGTCAGCATAAATTTCCTCAGGGATTTCAAACACAGTCATAATCTCAGGTTTCTTTCCTCCTTTCTGCGGCTTCTTACCGTCTGCCATATTCTTCAGTTGAGGAATTTGAACAATCGAGTTCTCTGAAGAAGTATGCAGTTTTTCTTCGAGGAACGCTGCAAATGAGTTAAGTTGATGAGAACCTAGTGATTCAGCAGCAAACATGAGTACCTGTGAACAGAGTACAGGTGCGAGGAATTCGGAGAGGTCATATGCGTTCTGAGGAGGTTTTTCGAAAAGAACAAGTTTTGAGGAATTTGACCAGATGAACCTTGAGGAATTTCACTAAGCGTTCTTGTCTTAGGTTCCAGAGTTGTACAGATCGAAGATCCACACAATTAGGGAATCTTGAAGAAAATGATTGCTTAGAGAAACAGTTCAAGATCATATGATGTGTGGTGTTCATATGTGTGAAGATTTGAAGAATAAACACCTTTGAAGATTTTGAGGAAAGTTTGAGAATCAAAGTGAGTAATAAAAGTAACTTTTAATTACCCGAAGTGAAGAACACGACGAACTGAGAAGAACAGATGTGAAGTTCGTCAGGTTAGATCTCCCACGCCCTAACTTGGCAGAGGAAGACAGCTACGGCGGCGACGGAGTGAAGATTTCCGCGGTCGGCGTGAGTACGACGGCGACGAGGTCGAGGCAGCGAAGCTCTTCCTCACCGGTGACGATGGAGTAGCGGCGGCGCTAGGGTTTGAGGAGCTCGAGTGAGAGAGTAGCGATCGAGCGGAGTAAATGAAGTTAGGAAGGGGAGAGGGGTATTTATAGACACGGTGAAAAATAGTTCGCCCGAAGATTTGGGATGAACGTGCCCCTGCCCTTTCTCCTTCTCGCGACATGTGTCACCCACGTACTGTGCAGTTGAGATCATGTACGATCGTGGGTGAATAGAATAATGCATTGAGGGATGCGGAATGGTTTGAGCGGCAAAACCAAAAATTTGGATAAGATTTGTTTTAAAGTTTCGTTCGCAATTTCTTCAGCTGACAAGGACATAGTGAAGATTTTGAACGAGTTTCAAATAGAACGCATATGAAGAATTTGTGAATAGATTGGGTTTCTTGTAAGTGAGGAGTTCATAGGCCGTCTTCTTGAAGAATTTGTGAAGATATACTCTGTTGATGATGTGGCACGCAGTATCAATTGCATCAATCCAAAAATGATGAGGCGTTTTGTATTCATCAAGCATAGTGCGAGCCATCTCAACAAGAGTTCTGTTCTTGCGCTCCACAACGCCATTTTGCTGAGGAGTATAGGGAACAGATAACTCATGAGTAATACCAAGTTCATCAAGATAGTCATCAAGACTGGAATTCTTGAACTCAGTTCCATTGTCACTTCTGATGTGCTTGATCTTCACACCAAAGTTGGTTGAAGCCCTCGAGGAAAAATGTTTGAAGACTTCCTGCACTTCATGTTTGTAAGTAACAATGTGTACCCATGTATATCGAGAGTAATCATCAACAATGACAAAACCATATAGAGATGCATCATTAGTGACTGCTGAGTAATGATTAGGTCCGAAGAGGTCCATGTGAAGCAATTCGAATGGACGAGTAGTGGTCATGATAGTCTTCGCTGGATGCTTGGCCTTGGTCATTTTTCCAGCTTCACAGGCTCCGCATAAGTGATCCTTGAGGAATTTGACATTCTCAATGCCAATGACATGCTTCTTCTTCGCAAGCGTGTGCAAATTCCTCATGCCTGCGTGACCAAGTCGTCGATGCCATAGCCAGCCTTCTGAAGCTTTTGCAAGTAGACACACGGCTGGTTGTGATCCTGTAGAGAAATCAACAATATACAAATCTCCTCTCCTAAATCCTTCGAAGACTTTGGAATTGTCAGCTTCCATAATCACAACACAGCGATACTTGCCAAAGACAACAACCATATCAAGATCACAAAGCATTGAGACTGACATGATGTTGTATCCTAAGGACTCAACAAGCATGACTTTGTCCATGTGTTTATCCTTAGAGATCGCAACCTTACCAAGACCCAATACCTAACTTTTGCCTTTGTCAGCAAAGATGATGTGCTTCAGATGTGACGGTGATAAGGGAGCATCCATCAAAAGATTCTTGTCACCAGTCATGTGATTTGTACATCCACTATCGAGGACCCATTCAGTGGCTTTGGGTTGATCATCCTGCAGATGAATTAGTGTAACTTACAATCTCATATGCTTCATCAATGAAGAATATGATATCAAGTTCATCAGATGAATTTCATCAAGCAGTAAACAGATATAGCAGTAGGAGGACATGTGAAAGTTTATTTCATTATGATTCGCCTGCGTCCTTTCAGGCAATTTTGTCAGGTCCCCAGCAAATTCTTCAGACGTTAAAGCACGTTTGGAGACCTGACCCTGCAGAAGAGATTAGTTCTTTTTCTTCACCACCCACATCTGAAGGGGTGGCAAAGAGTTCATCACTCTGCGAGCACCATACGAGAATGGTGGCATAGAGGCCAAACCATTTTGTTTCACATAAGAGGGGTTAGGGTAAGCATATGAATAAGCAGAGAAATTCTTCGAGGACTTATGAACATAATGGTTTGAAGAATAATGCACATATTCATAGCCCTTGGCTCTACCCTGCGAAACAGAGTTGTTAGCACGATGATAATCATATGAGGACTTTGATCCATTTGAGGAATTTGATCCATATGAAGAATTTGATCTGGGGTTCCTGTTCTTCACTGGTGGTGTCATGAGGACATTCACCTGAAGACTTTCAAGGCACTTCTTGGGAACCCAGATTTTCTTCATAGGAGAACCGTTCCTGCAGTTAGTGCCAACATATCTAGCAAATACTTCACCATTCTGATTTTTGAACAGTTTATAGTTGGAGTTAAATGACTCATCAGAAGGATGAGGAGATTCACATGTAAAGCCAGATAAGTTAGATGGATCAACTGGAGGTCCCTTTGCAGCAACCCATGAGGTTTTGGGTACTGTTCAGGCTTCCAATATGTTCCATCAGCATTAAGTTTCCTCTCAAAGGCGATACCCTCTTTCCTAGGGTTTCTGTTGAGGATCTGCTTTTTAAGCACATCACAAAGAGTCTGATGCCCTTTGAGGCTTTTGTACATGCCTGTCATGTACAATTTCTTCAGCCCTGCATCGTCACTGATACTAGCAATGTCCTCATATGAGGAATTAGTGATAGCAGAGGCAGGTGAAAAATTTGTAACAGTTGAAGCATTTGAACATTCAGGTGAAGAATTAGCAGATTCACGTTCAATGCACTTTAAGCATGGAGGAACAAATTCTTCCCGAGAAGCGCTGATTTGTTGAGCTAGTAATGAATCACGCTCCTTCTGAAGATCTTCATAACTCATTCTTAGCTTCTCAAGATCTTGCTTTCTTTGAAGAAATTCATAAGAAAGTTTCTCATGATCAGATAAGAGAGTGTTATGATGACTTTGAAGGTTATCAAACCTAGACCGAAGTCTCTGAAGATTTTTAGTCAGGGCTTTAGTGCGATACATTTCTTCACCCAACATATCATCACTTTTGTCTAGCATGTTTTGAACCTTTTCAAAAGCCCTTTGTTGTTTTACAGCAATCTTAGCAAGTTTAGAGTAGTTGGGCTTGAGATCCTCATCAGATTCATTTTCACTAGATTCAGAGGAGGTGTATTTGAGTACCTTTGCACCTTTTGCCATGAAGCAATAGGTGGGAGCGTAGTCATCATTATCTTCATCAGGCTTGTCGGTGGGGTCAGTTTCTTCAGTGTTGAAGATGGACTTGCTAACGAAAGCAGTAGCGAAGGCCAGACTCGCCACACCAGATTCGGAATCTTCAGACGCCTCCTCTTCCTCATGTTCCTCAGATTCAGCTTCAGAGTCCATTTCCTTGCCAATGAATGCCTGAGCCTTCTTGGAGCTGCTCTTCTTGTGAGATGAAGACTTCGAGGATTTTGATGACGAAGATTTTGACGATTTCTTCTTCTTCTTCGCATCATCAGAACTGTAATCCTTGTATTTCTTATTCTTCAATTCCTTTTTCCACTGAGGACAATCTTGAATATAATAACCAGGTTTCTTGCATTTGTGGCACAGCCTTCTCTTATAGTCACTTGATGAGGAATCACTGCTTCTTGAGGATTTTCCAAAGAGACCACATCTTAAGAACTTCTGGAATTTCTTCACGAGCAGTGCTAGCTCCTGGCTCAATTCTTCAGGATCACCAAGGCTACAACCAGAATCCTCACATTTAGACTCAGACACAACCTTGGCCTTCAGGGCACGTGGTTTGCCATAGCTCGAACCATAGAGATCTCTCTTTTCAGCAAGTTGGAACTCGTGAGTATTTAGCCTTTCGAGGATATCGGCAGGATCAAGAGACTTGTAGTCAGCCCGTTCTTGTATCATCAGACCCGGAGTATCAAATGAGGAATCAAGCGATCTCAACAGTTTCTTCACCACCTCATGGTCAGTGATGTCAGTGGCACCGAGGGCTTGAAACTCATTTGAGATGTCAGTGAGGCGATCAAAGGTTTGTTGGACATTTTCATTGTCGAGTCTTTTGAAGCGGTTGAAGAGATTCCGAAGAACATCAACTCGAGAGTCACGCTGAGTTGAGACTCCTTCATTCACTTTGGACAGCCTATCCCAGATAAGCTTAGCAGTTTCCAAAGCACTCACTCTTCCATACTGTCCTTTACTCAGATGGCCACATATGATATTCTTCGCTTGAGAATCGAGTTGCTTGAATCTCTTCACATTGGTAGCGTTTAGTGAGGGTGAGACAGAGGGAACACCATTTTCCATAACATACCAGAGATCGTTGTCAATTGCCTCGAGATGCATTCGCATCTTGTTTTTTCAGTAGGGGTAGTCCGTCCCATCAAAGGTAGGACACCCAGCCAAGACCTTGATCATACCTGCGGTCGACATAACTAAAACTCTAGGCGGTTAAACCAAAATCACACAGAATAAGGGAGTACCTTGCTCTGATACCAATTGAAACTGTGTTATGTTGACTAGAGGGGGGGTGAATAGGCGATTTTTCCGAATTCTTCACTGAGGAATTTGCCGGTGAGGAAATTCCTTAGCGAAAAACTATTAGCAGCGGAATAAGTACTCAGAAGTAAGCATAACAGAATACAAGCATGGTCATCATGATGAAATGAAGACTAGCACAGAGTACAAAAAGCGTAATCACAGGATAACACAAGATGAAGACAAACACACTGAAGAAATTGAACTGAGGAAATTGAGAAAGTCTTCAGTCAAAGTCTTCAAACACAGATATGAACAAACACTCAACACAGTAATGAGGAAATGAAAGGGTTGAGAAAATAGAACCAGTTAGGTTGGTGAAGACAATGATTTGGTAGACCAGTTCCAACTGATGTCTCAGTTGTACGTCTGTTTGGAGCGGCTGAGTATTTAAACTCGAGGACACACGGTCCCGGACACCCAGTCCTCACCGTATTCTCCTTGAACTAAGGTCACACAGACCTCGTCCAATCACTCGTGGTAAGTCTTCAGGCGACTTCCAAACCTTCACAGACTTGGTCACTCGGCGATTCAGAATTCCTCTTGGATGCTCTAGACCTTGACGCCTAACCGTCTGGAAGAAGCACAGTCTTCAAAGGTAACAAGCGTCGGATCCACGCAGGATCAATTTCTTCAGTGATGCTCAATCACTTTGGGTTTGTAGGGGTTTGGTTTTGGGTTTTCCTCACTAGATGATTTTCGCTCAAAGTCCTCGGAGGATGGGTTGCTCTCAAATGACAAGTGTCAAGTTCTCTCGGAACAGCCAACCAGCTAGTGGTTGTAGGGGGGTGGCTATTTATAGCCTAGGGAGCAGCCCGACATGATAAGACATAAATGCCCTTCAATGATATGACCGTTAGGTGGATAAGATATTTTGGGACAGCTGACGCGCAGCACAGCAACGGTCAGAAATTTGACTCTCAAATTCCTCAGGGCTATCATGTTCCTCACTGTGTAGGTAATTCGCACTGACGAATTCCTAACTCCTCAGTCAGAACAAATTCATCAGCGACCAGAAGAACTTCGTCTCTGTCACTGAAGAAAGTGACTGAACTGTATGAGATTTCCAAAGGCTTCACTCGAAGGGATTGGTAGGTGTAGGATTTTGAGTTGAGCATCACATGGAAATTTTTTCTTAATATTTCCTCGACCCCTTTAACAGTACGGTGTTTCCTATGACTCAAGAAAGAGAAAATGAAACTACGAAAACAAAAGTCTTCACGCTTCATGTTCCACAAATGAATACCAAGTCTTCAAGGTCACACCAACTCTTCACTTTCAAAGTCTTCAGAAAGTCTTCAGAATATCAAAATCTTCAGTTGAAGAACTTCATTTTTAGGGGTCGACTTTCTCTGTAAATATCAAACTCCTCATAAACTTATAGACCTATGTACACTCACAAACGCATTAGTCCCTTAACCTATAAGTCTTCAATACACCAAAATCACAAAGGGGCACTAGATGCACTTACATATATGAAAGATATGAGGGGTCTGGTTAGGTCACCTTTTCCTTCTCTCTCCTATCTAATCACTGACCGGGCGCATCCACGGACGTTTGAGGAAGATGTGAGTATGCCGATTGTAGATACTTTTACACACCACCACCAAGCCTCGTCGGTGAGACCAGGGAGGCCAATAACTCCAGTTGTCACCATGAGATTTTTTTCCGTTTTGACCCTTTGTTCTCGTTTTTGGAAGAAGTAATCAGTACAATTACTAAGCTCCAAGATTGTGAGGCTGGTCATAGTAGGAGTAACATAGGTAGTAACATAGATGCCACATAAGCAAAAATGATGATGTGGCAAGTAATTAATGAGGAGAGAGGCAAATAGAGTAACATAATATGTTACCATCACATAGCGGTTTCCAATGCATAATGAGTCTACAAAGTAATAAATGAAGGCAACTATGTTACCACACATATGACACTACCCACTATGATGGTAGTAACATAGACTAGTAACATATGTATGTTACTAGTCTAAGTTACTCCCCACTATGACCAGCCTGAGGCTCCTGGTGAATCTGTGGTGTGAAAGCTGTGTGGGTCAACGTTTGACAGGGTGTGAACCGGTCGGATGGCAGCTGGGTCCATGTGTGTTGTGCGCATTGGATGTGTGTGGACTGTGAAGACGATCTTAGTCGGTTTGACGTTTATCGTCGGTGTCTAGAGCCTCGCCCTTATCGCATTCATCCGTGCTGCTCCGCCAGGGGAGGGCCTCGGGCGTTCGCTTCCCTGGGACTCAGGCATCTGGCGCACGAGCGGCGGTGGCGGTTAAGGAGGCGAGACCGACCAAGCCCTCGCCACAAGCGCAGGATCCTACGGTGCGGAGGCCGACGCATGGGAGGCCGATGTTGACGCCCTGATGACACAGATCGGCTTCGGCTTTGTGATCGTCTTCACCTCGCTCTCCGGCGTCGGCGCCGGCGTGCGCCATGTGGTGTCGCTACCAGGGGCGAAGCTTCTGCTGTTCTGCATGTGGCGTTCTTCGTTTCCTTTTACTGCTGGGGTCGCGATGACTTCTTTTCCTCTTTTGATTTGGGTGAGGCGAGTATCGGTTTTGGTTCCCTTTCAGAGAAAACAAGTGGCGGCGCTGGTTCCTACTCTCAGAAGGCATGGTGTCGTCGATCTCTTCAGCGGGCGGGGAGTGTGGTGCTCAGTGCTCTTCTGCTGCGTGTTTGGTGCGTGCTTGGCTGCTTCTTCGTCGGGGTCAGACCTTCTGCTGCTGATTTCTTCTGCCTCTGCATCGATTTCTTTGGGGGGAGGCTGTGAGCTGCGTCGGCTGGTGGGTTTGCATCCCCTGCGTCCTTCTTCTGCCTGTTCAGAGGTTTGTGATTGATTTGGACCTTGCCTGTTATGAACCAACCAAGCTAGTGTATACTTCAATTTCAGTCAGAAAGCTGTTACACCTTTCTGTTTCAGTATGCACACAAGAGTTCACATGTTTTTGTTTTTAATTTGAAAATAGTTAAATAGTTAAAACATTCCCCTGTAGATCCATATTTTGTTCCTGAGTGGTTGAATGTTTTCATAAATTACCACAAATTTTTAATAAGCGAAATCAGGGTGTCTTTCTTTATATAGTTTGATGGTGAGTTTATTCATAACATTTGTACAAGTGTTGAACTTTACTAACGGTAGCTCGGCCCAGCATAAGAAGATTCAATATACAGAAGATGGTTGCCAACAAGAGCTTGATGGCGCGGTGGTTAAAAATACAACCGACATCTTAACTCTGTGAGCGCTGCTACACAGACGAGAAACGCCAGACGTTTTTCAGACGATGCATCATATCAAGCCGTGCATGTGTAGAGCAAAACTGAACAACGCCGTTCAATCCCACATCGTCCAGCGTTCGGCCGGGGTGTTGTCGTCCGCATAGTAGTTTCGTTCGTCTGTCTCGATTGGTATGAAACTATGAATACAGAGGTAAGCTGATTTATTTATTATCCTACTTGCTCAATCATAAGTCCATAATAATTTCATTTCCAGGTATATCAGTCCGCGGTTTATGTAATACAAGCATATGGGGGTTCCATGCGGACATAAGGAATTCACGACGATTATTCTCTATGTAATTTGTTGATAATTTATTGAGCATATATATTGATTTAACATCATTTAGTGGATATGTCACCAGTCAAGATAATGCTGAATTTAAGAGTTAGAAGTGATGCTGAAGAAATTAAGCCACTCGGGCTACCATCGGTCCGGTGTCCTATTGAGCAACACATGTTGTCTTTTAATGTAGGACACCTTAATGGTAATGTGATATCTCTCCAACATATAAGTTACTTTTAATCGATCATCTATTTGTTTGTAGTGGTTTCTTCGCCATTTGATAATATAAAACATATCCTGCAACACCACTCGAAGCACAAAATATGCATTGCAGAGCCGTCTCCATAGTCAATGGCTACTTGTATCTGTATTTTTTTCTCATCCAATCCCTGAGTCATTAAAAAAGTGATTCTCACTCATGAATGTGAAAACACTTCAGGTTAGACTTGGTGTTACAAACTTAAATCATTGGTTATGCTTATCTATTATACATTTTTTAGCTACATTATAAGTGAAATGGATGATGATTGCCTTCTGTCCGAAAAAAAGATGATTTAAAGCTGCAGTGTGGTTTCCTTTTTGGCTAATTCATTTTTGGCTTTGTACATGATGTTGAACTATTTCCAAAGTCATATAATTGATGCTGAGGACGCCTCCATTATAAGTCATATATAAGTGAAATGGATGATGATTGCCTTCTGTCCAAAAAAAGATGATTTAAAGCTGCAGTGTGGTTTCCTTTTTGGCTAATTCATTTTTGGCTTTGTACATGATGTTGAACTACTTCCAAAGTCATATAATTGATGCTGAGGGCGCCTCCATTGATGGGTGGCAGAGGTGTCTGATGCGGCAAAGGTTGATTTCCATGCCTCCACCAATGGATGGATGGTGACTTGAGGATACAAGGCCAGAGGCCCAAAGCTACTAAGATGAAGTTATGGTACAGTTTGCAGTTTGCTTTATGTTCCTTTTATTTTATTCAATTGAGTGACATTGAAAAATCTGTTCCATCGTATCTCTTTATGATGGCATGTTGTCCTTTCGGTTTCACTTCCTGTAATGTCCGTAAGGTTAGTTTAAAGAGATGGAGCATTCTATTCAGCTTTAAAAAGAACAAACATTGTTAAAGAGTGTCTGTTACTACTGGTTCTGATATCTAGAGTATTGACATTTGTTCATTTGATTGCTAAGTCGACATCTAAACAGTAAATGACATAACTGATGGGTCATCACAACAATTCCCGGCGCAGCAAAGCGCGCATGCTCATCTAGTATTTTGTCATGTTTGCTAGACCTCTCCCCTCGCTAAAGCTCCAGAGTCCAGACCATATGGACGCCTTTGCGACCAACATCTTCTTCGTTGTTGCAACACTATAGGGGGCCTTTTTCCACAACTTGGTTATGTTTGCATTATGCTTTTGAGATTCATATATCGAAATTTCTCGATAAAGGATGAATTTATTGGTTTAAAATGGAGCATCAAGATGATATGTAACACAATAAGCACACACCCGGTCTCTGCATAACTAGAATGCACCCACAACCAACATTAACTCACACATACGTGAAAACACGCCGGCAACTAGCAAAGTCATATAAGACCAAAGCTATGCGTACGCGAGGAAAAAAATCAAAGTGATCAGATCTGCAATTGGCAAACTACAACAATGACCATATACGTATCAACCATCTCATGACACCATATGAACGACGAGGTTCTTCAACAGCAACGCCTTCAGAAAGGGAGCAACACTCAAGCCCCGCCGTCGCCGGATCCAACCACAAGGACAGAATCCAGGTATTCACCATGAGGAATCAGTCCAAGCATATCCGAACAATGCCTTCAACAAAGTAACAACATAAGGAAAACATCGTCATCGCCAGTAATAACCACTCAGGTCTAACCTAGGCTTTCACCCCGAAACTCGAGAGCGGGTGCTCGAGTAGCAACACCATCGAAGTCATTCAAGTGTTGTAGCCACCACTTGTCCGACATCCCAGCAACTACATGTGATGCGACCGTTGTCACTACACAACAATCCGTTTGCATCAAACTGTCGTCCATAATTTCCTCTTAACGTCGAAGTCGACCATTGGATCCGGAGCGATGACCCCCCCCCCCCTTCCCGAAGACCTTTTGAAGACCACGCTCGTCGTGGAGCCGTAGGAAGTCATTGCAGTACAATTTGTAGTCACCGCCATCTGCCGATTAGATCAGAATCATCACCACCAAGCCGTGGACCATAGCACCGCCGGTCGGTCACCGCAAGTGTGGAAGGCCGGCACCTGGACAACATGGTCCACATCCAGCAAAGAGCTTGACGCACACCGACCCCTGGCGCCACGTCCAATTGGATTTGGACGAAGACCGCTCGCACACAGAGGTCGGCACGCTTCACTATCCAGCCCTCCACCGCTCCACATACATGCCGCCACACCCACCCATCAGCTCCAAGCAGCCGTTGTGCGCCTCCATCCGGAGTAGCTGCCATGCAGTCGTGGATCAAATCGGGGACGCGCCCCCCGCGAGCCTGGGTGCCCCGCGCCACCTGACCTCCATGAGAGGGAGGTGATCCCCCACCATCACCATCATTGTCGGCCGTCTAAGCTTAGCCCAACGGCAACGAAGGGGAGGAAGGGAGGAGCGGCGAGTGGCTAGGGTTTGTGTGCCTCCTGAGTCACCCATGCGACGCAGGTAGGGATTCATATGTTGGATAGTTGTGGTATTCAGAATAATCATGAACACAATGGTTCTTGCTTCGTCGTTGACAATGTTCTGATCAGTCTCTCTCGAGGATATGGAGTGCCCATTCTCCTTAGAAGGTGTCATCTTCGGGGCTTTGTTCGATGTTACAATCAACTTATGTTATAGCTTCTCATGGTATAACTATAGTGGTAGGCCTCTTGTGGTGCTGAAGATATGTTTGGCATGAAAGGTTGATTTTGCAGGCCTTTGTGTTTGGTACGGCAGCAATTGTTCTTCCCCATTTTTTTTGAACCCTGTACGGAGGCAATCATTTTTTTCTTTCTTCTCTTAATTATAAGGTGGGACTACCTTAATAACCACTGTACATGTCCAACCATGGTATTCATAAAAGACAGATGTTAATTGTCCTGTACCACCCCTACTGAAAATTTGGCAGACTTCATATAGATTGACTTGAAACGAAACCAACTAAGTGATTGGAGAATAAAATGACAGTAGCTTCACAAGAAAGCTAACCAAAGGTTCACCACAGATGCAACTACACTGAGTACTAACCAAGCGTTTACGACAGAAGATTAAATATTTTCACTGTTACAACTGGCCATTGTTGGCATGTTCAGAGTTTGGAATTTTTTTGATGACGCAACCAGCTGCAGCTGGAGACGCCCTACTGCATCTGGAACCTCTTCGCAATTATCATGCTCATGTCAAGATACCTCTGAGCACAATTGGTCAGGCAGGTAGTTTCACCGGAGCTGAACTTGCTTCCTGGGGTGCTGGTGATGCATTTGTCCCAGCACACATTTGTCAACTTGGTTACCATCTCACTCATCACCATCTTCTGCTTCTCTTGCTGCAGAATTAAAGAAATTCACATGAGTCCTGTTTTTGACCCAGTTACAAAGATAACCAACACCAGCACACTAGAACAACTCAAAATACTACATAGTTTTCATAGGTAGCATAGTCATCAGCTGTAAAAGTATGAACATATAGTTGTGGGGCTTGTATAGTGGCATGGGGCAAACTTACGGATGCTAAATGAAATTGAAATGGACACGGATGAAAATTTCCACATAATGGGTGAATTCAGATGGGTCGAGGGTATGTAGTTATAATGCGTGATCTAATGGACAAGCTCAGGAATTTGTGTTTCTCTTATAAAAGTCAAAAGTACTAGAAGTAGATTACAACACCAATTGCTGCTTTGACACAAAGGATGATCGCCTTGCACATTTGGATGCAAAAATGTGATCAATATGTGCAATGGGATTTTCCATTAACATGTGAATGTAGAAATAGACAAATAGCTTTTCAGTATCATTGTAGGTAACCAAAGGGTGCAGCTTTTTCCCCTAACAAATATATTAAGGTTACAGTGCTGTGGAACGAGTACTTTATTCTATGTAGCAACAAAAATTGCCAGCTTGTGATATTGTGGATGCACCATGAGGGAAAACAGAAGCAAAGCAAATTGACATAAGCAAATAGCAAGTTCACAACAAAGCTAGCAAGAAACAATTAAGTATGTTAAGTGAGAATATAAGTTCTCCTTTTAATGAGCGCCGGAACATATATGAATCATAAAGGCTGACTTCCTCAGAACACATGTTAGCCTATTTATTATAGCCATAACACACTACAATCCAATAAATCATAACAGTTGTGGTATCTGCAGTAAGAAGAGGGCCAAAGATCAGACGATGACAAACAAATGCAAAAATAGTGTCTGGCACATAACCGCAATAGTTCCTTGCAAACTAACAGCCTCGCTAGCAAATAGTTCCAATGCACCGGGAACTTAACCGTTGAACTATTTTACCTCTGATTAACAATGCAAACCTGCATCTAGCTTCATAATACAACTTGCAACATAGCCGAACCGAACAATCCAAAACTTAACAAGCATCACCAAATCGAATCCGAATTAGACCACAGCCTTCCACCTACATCACACCGCCCGCAGGCTTCCTCTAAGAGAAACTTCAGATCCACTCCACCACCAATCGCACTGACAGAGACCAGAACCCGTACGAACTAACCCGCGTCCTCCTCAGCTGTCCACGGATCCGCAACACACACAAGAGAAAACACACAGATACAGCAGACCCTAAGCAATAGGCGCCCGCGTTCAACAATTACATTACATACGCGCACGCCCAAATATACCACGAGATGGGCCGTAGTAGCGACACACAAACCCAAAATACCAGATTCCAATCAACATAAAGGAGCTCCCATCTTACCTCCAGGAACTGTTGCAGCTCGGGGGAGGCGTCCATGGCTGTTCTCGCCGACCCGCTCGTTCTAGAACCCTAAAACCCTCTGATTTTTGCTTGGAGAAGGAGAACTTCCGAATTGGGGGATCTGAGATGCGGCCGCCGGGTTATGTATGAAGCGGGTAAGGTTAGGCGTCCTGGCTGGGTCACACTTTGGGTAAACTTGGACCGGGAGTAAGGATCCGACTACATCTCGGGCCTTCCATCAAACTGGGCCACCTTGCCCTGGACCGGGGGATAGCAAGGATCCGACTACATATATAATCTTAGGGCCTTCCATCGTAACGGGCCACCTTGCCCCAACCCAATTTCTCTTTCACGTATTTGTTTTATGTTGTTCCCTAAAAAAACGGAAACACTAACGCCCACAAATATGGGCGTTTGCATCTGCCCACACGCGTGTATCCACGTCCGTTTGTGGGTGCATGAATCTTGGCATGTTTATGATGCCACGTAGGACTGGGCTGGTGTGTGGGCATTCATCCGGTCGCCCACACGTTCATTTCATCACACGGAGAGGCCGGTGTATGGGCGTTTAGCAGTTCGTCCACATGCCAATTTTCACCCACGCACAAGGGCTGATGTGTGGACATTTGCCATCTCGCCCACACACTCGTCTCCTCTCCCACACCCAAGCTGCCAGTTGCCATGTGTTTTGTAGTGTACATGGTAACTGCCCCTAGTGTGCTTGTAAGCAGATGGTAACTCTCTTTTTTTTTACCCGAACATGTCAGTTGCCATGTGTTTTGCAGGGTACACGGCAACTGTCCTAGTGTGCTTGTAAGCAGATGACAACTCTCTTTTTACCCGAAAATGTTGTTTCGTCATGTCTTTTTGTAGCGCTACACAACAACTGCCTGGTGTTTAGTAGGTGGCAACTCCTAAGTTTTTCAAATCATGGAAACTATTGTAAACCAGACCATACATGACAACTGCTTAGTGTTAGTAGGTGGCAACCTCTAAAGTTTTCAAATCATGGCAACTATAGTAAATCAGACCATACATGGCAACAACTGCAGTTGTTCAAAATGGCATCTCGCACTTGACCTGAGATGGCAACTGCAGTTGAGCAACCATGACAACTGTAGTTGTCCGACATGGCAACTATAGTTCAGCGACATGGCAACTGCAGTTAAACAAACACTGAAGAGGGTATGGACCATGGCAACTGCAGGGACGCGTGCTGACTGTCACGCGGGGCGCGCGGGACCGTGAGGTAGGTGGCTGAGAGAGGTCGTGTGGCAGTTATCCATTTTTCTCACACGTAGGCGTGTGAGAGGGACCGCAAGGAAAAAAAGAGACATCTGGGCGCTAGTTGTTTTGCCCACACGTAGGCGTGTGGGCTGGTCCTCTTAGACACCACACAAAACGTGTGGCCAGACCCCTTAACGCCTACACTTGTGGCAGTTATCGTCGTCCAAAAATAATTGTTTCATGTTGTCGAGACGCATAGTCTTGCTAAACACACTCTAGGATTTTCTTTAGGACGCCAACTGTGGCTCTTTGGTACTCCAGACACCACATGTGGGTAATGTTTGGTGGCATGGAGCTCTATTTGCATACCTCTTACTTATGGTGGACTCGGAGTGAAGAATTTGAGCTTACAAGCTCTAGCCCTCAGAGTGAGATGGGAATGGCTCAGGCGTACGGACTCCCATCGGCCTTGACAAAACCTTCACATGCTGGTGAATGATGATGCCCAACAAGTGTTCGACAGCCTAGTGAAGATAATTGTTGGCAAAGGGGACAAAGTACTATTCTGGAGAGGCAGATGGATCCATGGGTTCACGATTCAGGACATTGCGCCTTCGCTGCTACAAGGAGTGGATACCAAAACGAGGAATGCAACGACGGTCGCCCAGGCTCTGAGCGAAGAATGTTGGGTACAGGAGCTGCAGCCCCAACTCACGTTTGGAGCGTTACTACAGGTGATGCACCTTAGGCATACGATCGCCACGGTGCCGAGAGATGAGCAGGCGGAGGATATATTCACTTGGCCACACGATCGCTCTGGTGAGTACTCCGTGAAATCCACTTACACCCAGCTTTGCCAGGGTGGGACACGATCCCCTGCGACTCAAGTGTAAAATCTTCACATGGCTGGGGATGCAACACAGATCTGTGGACCTTGAATAGGAGGGCGCGACATGGTTTGCAGGAGGTGCCCTCGGCATGCTACACTTGTATGCAAGACAAGGACAATGCTGAGCACATACTGATGCAATGGGTCTATGGGCAGGAGGTCTGGCACACGTGTTTCAACACATTGCAGCTCAATTTATGACCCCCAAGCAGAAACAACATATTCGCAGAGTGGTGGCTAAGCCCGAGGAGAGGTTTTCATGGCAAAGATAGGAGGGGCTTCGACTCACTTGTCATTGGAGTGGCTTGGTCACTTTGGAAGCAAAGAAACGCGAGAGTTTTCAACCGACCGGAGCAACACAAAGTGCTAGGAGAGCTAGCCAGATGGATACTAGAGGAAATTTTAGAATGGAAATGACCCGGTGTGGGTGTAGGAGGCCTAGATAGATTTATGAGAAGTTGATGTAAGGTGCATTGTAAGGTGTTGGTGCTCCGGCGATTGATGTTCACATCAAAAATAGGATTCTTGTAATTATTTCTGCTCCCTACTATAGAAATATGGTACGCCTTTGGCGTACTCTCGAAAAAAAAAGTTGTATCCCATGACTTTGTTTATAATGATCAATAACATGGAGTGTATTTAGACTCAAAAAAAATGTTTTATGTTGTCTAAAAAGATATGTTTTATTTTGCGAAATCACTAATTAAAGAGTACCTCTTGCAAAGGTAACTCTCGCCTTATGTGGTGGTGACAAGTGGTGCATTGCATGTGTGACACTTATCACAACCTGGATTTTTGTGGGATCCTTCTCCTACTCGCTCGGTCTGCAGCGGCGTGTCTTCTACCCTTGCAGGGCCGCGTCTGCCTTGGAGGTCATGGCCATGATCGAGGGACCTGCGACCGCTGCCTCCTTCATCGTCTGGTTGTTTTGGTACCACCGGGGTGGAACCCCGTGCTCATCGTGGCATGGTGGAGGCAGATGTGGAGGGTTGCTCCCAGTCAGATTTGGTCTCATCTGACCAATCTGAGTTCGCTGGGTGCCGCCACAAGTGGTTGTGGCACTGGCGTGGGAGCACTGTTGGCCATGGTGTGTCGTGGGACTAGAAAGGAGGGGGCTTTTCATCTCGCCGTCGGTGTGTGCAGTGCTATGGTTTTGGAGTAGGTGTACGGGAGTGAGGTGGGGAACCTGGACGTCGGGGTAGTGGCATCGGGTGGCGGTCCGACAGATTGGCTCTTCAATAGGCATCTTGGCGGTGGCGGTGGTGGCGGCAACATCTTTTGGTTGTATAGGCGGCGGAGGATGTTGCGCGGGGTGATCCTGGTGTTGGTGGTGCCGTGTTAGTGGCGATTCCCTGACCGTGCTTTGGAGGTCTTACTTGGTGGTGGCGTGTCCTCTATTAAGATGCCTTCTGTTGAGAGGGATCTGAAGGGGTTTGCCAGGGATTGAAGAGGATTTAATCCCCTACAAGTCAACCCCCCCCCCCAAATCCCCTCCAATCCTCTTGTGGAGGGGTGCAACCGAACAAGGCCTCAAGGTGGGCAGGTGCTTGGAGTTCCTCAGTGTGGCATCGGTGAGAGGCTCTAGGAAAAAGTCTTGTGCTCCGACACCAGCGGCAGTGAGGCCCGTGGGTGTCACTTCCCTCTTGGGGCGCCGCTGTGGCCCCTCTTGCCAAACCAGGGTTCAGATGAAAACCCTTGACCATTCCCTCGGTCTCGACGACGGCAACTTGACGTGTCATCTTCCTCTTCAGGACGTCGTCGTGGAGCCTAGGTTGCCTCCAGCGCACTGTACCGTCATCGATGGACAACTTTGGATCCTAGCTTTAGGTCTTCGCGGCTCTGGCATAGGTGGTCGCACTTTCTTCCTTATCCTCTACACGGGTCCTTGTTCTCGCCACTCCCGGCCTTTGTAGTATGCAAGTAGGACCAGGCTCCACGATCCAGAGCGGGAGGGCAGGGGTCATCTTCGGTGTCCACTTGGTATGAGCGGCGGAACGAGACACGACAATTTCCCTTGGTGGCTAGTCTTCCTCATTGTTAGTAGTCTAGGGTGCCTTGTGGTAGGGTGTGACTTTAGTTTTTCTCGCTTTCTTTTGATCTGCTTTGTAAGAGGATCCCCTCATCACCATGTATCAATTCGTATGTGTTGCTTTATATATAAAGCGGGGTGGAAGCCTTTTTCGGTAAAGATTCATTTTTCAAAATGTTTATCTTTTGAACTATGTGTCCAAATCAGGAACTATTTTCAATGTTGGGTTTCTCACAAATAGTTCTTCGAAACTAGATCACATGTTAATATGTTTGAATGAACTTTTTCCCCAAAAAAACAAAAACAAGAAAATAGGCGAAAACCAAGAAAAAACAAGAAAAAAGGGAGGAAACGGAAATTAAAAAACAAAAAGGTGGCATAGCTGTGCTTCCCACTTTTTTAGAAACATACTTGAGTTTTTCATCTTTCAAGAAGCACAGTTAACACGCTTGTGCTTCTTATTTTTCACCTTTCAGGAAGCATATATGTGTGAAGAACAACACAGAAGCATGCTACTTCTTGAGCTTGCGTTGGTTTTTCCCTTGAAGAGGAAAGGGTGATGTAGGAAAATAGAGATAAGCATTTCCCTCAGTTAGAGAACCAAGGTATCAATCCAGTAGGGAGACAATGAACAAATCATCAAGACCTGCACAAACAATCAAACGACTAGCACCCAACGCGATAAAGGAGTTGTCAATCCCCGCACAGTTACTTGCAAAAGTGAGATCTGATAGAGATAGATAAACAAAAAGTAAATTTTTGGGGTTTTTTTGGTTTATAGATCTGAAAGTAAAAGATTGCAAAATAGTAGATCGGAAACTTATATAATGGAAAATAGACCCGGGGGCATAGGGTTAACTAGTTGCTTCTCTTAAGATAGAAAATAATACGGTGGGTGAACAAATTACTGTCGAGCAATTGATAGAAAAGCGCAAAGTTATGACGATATCTAAGGCAATGATTATGAACTATAAGCATCATGTCCGTGTCAAGTAGACCGACTCCTGCCTGCATCTACTACTATTACTCCACACATCGACCGACTCCTGCCTGCATCTAGAGTATTAAGTTCATGAAGAACAGAGTAACGCATGAATTAAGATGACATGATGTAGAGGAATAAACTCAAGCAATATAATGTAAACCCCATCTTTTTATCCTCAATGGCAACAATACAATATGTGCCTTGCTGCCCCTACTGTCACTGGGAAAGGACACCGCAAGATTGAACCCAAAGCTAAGCACTTCTCCCATTGCAAGAAAAACCAATCTAGTTGGCCAAACTAAACTGGTAGTTCGAAGAGAATTACAAAGATATCAAATCATGCACATAAGAATTCAGAGAAGATTCAAATAATATTCATAGATAAGTTGATCATAAATCAACAATTCATCGGATCTCGACAAACACACCGCAAAAGAAGATTACATCGGATAGATCTCCAAGAACATCGAGGAGAACATGGTATTGAGAAGCAAAGAGAGAGAAGAAGCCATCTGGCTACTAGTTATGGACTCGTAGGTCTGAGGTAAACTACTCACGGTTCATGAAAGGGCAATAGAGTTGATGTAGAAGCCCTCCGTGATCGAATCCCCCTCCGGTAGGATGCCGGAAAAGGCCCCTGGATGGGATCTCACGGGTATAGAAGGTTGCGGCGGCGGAAGAGTGTTTTCGTGGATGCTTCTGGTGGTTTGGGGATATTTGGGAATATATACAAGGCAGGGGGCGCGCCCTGCCCCCTTGTTGCTGCCTCATGGCTCTTCCGACTTGATCTCCAAGTCTCCTCGATGTCTTCTGGTCCAAGAAAAATCATCAAGAAGGTTTCATTCCGTTTGGACTCCGTTTGGTATTCCTTTTCTGTGAAGCTCAAAAACAAGGAAAAACAGAAACTAGCACGGGGCTCTAGGTTAATAGGTTAGTCCCAAAAATAATATAAAATAGCATATTAATGCATATAAAACATCCAAAACAGATAATATAATAGCATGAAATAATAAAAAATTATAGATATGTTGGAGACTTATGAAGCATCCCCAAGCTTAATTCCTGCTCGTCCTCGAGTAGGTAAATGAAAAAAACTGAATTTTTGATGTGGAATGCTACCTAACATATTTATCCATGTAATTTTTCTTTATTGTGGCATGAATGTTCAGATCCATAAGATTCAAAACAAAAGTTTAATATTGACATAAAAACAATAATACTTCAAGCATACTAACAAGGGTCTTCTCAAAATAACATGGCCAAAGAAAGTTATCCCTACAAAATCATATAGTCTGGCTATGCTCCATCTTCATCACACAAAATAATAAAATCATGCACAACCCCGATGACAAGCCAAGCAATTGTTTCATACTTTTGGTGTTCTCAAACCTTTTCAACTTTCACGCAATACATGAGCGTGAGCCATGGACATAGCACTATAGGTGGAATAGAATATGGTGGTTGTGGAGAAGACAAAAAGAGGGAGATAGTCTCACATCAACTAGGCATATCAACGAGCTATGGAGATGCCCATCAATAGATATCAATATGAGTGAGTAGGGATTGCCATGCAACGAATGCACTAGAGCTATAAGTTTATGAAAGCTCAAAAAGAAAAACTAAGTGGGTGTGCATCCAACTTGCTTGCTCATGAAGACCTAGGGCGATTTGAGGAAGCCCATCGTTGGAATACACAAGCCAAGTTCTGTAATGAAAAAATCCCACTAGTATATGAAAGTGATAAAATAGGAGACTCTCTATCATGATGACCATGGTGCTACTTTGAAGCACACGTGTGGAAAAAGGATAGTAACATTGTCCCTTCTGTCTTTTTCTATCATTTTTCCTTTTTTGTTTGGCTTCTTTGGCCTTTTTCTTTATTTCCTCACATGGGACAATGCTCTAATAATGATGATCATCACACTTCTATTTACTTACAACTCAAAAAATTACAACTCGATACTTAGAACAAAAATATGACTCTATATAAATGCCTCCGGCGGTGTACCGGGATGTGCAATGACTCAAGAGTGACATGTATGAAAGAATTATGAAAGGTGGCTTTGCCACAAATACGATGTCAACTACATGACCATGCAAAGCAATATGACAATGATGAAGCGTGTCATAATAAACGGAACAGTGGAAAGTTTAATGGCAATATATCTCGGAATGGTTGTGGAAATGACATAATAGGTAGGTATGGTGGCTATTTTGAGGAAGGTATATGGTGGGTGTATGGTACCGGCGAAAGTTGCGGAACAAGAGATGCTAGCAATGATGGATGGGTGAGAGAGCGTATAATCCATGGACTCAACATTAGTCATAAAGAACTCATATACTTATTGCAAAAATCTATTAGTCATCAAAGCAAAGTACTACGCACATGCTCCTAGGGGGATAGATTGGTAGGAAAAGATCATCGCTCGTCCTCGACCGCCACTCATAAGGAAGACAATCAATAAATACCTCATGCTCCAACTTCGTTACATAACGGTTCACCATACGTGCATGCTACATGAATCACAAACCTCAACACAAGTATTTCTCAAATTCACAATTACTCACTAGCATGACTCTAATATCACCATCTTCATATCTCAAAACAATCATAAGGAATCAATCTTCTCATAGTATCCAATGCACTTTATATGAAAGTTTTTATTATATCCCTCTTGGATGTCTATCATATTATGACTAAATTTATAACCAAAGCAAATTATCAAGTTGTTTAAAAAGACTCCTAGAATAATATAAGTGAAGCATGAGAGTTCAACAATTTCTATAAAATAAAACCACCGCCATGCTCTAAAAAGATATAAGTGAAGCACTAGAGCAAAATTGCCTACCTCAAAAGATATAAGTGAGGCACATAGAGTATTCTAATAAATCACAATTCATGTGTGTCCCGCTCAAAAGGTGTGTACAACAAGGATGATTGTGGCAAAATAAAAAGCAAAGACTCATATCATAGAAGACACTCCAAGCAAAACACATATCATGTGGTGAATAAAAATATAGCCTCAAGTAAAGTTATCGATAGACGAAGACGAAAGAAGGGATGTCTTCCGGGGCATCCCCAAGCGTAGGCTCTTGGTTGTCCTTGAATATTACCTTGGGGTGCCCTGGGCATCCCCAAGCTTAATCTTTTGACACTCCTTATTCCATAGTTCATCAAATCCTTACCCAAAACTTGAAAACATCACAACACAAAACTCAACAGAAAATCTCATAAGCTCCGTTAGTATAAGAAAATAAATCACCATTTTATGGTGCTGTTGTGAACTCATTCTTTATTTATACTAGATAATACCCCGCGCGTTGCTGCGGAATAGATTACAGTATATACTAAAATGATTTGATAGTATGAAACATGATTTTTTTAAAAATTTAATATGAAAACTAAAACCAAATATATATGTGATTTTTTTATAATTGTTGTTTATATTTAACAAAAGTAGCATTTTTTTCATGCATGGTACATATGCTTTAGAATTAATAAAAAAATAATGAGGAAATCATATTATCCATTCAGCAAGTTAATCTACGACTTTTATGGGAACATGTCGTTAGCATTTCAGGCTTAATTTTTTCCTTTGGCCTACTTGAACGATACTGAAATAAAGAAGACACTTTCGTAAAAAATAATTGGAATCCAAATGGACTCTTCATATTTTTCATAAGATCAAACAAAGTCAGGATGGTGAGGTGGAATGGGCTCGAACAATTTGAACAAAACTTTTAAACATGAATTATATATGGCGTTTCCCCTTTGAGTTATGAAAGCAATCTACAATTTGATCAGAGAACCTTGACTGCAATCTGAGGAGTTTGTCGATTACAAACCTGGACCTGTGCGATTCTGTGCTAGACAAAACTATGTAGAGCACCGGTAATACTGTTTCTTTGAGAAAGAGACAGAACATTCAACTGTACAAATCCATGACTCTTTCCTCAATTCCTTTTACACGAAGATATTGACCAGTGGACTATTCCTGAAAGTATAGGTCAAAACTTATTTGAACAAATGCAGCAGCACAAAAGATTCAATCCTAATATGTGATGGTCAATAATGGTGAATTTCAGATTAGATAATGTAAAAGGAATCGAGGAAAGAGTCATGGATTATATATTGTATCCCATTTACCTTGCTGATTGGAAGATTAACGCCAATGATTAAGCAGTTTAGCTTGCATATTACAATGAAATTCGAGAAGCTTCCAGTTTCCCTAGTGATATTGGGGAAACAAAAGAAACATGCGTAAGTAAAACTGCCAAACGCTCCTCTTGTTCCTCTCGTACAACACTGCACGCGGACCAGCTCGCTGCGCTCTAGGCATGAACAAAGGGATTAGGGTCTGAAAGGCCGCACGACAGACAACGCCAAGACTCTTTGTGGTGCCGAGCCCGTGTGGAATGGGGTGTCAATGGCAGCCTCGCCCGGGTGAAGACCATACGTACGGTCGGCAGCGAAGCAGATGCGGGGCACCGGCTACCAGCTACAGGCGTGCTGCGGTTCCATCAGGCGCGGCGCGGTGGCGCAACATGTAGCCCCAGCTTGCTGTGATGGCGAGTCGCGTGCTTACGATGAGGCGATGGCTGCTTAAATCTAGCACTTTCTTCCGCATATGCAGGGTAATGGAGGGGGAGGTAATGAGATGTGGTGAATGTTTCTGTTTCATCTAGATATGTTGCTGTCGTTCCATGGGGTGGCAGTGTCTAGCAGAAGACAAAATGACAGGGAAGACGAACCCTCATCGACCTATGATAAGCTGGGTAGATTGATTACATGTGTTAGTTTTTATGAGCGAAATTAGATGCGTTAGTTACATACTTACATGGGCTTTAGGTCGAATGACCAAGCCCATCTAGATAGATGGCACACGTGCAAAACCAAAACAACCTTACAATAACTGGCCCGTTGGACATTAGATGCAAAAATTCTTTTTTCTCTTGGATTCTAAGTGCAAAAATCCTAGCTTCGTGCAGCCATGGAGAAAAAGAATCTACTACATGCTGTGCTCCTTTTTTACACCGACATTCATGCAACAGCGGGATAATTAGTGATTATTGAGACATGGCTGCACCATGGGTTTGGTCGGTTGTTATGGCAGAAACGGAAGTACTGACCACTAGAACGGGTTTGGTGACATGGCATATGTGTTGTGGTTAGATGACTGCATGTCAAGAGGTATAAATTAGTGGACCCACTTGATGATTTGTATAGCTTGCATGTAAAGATAAATAGGATAGTGGGGATCAATCTCTTAGGTATATAGGATTGGTGTAATATCTATTGTATTCCAACTTTTCCATGGTTCATACCCCCGATACTACCGATAGATTCATCAAAATAAGCAAACAACACAAAGAAAACAGAATCTGTCAAAAACAGAACAATCTGTAGCAATCTGGAAACTTTGAATACTTTTGTAACTCCAAAATTCTGAAAAATTAGGGCAACCTGGACAATTTGTGTACCAATGCTGTGCAAAAAGAATCAGATCAAAAATATTCTCCTGTGAATTATGAAAATTATTTTCATGGGTGCAAAAGTTTCTCTTTTTCAGCAAGATCAAAACAACTATCACCATAGGCCATCTCAAAGGTCTTACTTGGCACAAACACTAAATAAAACACAAAACCACATCTAACCAGAGGCTAGATGAATTATTCAAAGTAAAACAAGAACAAAAAGCAAAGAACAAAAATAAAATTGGGTTGCCTCCCAACAAGCCCTATTGTTTAGCGCCCTTAGCGAGACATAAATACACGAATAGATCAAGGTATTGTCATATTTGGTATGCAATCCATAAGTAGCTCTCATAATAGATTCATATGGCGACTTAATTTTCTTTCTAGGAAAGTGCTCCATGCCCTTCCTTGACGGAAATTGATATCTAATATTTCCTTCTTTCATATCATTAATTGTACCAATCATTCTAAGGAAATGGTCTACCAAGAATAATATGACGTGTAGGATTGCAATCTATGTCAAGAACAATGAAATCTACAGGCAGATAATTCCTATTTGCAACAATAAGAACATCATTAATCCTTCCCATAGGTTTCTTAATATTGGAATCCGCAAGATGCAAATTTAAAGAACAATCATAAAATTCACGGAAACCTAACACATCACATAAAGTTTTTGGAATCATGGAAATGCTAGCACCCAAATCACATAAAGCATGGCACTCATAATCTTTAATCTTAATATTAGTAGTAGGTTCCCACTCATCATAAAGTTTTCTAGGGATAGAAACTTCCAATTCAAGCTTTTCTTCAAAAGATTGCATCATAGCATCAACAATATGTTTAGTAAAAGCTTTGTTTTGATTATAAGCATGAGGAGAATTCATCATGGATTGCAATAAGGAAATACAATCTATTAAAGAACAATTATCATAATTAAATTCCTTGAAATCCAAAAGAGTGGGTTCATTGCTAATTAAAGTCTTGACCTCTCCAATCCCACTTTTATCAATTTTTGCATCATGATCTAAAAACTCTGAATATTGGGACGCCTTTTAACTAAAGTTGATTCATCTTCAGTGCCATCTTTATCAAGATTTATATTGGAAAACAAAATTCAATAGGAGTCACATCCATCACTTTAAGATCTTCATCACTATTTTCACAAAAACTAGAAGAACACGCTTTTACAAACAAATCTTGTTTAGCACGCATCTTAGTGATTCTCATAGCCTTTAAAGATTCACTGATATCATGCTTGGGTGGAATAGATCTAATTTTCAAAGAATCAACATCAAGAGAAATTATATCCACGCTCCTAGCCCAACCATCAATCTTAAGCAATTTTTCTTCAAGCAAAGCATTGGAACTCTTTTGCGAAATCATAAATTTTTTAACACTATTCACAAAATCAGAGGACATCTTGTTATAATTTCCATAAGAATTGTTGTAGAAACTACCATAATTATTAGGGGAATTACTAGGAAAAGGCCTAGGATTAAAATTACCTCTATACGCATTATTACCAAAATTGTTCCTACCAACAAAATTCACATCCATAGATTGATTATTATTCTCAATCAAAGTAGACAAAGGCATATCATTAGGATAAATAGAAGCACTCTTGCTAGCAAATAATTTTCATAAGTTCATCCATCTTTCCACTCAAAACATTAATCTCTTCAATCGCATGCACTTTTTTACTAGTGGAAGATCTTTCGGTGTGCTATTGGGAATAATTAACCATAATATTATCTAGGAGTTTAGTAGCTTCTATTAAAGTAATTTCCATAAGAGTGCCTCCCGCGACCGAATCTAAAAGATTTCTAGAAGAAAATTTCAATCCAGCATAATTTTTTTGTCTAATCATCCACAAATTCAAACCATGAGTAGGGCAATTTCATATCATCAATTTCATCCTCTCCCAAGATTGTGCAACATATTCATGATCAAGTTGCTTAAAATTCATAATATCATTCCTAAGGGAGATGATCTTAGCGGGAGGAAAATACTTGGAAATAAAAGCATCTTTACACTTATTCCATGAATCAAAACTATTTTTAGGCAAAGATGAAAACCAAGTGTTAGCACGATCTCTAAGTGAACACGGAAATGGCTTCAATTTAACAATATCATTATCCACATCTTTCTTCTTTTGCATATCGCACAACTCAACGAAAGTATTTAGATGAGATGCGTTGACATCTTCACTAGGAAGGCCGGAAAATTGGTCTTTCATAACAAGATTCAGCAAAGCGCCATTAATTTCATAAGATTCCGCACTAGTGGCGGGAGCAATCAGAGTATCAATAAAATCATTGTTATTAGTGTTGGAAAAATCACACAATTTGGTATTTTCTTAAGCCATAGTGACAAAGCAAGCAATCCAACACAAGAGCATACAAAAAGCAAACGAAAAGACGAACAAAAGAGGGGCGAAGAAAAGGGCGAATCTTTTCGAAAATCATTTTAAAAGTGGGGGAGAGGAAAATGAGAGGCCAATAGTGAATAATGTAATGCAAGAGATGAGAGTTTTATGATGGGTACTTGGTATGTCTTGACTTGGCGTAGATCACGCCAGCACCGGCGCCAGAAATTCTTCTTGCTACTTGCTACGTCTTGAGCTTGCGTTGATTTTTCCCTTGAAGAGGAAAGGGTGATGTAGCAAAGTAGCGTAAGTATTTCCCTCAGTTTTTGAGAACCAAGGTATCAATCCAGTAGGAGGCTCCTCAAAAGTCCCATGCACCTACACAAACAAACAAGAACCTCGCAACCAACGCGATAAAGGGGTTGTCAATCCCTTCACGGTAACTTGCAAAAGTGAGATCTCATAGAGATAATAAGATAAGATAAATATTTTTGGTATTTTTATGATATAGATTGGAAAATAGAAGATGCAAATAAAAGTAGATGAAAAACTTATATGATAAAGGATAGAACCGGGGGCCATAGGTTTCACTAGTGGCTCTTCTCAAGATAGCATAAGTATTACGGTGGATGAACAAATTACTGTCGAGCAATTGATAGAAAAGCGCATAGTTATGAGATTATCTAGGCATGATCATGTATATAGGCATCACGTCCGTGACAAGTAGATCGAAAAGATTCTGCATCTACTACTATTACTCCACACATCGACCGACTCCTGCCTGCATCTAGAGTATTAAGTTCATGAAGAACAGAGTAATGCATTAAGAAAGATGACATGATGTAGAAGGATAAACTCATGCAATATGATATAAACCACATCTTTATCCTCGATGGCAACAATACAATATGTGCCTTGCTGCCCCTGCTGTCACTGGGAAAGGGCACCGCAAGATTGAACCTAAAGCTAAGCACTTCTCCCATTGCAAGAAAGATCAATCTAGTAGGCCAAACAAACTGATAATTCGAAGAGATTTGCAAAGATAATTTAATCACACATAAAAGAATTCAGAGGAGATTCAAATATTTCTCATAGATAAACCTGATCATAAACCCACAATTCATCGGATCTCGACAAACACACCACAAAAAGAGTATCATCGAATAGATCTCCAAGAAGATCAAGGAGAACATTGTATTGAGATTCAAAGAGAGAGAAGAAGCCATCTAGCTAATAACTATGGACCCGAAGGTCTGTGGTAAACTACTCAGAACTCATCAGAGAGGCCTTGGAGATGATGTAGAGGACCTCCATGGTCGGTTCCACCTCCGGTGGAGCGCCGACGAAGGTTCCAAGATGGGATTTCGCGGATACAGAAGGTTGCGGCGGTGGAAATAGTTTTTCGTGGTGCTCCTGGATGTTTTCGGGGTACGTGGATATATATAGGAGGAAGAAGTAGGTCGGTTGACGCTCGAGGGGCCCACGAAGGTGGGGGCGCGCCCGGCACCCTCGTGGCCGCCTTGTTTGTTACTTGACGTCCACTCCAAGTCCCCTGGATTGCGTTTGTTCCAAAAAGATCGCTCCCAAAGGTTTCATTCCGTTTGGACTCCGTTTGATATTCCTTTCCTTCGGAACACTGAAATAGGCAAAAGAACAGCAATTCGGGTTGGGCCTCCGGTTAGTAGGTTAGTCCCAAAAATGATATAAAAGTGTAGAGTAAAGCCCATAAACATCCAAGACGGGTAATATAATAGCATGGAACAATAAAAAATTATAGATACATTGGAGACGTATCACTACTTCTTGAGCTTGCGTTGGTTTTTCCCTTGAAGAGGAAAGGGTGATGCAACAAAGTAGAGATAAGTATTTCCCTCTGTTAGAGAACCAAGGTATCAATCCAGTAGGAGACAATGCACAAATCACCAAGAACTGCATTAATAATCAAACAACTTGCACCCAACGTGATAAAGGGGTTGTCAATCCCTTCACGGTTACTTGCAAAAGTGAGATCTGATAGAGATAGATAAACAAAAAGTAAAACATTTTTGGGTTTTTTGGTTTATAGATCTAAAAGTAAAATATTGCAAGATAGTAGATCGGAAACTTATATAATGGAAAATAGACCCGGGGGCCATAGGGTTCACTAGTGGCTTCTCTCAAGATAGCAAATAAAACGGTGGGTGAACAAATTACTGTCGAGCAATTGATTGAAAAGCACAAAGTTATGACGATATCTAAGGCAATGATTATGAACTATAGACATCACGTCTGTGTCAAGTAGACCGACTCCTGCCTGCATCTACTACTATTACTCCACACATCGATCGACTCCTACCTGCATCTAGAGTATTAAGTTCAAGAAGAACAGAGTAACGCATGAAGTAAGATTACATGATGTAGAGGAATAAACTCAAGAAATCACTACTACAGGATGGTCCAAACATGACAGTCGAATCAGAGACCCTTCAACGAAACTGTGTGCGATGCATCAATCACAAACGATGATGTAATAAAACCGTCAAAAAAGATGAAAAATGTTTGTGATGGCGTCGACATCAAACACGATTCATATTAGATGTGCGTGTGCGATGAGTGGCAAACATTTAATCCAAAAGAATTGTTTGCGATGATGAAGAACAATAGAAATGGGCAGACAGATGAGGATGTGTGCGATATATGGCATACGGTTCACTAGGATGAACTGTGTGTGATTAGGCAACACAATGGAAACGTTTCAACTGAACAAGATGTGTGTGATACGCTGGTGATACGTCTCCAACGTATCTATAATTTTTTATTGTTCCATGCTATTATATTATCTGTTTTGGATGTTTAATAGGCATTTATATGTTATTTTATATTATTTTTGGGACTAACCTATTAACCAAGGGCCCAATGCCAGTTTCTGTTTTTTTGCCTATTTTAGAGTTTTGCAGAAAAGGAATCCAAACGGAGTCCAAATGGAATGAAACCTTCACGATGATCTTTCTTGGACAGAAAGCAAACCAGAAGACTTGGAGATGAAGTCGGAGACGCAACGAGGAATCCACGAGGCGGGAGGGCGCGCCCAGGGGGTAGGGAGCGCCTCCCACCCTCGTGGGACCCTCGTGGCTCCCCTAACCTAGTTCCTTCGCCTATATATACTCATATACCCAGAAAACATCCCGGAGAGCCACAAAACCACATTTACACCGCCGCAACCTTCTGTACTCGTGAGATCCCATCTAGGGACCTTTTCCGCCGTCCTGTCAGAGGGGGATTCGATCATGGAGGGCTTCTACATCAACACCATTACCTCTCCAATGAAGCGTGAGTAGTTTACCACAGACCTTCGGGTCCATAGTTATTTGCTAGATGGCTTCTTCTCTCTCTTTGATTCTCAATACCATGTTCTCCTCAATGTTCTTGGAGATCTATTCGATGTAATACTCTTTTGCGTTGTGTTTGCCGAGATCCGATGAATTGTGAATTTATGATCAAGATTATCTATGAATATTGTTTGGTTCTTCTCTGAATTCTTATATGCATGGTTTGGTATCTTTGCAAGTCTCTTCGAATTATTGGTTTAGTTTGGCCTACTAAATTGATTTTTCTTGCAATGGGAGAAGTGCTTAGCTTTGGGTTCAATCTTGCGGTGTCTTTTCCCAGTGACGGTAGGGGCAGCAAGGCACGTATTGTATTGTTGCCATCGAGGATAACAAGATGGGTATTTCATCATATTGCTTGAGTTAATTCCTCTACATCATGTCATCTTGCTTAATGCGTTACTCCGTTCTTTATGAACTTAATACTCTAGATGCATGCTGGATAGGAGTCGATGTGTGGAATAATAGTAGTAGATGCAGGCAGGAGTCGGTCTACTTGACACGGACGTGATGCCTATGTTCATGATCATTGCCTTAGATATCGTCATAACTATGCGCTTTTCTATCAATTGCTCGGCAGTAATTCGTTCACCCACCGTAATATTTGCTATCTTGAGAGAAGCCACTAGTGAAACCTATGGCCCTCGGGTCTCTTTTCCATTTTATTGAATCTCATTTACATTTTGCTAGTTTCTGATCTACTATTTTGCAATCTTTACTTTCCAATCTATAAACCAAAAATACCAAAAATATTTACTTTACCGTTTATATATCTCTATCAGATCTCACTTTTGCAAGTGACTGTGAAGGGATTGACAACCCCTTTATCGCATTGGGTACAAGTTGTTGATTGTTTGTGCAGGTATTTGGTGACTTGTGCGTCGTCTCCTACTGGATTGATACCTAGGTTCTCAAAACTAAGAGAAATACTTATGCCACTTTGCTGCATCACCCTTTCCTCTTCAAGGGAAAACCAATGCAAGCTCAAGAGGTAGCAAGAAGGATTTCTAGCGCCGTTGCCGGGGAGATCTACGTCAAGTCAAGCCATACCAAGTACCCATCATAAACTCTTCTCCCTTGCATTACATTATTCGCCATTCGCCTCTCGTTTTCCTCTCCCCCACTTCTAAAACAATTTTCGAAAGCCTTTGCCTTTTCTTTGCCCCTCTTCCGTTCGTCTCTTTTCGCTTGCTTCTTGTGTGCTTGTGTGTTGGATTGATTGCTTTGTCACGATGGCTCAAGATAATACTAAATTGTGTGACTTTTCCAATACCAACAACAATGATTTTATTAGCACTCCGATTGCTACTACCACTAATGATGAATCTTGTGAAATTAATGACGCTTTTTTGAATCTTGTTACAAAAGATCAATTGTCTGGCCTTCCTAGTGAAGATGTTGCATCCCATCTAAACAATTTTGTTGATTTGTGCAATATGCAAAAGAAAAAAGATGTGGATAATGATATTGTTAAATTGAAGCTATTTCCGTTTTCGCTTAGAGATCGTGCTAAAACTTGGTTCTCATCTTTGCCTAAAAATAGTATTGATTCATGGAATAAGTGTAAAGATGCTTTTATCACTAAGTATTTTCCTCCCGCTAAGATCATCTCCCTTAGGAACGATATTATGAATTTTAAGCAACTTGATCATGAGCATGTTGCACAATCTTGGGAGAGGATGAAATTGATTATACTTAATTGCCCTACACATGGTTTGAATTTGTGGATGATTATACAAAAAAATTATGCCGGATTGAATTTTGCTTCTAGAAATCTTTTAGATTCGTTCGCGGGAGGCACTTTTATGGAAATCACTTTAGGAGAGGCTACTAAGCTCCTAGATAATTTTATGGTTAATTATTCTCAATGGCACACTGAAAAATCGGCTAGTAAATAAGTTCATGTGATTGAAGAGATTAATATTTTGAGCGGAAAGATGGATGAACTTATGAAATTATTTGCTAATAAAAGTGTTTCTTCTGATCCTAATGGTATGCCTTTGTCCACTTTGATTGAGAATAATAATGAATCTATGGGTGTGAATTTTGTTGGTAGAAACAATTTTGGAAACAACGCGTATAGAGGCAATTTTAATCCTAGGCCGTTTCCTAGTAATTCCTCTATTAATTATGGTAATTCATACAACAGCTCTTATGGAAATTTTAATAAGATGCTCTCTGATTTTTAGAATAGTGTTAAATAATTATGAGTTCGCAAAAGAATTTCAATGCTTTGATTGAAGAAAAATTGCTTAATGAGTTGGCTAGGAACGTGGATATAATTTCTCTTGATGTTGATTCTTTGAAACTTAGATCTATCCCACCTAAGCATGATATCAATGAGTCTCTCAAGGCCATGAGAATTTCCATTGATGAGTGCAAAGAAAGAACCGCTAAGATGAGTGCTAAAAAAGATTGGTTTGTAAAAGCGTGTTCTTCTAGTTTTCGTGATAATAATGATGAAGATCTAAAAGTGATTGATGTAACTCCTATTGATTTTTTTCCAATATGAATCTTGATAAAGATGGGACTGGAGATGAGTCAACTTTAGTTAAAGGTATCCCAATGATTCGGAGTTTTTAGATCTAGATGCAAAAATTGATAAAAGTGGGATTGGAGAGGTCAAAACTTTAAGTAGCAATGAACCCACTATTTTGGATTTCAAGGAATTTAATTATGATAATTGTTCTTTAATAGATTGTATTTCCTTGTTGCAATTTGTGTTAAATTCTCCTCATGCTTATAATCAAAACAAAGCTTTTACTAAACATATCGTTGATGTTATGATGCAATCTTTTGAAGAAAAGCTTGAACTAGAAGTTTATATCCCTAGAAAAGTTTATGATGAGTGGGAACCTACTATTAAGATTAAGGTTAAAGATTATGAATGCTATGCTTTGTGTGATTTGGGTGCTAGTGTTTCCACGATTCCAAAAACTTTGTGTGATATGCTAGGTTTCAATGAATTTGATGATTGTTCTTTAAATTTGCATCTTGCGGATTCCACAATTAAGAAACTTATGGGAAGGATTAATGATGTTCTCATTGTTGAAAATAGTAATTATTTGCCCGTAGATTTCATTGTTCTTGATATAGATTGCAATCATATGTGTCCTATTATTCTTGGTAGACCTTTCCTTAGAACGATTGGTGCAACTATTGATATGAAAGAAGGAAACATTAGATTCCAATTTCCGTTAAGGAAAGGCACATGGACTTTCCTATGAAGAAAATTAAATTGCCTTATGAATCTATTATGAGAGCCACTTATGGATTGCATACCAAAGATGGCAATACCTAGAGCTATTCTTGTTTTTATGCCTAGCTAGGGGCGTTAAACGATAGCGCTTGTTGGGAGGCAACCCAATTTTGTTTTTGTTTTTTGATTTTTGCTCCTGTTTAGTAATAAATATTATATCCAGCCTCTGGTTAGATGTGGTTTTAAGTTTTAATGGTGTTTGTGTCAAGTAAGACCTTTGGGATAACTTACGGTGATAGTTGTGTTGATCCTGCTGAAAATCAGAAACTTTTGTGCTTAGTAAATTAGTTTTGAAAATTCACAGAAACATGATTTTGATCTAATTCTTTTTCCTATGGATTGGTACACACATTTGTCAGGCTTTCCTAATTTGGTAGGATTTTGGAAGTTACATAAGTATTCTGGAGATACAGATTACTACAGACTGTTCTGTTTTTGAAAGATTCTGTTTTTCGCGTGTTGTTTGCTTATTTTGATGAATCTATGAGTAGTATCAGGGGGTATGAACCATGGAGAAGTTTTAATACAGTATATATTACACCAATATAAATAAATAATTAGTTCACAATAGTAACTTAAGTGGTGATTTATTTTCTTATACTAACGGAGCTCATGAGATTTTCTATCGAGTTTTGTGTTGTGAAGTTTTCATGTTTTGGGTAAGGATTTGATGGACTTTGGAATAAGGAGTGGCAAGAGCCTAAGATTGAGGATGCCCAAGGCACACCAAGGTAAAATTCAAGGACAACCAAAATTCTAAGCTTGGGGATGCCCCGGAAGGCATCCCCTCTTTCATCTTCGTCTATCGGTAACTTTACTTGAGGCTATATTTTTATTCACCACATGATATGTGTTTTGCTTGGAGCGTCTTGTATGATCTGAGTCTTTGCTTTTTAGTTTACCAAAATCATCCTTGCTGTACACACCTTTTTGGAGAGACACACATGAATCGCGATTTATTAGAATACTCTATGTGCTTCACTTATATCTTTTGAGCTAGACAATATTGCTCTAGTGCTTCACTTATATCTTTTTAGAGCATGTCGGTGGTTTTATTTTATAGAAATTGTTGAACTCTCATGCTTCACTTATATTATTTTGATAGTATTTTAGAACAACATGTTAATTTGCTTTGATTATAAAATTAGTCCTAATATGATAGGCATCCTAGATGGATATAATAAAAACTTTCATATGAAGTGCATTGAATACTATGAGAAGTTTGATTCTTTATGATTGTTTTGAGATATGAAGATGGTGATATTAGAGTCATGCTAGTAGAGTAGTTGTGAATTTGAGATATACTTGTGTTAAAGTTTGTGATTCCCGTAGCATGCACGTATGGTGAACCGTTATGTGATGAAGTTGGAGCATGATTTATTTATTGATTGTCTTCCTTATGAATGGCGGTCGGGGACGAGCGATGGTCTTTTCCTACCAATCTATCCCCCTAGGAGCATGCGCGTAGTACTTAGTTTTGATAACTAATAGATTTTTGCAATAAGTATGTGAGTTCTTTATGACTAATGTTGAGTCCATGGATTATACGCACTCTCACCCTTCCACCATTGCAATAAGTATGTGAGTTCTTTATGACTTGTGTCGCGCAATTTTCGCCGATACCATACACCCACAATATACCTTCCTCAAAATAGCCACCATACCTACCTATTATGGCATTTCCATAGCCATTCCGAGATATATTGCCATGTAACTTTCCACCATTCCGTTTATTATGACACGCTCCATCATTGTCATATTGCTTTGCATGATCATGTAATTGACATCGTATTTGTCGCAAAGCCACCTTTCATAATTTTTTCATACATGTCACTCTTGATTCATTGCACATCCCGGTATTCTGCTGGAGGCATTCACATAGATTCATATTTTGTTCTAAGTATTGAGTTGTAATTCTTGAGTTGTAAGTAAATAAAAGTGTGATGATCTTCATTATTAGAGCATTGTCCCATGTGAGGAAAGTATGATGGAGACTATGATTCCCCCACAAGTCGGGATGAGACTCCGGACAAAAAAAAGAGGCCATAAAAAAGATAGGGCCCAAATAAAAAAAATGAGAGAAAGAGAGAGAAGGGACAATGTTACTATCCTTTTTCCACACTTGTGCTTCAAAGTATCACCATGATCTTCATGATAGAGAGTCTCCTATGTTCTCACTTTCATATACTAGTGGAAATTTTCATTATAGAACTTGGCTTGTATATTCCAATGACAGGCTTCCTCAAAGTGCCCTAGGTCTTCGTGAGCAAGCAAGTTGGATGCACACCCACTTAGTTTCTTTTTGAGCTTTCATACACTTATAGCTCTAGTGCATCCGTTGCATGGCAATCCCTACTCACTCACATTGATATCTATTGATGGGCATCTCCATAGCCCGTTGATATGCCTAGTTGATATGAGAATATTTTCTCCTTTTTGTCTTCTCCACAACCACAATTCTATTCCACCTATAGTGCTATGTCCATGGCTCACGCTCATGTATTGCGTGAAGATTGAAAAAGTTTGAGAACATCAAAAGTATAAAACAATTGCTTGGCTTGTTATCGGGGTTGTGCATGATTTAAATATTTTGTGTGATGAAGATAGAGCATAGCCAGACTATATGACTTTGTAGGAATAGCTTTTTTGGCCATGTTATTTTGAGAAGACATGATTGCTTTGTTAGTATGCTTGAAGTATTATTATTTTTATGTCAATATTAAACTTTTGTCTTGAATCTTTCGGATCTGAACATTCATGCCACAATAAAGAAAATTACATGGATAAATATGTTAGGTAGCATTCCACATCAAAAATTCTGTTTTTATCATTTACCTACTCGAGGACAAGAAGGAATTAAGCTTGGGGATGCTTGATACATCTCCAACGTATCTATAATTTTTGATTGTTCCATGCTATTATATTATCTGTTTTGGATGTTTAATAGGCATCTATATGCTATTTTATATTATTTTTGGGACTAACCTATTAACCGAGGGCCCAGTGCTAGTTTCTGTTTTTTTGCCTATTTTAGAGTTTTACAGAAAAGGAATACCAAACGGAGTCCAAACGGAATGAAACCTTTGCGATGATCTTTCTTGGACCGAAAGCAAAACAAAGACTTGGAGATGAGGTCAGAGACGCAATGAAGAAGCCACGAGGCAGGAGGGTGCGCCCCCCACCCACGTGGCTCCCCTGACCTAGTTCCTTTGCCTATATATACTCGTATACCCTGAAAACATCCCGGAGAGCACCAAAACCACTTTTCCACCGCCGCAACCTTCTCTACCCGTGATATCCCATCTAGGGACCTTTTCTGGTGTCCTGTCGGAGGGGGATTCAATCACGGAGGGCTTCAACGTCAACACCATTACCTCTCCGATGAAGCGTGAGTATTTTACCATAGACCTTCAGGTCCATAGTTATTGGCTAGATGGCTTCTTCTCTCTCTTTGATTCTCAATACCATGTTCTCCTCGATGTTCTTGGAGATCTATTCGACGTAATACTCTTTTGCGGTGTGTTTGCCGAGATCCGATGAATTGTGGATTTATGATCAAGATTATATATGAATATTATTTGGTTCTTCTCTGAATTCTTATATGCATGATTTGGTATCTTTGCAAGTCTCTTCGAATTATCGGTTTAGTTTTGGCCTACTACATTGATCTTTCTTGCAATGGGAGAAGTGCTTAGCTTTGGGTTCAATCTTGTTGTGTCCTTTCCCGGTAACAGTAGTGGCAGCAAGGCACGTATTGTATTGTTGCCATCGAGGATAACAAGATGGGATTTTCATCATATTTTTTGAGTTAATTCCTCTACATCATGTCATCTTGCTTAATGTGTTACTTCGTTCTTTATCAACTTAATACTCTAGATGCATGCTGGATAGCGGTCAATGTGTGGAGTAATAGTAGTAGATGCAGGCAGGAGTTGCTCTACTTGACATGGACGTGATGCCTATGTTCATGATCATTGCCTTAGATATCGTCATAACTATGCACTTCTCTATCAATTGCTCGGCAGTAGTTCGTTCACCGATCGTAATATTTGCTATCTTCAAAGAAGCCACTAGTGAAACCTATGGCCCCCAGGTCTCTTTTCGATATTATTGAATCTTGTTTACATCTTGCTAGTTTTTGATCTACTATTTTGCAATCTTTACTTTCCAATCTATAAACCAAAAATAGCAAAAATATTTACTTTACCGTTTATCTATCTCTATCAGATCTCACTTTTGCAAGTGACCATGAAGGGATTGAAAACTCCTTTATTGCATTGGGTGCAAGTTGTTGATTGTATGTGCAGGTATTCGGTGACTTGTGCGTCGTCTCCTACTGGATTGCTAACATGGTTCTCAAAACTAAGGGAAATACTTACGCTACTTTGCTGCATCACCCTTTCCTCTTTAAGGGAAAACCAACGCAAGCTCAAGAGGTAGCAGCGAGAAACATGTCTGTAATCAGAAATGTGTGCGAAAACCAATAACAAGAGAGACGATTGTTGCTAATAAGCCGTGTGATTTGCTCTATCTACAGAAGAATAACATGTATATATATATATATATATATATATATATATATATATATATATATATATATATATATATATATAGGGAAAATCCATCCTACCACCCGATGGTAGTTATCCCACATATCTCATATACTACCATGTGATACTCTATGTACTATTTTATTATTTTAAATATGTTCATATAATATATCTAAGATATTTCAAAGCAAGTTACATGAAAAAATTGCATATGAGTCCATAGTTTTTGTTATATTTATGAAATACGTACATATTTGTACGTAAAAAAGAGCATACTCAAAATATGATACATACTACCTCAAAATTAGTATATATACTACCTAAATATTGTTACATACTATATACTACACGTACATACTCTCGGTTTCGACAGATACTACATACAACATACAAAACGCAAGCGGTGGTAACTACCACTGCTTGTAGGAAACATTTGTTCTATAATATATATATATATATATATATATCTAAAACTGAAATAAACGTCCAATTAAGTCTGTACATTAAAACGTTTGCAATGAGTGTTTTATATTTAAAAACCATTGACGTTTTTTTTCAAAAGAAAATCGTTTGATAAGTCTGTACATTAAGAGAGAAAAATGCTGGTTCACTCAAACCATATATTTGATTCAGTCACACTGCGAATTTATATTCATATGATCGAGATACAGTATTAAACGCAAGAAAAAAAGTATTTCCGGCGGCGGCGTGCCGCCCAGTCCTTGTCGTTGTCGTCCTCCGGGACGCCGTTGTTGAAGTCTTCAAGGCAGCACAGAATGGTCTTCACTTGTAAATCAAACATCATGTCGTCGCGCGATCGACGGGCGGGGCGCGGGAGGACGACAGCTAGCGGTGCTGACAGGTAGCGGTCGACAGCGGCGTCCCATGCCATTGAGGAGGGCGTGCGCACGGGCACGGGCGCGGCGGGTGCAGCCAAACGCACAGGGACCGGTGCCGCGGTGGGTGGAGGGGCGCGCACGGGCACGGGCACGAGCGCTGGCGCTGGCATGTACATGAGCTCGTGCGGGTCCGTGGAGACCTCGCTGACGCCCGCGGCTTCCAGCTCTGCGATAGTGCTCGGCGCCCAGCCCGTCAATGCTACGGGGATGGTCACTGGCGCGGGTGCGGGGATGGGAGCTGGGACGGGAGCGGCGACAGCAACCGCTGCGCCAGCTCATTCTGGGCCATGTCCATGATGCCCAATTCCTTCTTATTTTCCATCTCCTCCAGCTCAGAATCGACTTCACCAAACTTTGAAGGCTAGTGACAGATGATCCTTCTACGCCATGGCGTTGGTGGAGGTTTGCGGGAGGGAGGGGAATGGGAGGCGAACAGTAAGGCCGCCCATATTAAGCAGCGGCTCGGGCGCCATTAATGGAAAGGAAGGGGGCGGCCATGGAAGTCAAAGGGCTCGCTTCCCAGTGAGCCTGCACAGCGTATAGCTCGCACGCTTCTCGATGACCCTGCACATTGGAGGACAGCTTGCACGCCTCTCGGTCAGCCCGTGCACCGGACTGCGCTCGCACGCCTCCCGTTCAGTCAAGCAACTGTCCGCACGACACCTCCTATAGCCATTAAAACCAAGACACATGGCGTCACGTGAATGGTTAACATAACACACACGGTTTGAATTATACAAACATTTGCGATGTTAGAGTGGCAGCTATTTGTTTCAAAATGCCTTTGTTGGTTGTTATTCGAGTGCATCTTCTCTCAAAATGGACACAAAAATACCACAGCATGTCAGGTGCCATTTCATGATAGCATGCCAAGTTTCATGAATTTCAGACGAGTTTTGGATTTGCTAGAATTTAAAACAAAGTATCTCAACATTTTACCGGCAATCAACAGTGCCCTGGTGTTTAAAATTCATTCCCATTTCTTGCATGGGACCTAAGCATGCACCCAAGGACAAAGATTTGATTTTTCAACCAATTTATATGCACTGGAGCATGTGATGTAGTTCAAATTTGAATTATGCACATAAAATGCCTATAAAACCCAGTTAATGTATAAAAATGTCCAAACGAACCCCGAAAAATTCCAAATTTTAACACAACACTCTTGTTGTTCTCTGTTAACACTAGAATTTTTTTGAAAGCAATAAGAGGCAGCGGATATCATTTCGTCCCCAAAGGTGGGACGTTCCCTACCGAAACCATCAGGCTTGTTGTGAGAAGCTCTGGTTTGTGAGAAGCTTATACCCAAACCTGCCCCAAATGGGACAAAAAATTTACCACGACATGTTGATGCCGCTACATGATAGTATGCCAGGTTTCATGAATTTCAGACGAGTTTTAGATTTACTAGAATTTAAAACCAGGAATCTTAATGTTTGCGGCCGAGCGCCGGTGGCAGGGTGTTTGACATCCATTCTCATTTCTTACATGTGACCTAAGCATGCAACCAAGGACATAGATTTGAATTTTCAACCAATTTATATGCATTAGAGCATATGCATGTAGTTCAAATTTTAGTTATGCACATAAATGCATTGAAAACTCAATTAATGCGTAAAAATGTCCAAACGAACCTTGAAAAATCCCAAAAAATGACACAACACTCATGTTATTTTATGTTGACACGAGAAATTTTTTGAAAGCAATAAGAGGCAATGGATATCGTTTCGTCCCCAAATGTGGGACGTTCCCTACAGAAACCATCGAGCTTGTTGTGAGAAGTTCTGGTTTGTGAGAAGCATATCCCCAAACCTGCCCCAAATGGGACAAAAAATTACCACAGAATGTTGATGCCGCTCCATGATAGCATGCCAAGTTTCATGAATTTCAGATGAGTTTTGGATTTACTAGAATTTAAAAACCAGGTATCTCAATGTTTGCGGCCGAGTGACGGTGGCAGGGTGTTTGACATTCATTCTTATTTCTTGCATGGGACCTAAGCATGCAACTAAGGACACATATTTGAATTTTCAACTAATTTATATGCATTAGAGCATGTGCCTATAGTTCAAATTTGAATTATGCACATGAATGCATTAGAAAACTCAGTTAATGTATAAAAATGTCCAAGCGAACCCCGAAAAATCCCAAAAATTGACACAATACTCGTGTTGTTCTATGTTGACACGAAAAAATTTGAAAGTAAGACGAGGTAACATATATCGTTTCGTCCCCCAAGGTGGCACGTACCTACTGAAACCATCAGGCTTGTTGTGAGGGAAGCTCTGATTTGCGAGAAGCTTATACACACAACTGCCCCAAGTGGGACAATATTTCTACCACGGCGCGTCACTGCCGTTCCATGATGTCATGTCAAGTTTCATGAATTTTAGACGAGTTTTTGATTTACATAATTTTAAAAGCATGTATTCAATGTTAGCGGCCGAGCGACAGTGTCAAGGTATTTGACATTCATTCTCATTTCTTGCATGTGACCTAAGCTTGCAACCAAGGACATACATTTGATTTTGCAGCCCATTTTTATGGACTGGAGAATATGCTTTAATTTTGAATTGTGCACCTGAAATGGCTAGAAAACCAATTTAATGTATAAAATTTCCAAACAAACTCTGAATAATTCCAATTTTTTACGACACACATATAGTTGCATGTTCATTGCAGATAAATGATCTAGCAATTCAAACATCGTCCATTGCTGCCGTGACTCCATTATGTAATTCAAATCAAGATGAAAAATCGAGTAGATCCCACACAGTTTATTATCACCAACCATGTGAGATACAGTACAAAATATCCTAGAGCACTATCGGTGTATAGTATGCCTATGGCTTACACGAGAAGGTGCGTCTGCTACAGTCCACAGCCGACGTGTCAAGCATACTAGCTCGCTCCCAAAATATCATTTCACTGTACAATCATCTCCGGTGAAAGATGGGGACATGGACCCGCGTCGTGAGGGCAACTTCGACGGCACACTCCAGCGAGAGCGCGACCGCAGCCGCCAGGCGCGTGCTAACAAGCTTCGTGAGGGCGACCGCAATCTGCGACCGGGCAGCCAAGGTAGCCCAAACGGCCGTTGTTGCTTCTCAGGCGGCGGCAGCAACATCTGCCTCGGGGATAGCAACTGGCGAGAGCGGCATAGCACCTATCCGTTCCGCAGCGGCGGCCTTAGCCCTGATGGAGGCCGCCCACGACCATGTCGAGGCCGCCCACGCCTAGCTCGTGGTGGTCACCGCACAAATCGAAAGAAGCTTCTCCGACAACGGTCGGCAACCCACGGCCGAAGAATTGGCAATCGTCGAGAGTGTTCGAGCAGCCGTCCGTTCCTACGCGGCATAACTTGCCATGACGGAGCCCGCCAAAGACGAGATCACGGCTGCCCACGCCCAGCTCGTGGCGGCCTTTTCCAAAGAGATGGCGGACGCAGATGGCGAGATGCTTGTCGAGTATGGTGCGATGGATTCCATGGAGCCCCTTCCCCAGGAGACCGTCGGGCACGAGCTAGACATTGATGTCTACTATGCAACCTTCTCCTTGTAGACGTTGTTGGGCCTGCAAGTGCACAGGTTTGTAGGACAGGAGCAAATTTCCCTCAAGTGGATGACCTAAGGTTTATCAATCCATGGGAGGCGTAGGATGAAGATGGTCTCTCTCAAGCAACCCTGCAACCAAATAAAAAAAGTCTCTTGTGTCCCCAACACACCCAATACAATGGTAAATTGTATAGGTGCACTAGTTCGGCGAAGAGATGGTGATACAAGTGCAAAATAGATAGTAGATATAGGTTTTTTGTAATCTGAAATAATAAAAACAGCAAGGTAATGAGCGGTAAAAGTGAGCGAAAACGGTATTGCAATGATAGGAAACAAGGCCTAGGGTTAATACTTTCACTAGTGCAAGTTCTCTCAACAATAATAACATAGATAGAACATATGGCAAGCCCTCAACATGCAACAAAGAGTCACTCCAAAGACACTAATAGCGGAGAACAAATGTAGAGATTATGGTAGGGTACGAAACCACCTCAAAGTTATTCGTTCGGATCGATCTATAAAAGAGTTCGTACTAGAATAACACCTTAAGATACAAATCAACCAAAACCCTAATGTCACCTAGATACTCCATTGTCACCTCAAGTATCCGTGGGCATGATCATACGATATGCATCACACAATCTCAGATTCATCCAAACAACATAAAAGTACTTCAAAGAGTGCCCCAAAGCTACTACCGGAGAGTCAAGAACGTGTGCCAACCCCTATGCATAGGTTCATGGGTGGAACCCGCAAGTTGGTCACCAAAACATACGTCAAGTGGCACATGATATCCCATTGTCACCACAGATAATCACGGCAAGACATACATCAAGTGTTCTCATAAAGACTCAATCCAATAAGATAACTTCAAAGGGGAAACTCAATTCATCACAAGAGAGTAGAGGGGGAGAAACATCATAAGATCCAACTACAATAGCAAAGCTCGGGATACATCAAGATTGTTCCATAGAGGGAACACAAGAGAGAACACAAGAGAGAGATCAAACACATAGCTGCTGGTACATACCCTCAGCCTCGAGGGTGAACTACTCCCTCCTCGTCATGGATAGCGCCGGGATGATGAAGATGGCCACCGGTGATGGGTTCCCCCTCTGACAGGGCACCGGAACAGGCTCCTGAGAGGTTTTTGGTGGCTAAAGAGGCTTGCGACGGCGGAACTCCCGATCTATCTTCTGTTTTGGAAGTTTTAGGGTACGTAGGTATATATGGGTGCAGGGGGTACGTCGGTGGACCTCCGGGGTGCTCATGAGGTAGGGGGGCGCGCCCAGGGGGCGCCCCCCACCCTCATGGGCACCCCGGGACTCCCCTGACGTGCACTATAAGCCTGTCTGGTTGGTTTCCTTCCAAAATTAACTTCTCGAGTTGATTTCGTTCCGTTTTGACTCCGTCTGATATTCCTTTTCCTCAAAATACTGAAATAGACATAAAATAACAAATCTGGGTTGGGCCTCCGGTTAATAGGTTAGTCCTGAAAATAATATAAAAGTGGATAATAAAGCCCAATATTGCCTAAAACAGTAGATAATATAGCATGGAGCAATCAAAAATTATAGATACGTTGGAGACGTATCAAGCATCCCCAAGCTTAATTCCTGCTCGTCCTCGAGTAGGTAAATGATAAAAAAGAATTTTTGATGCGGAGTGCTACTTGGCATAATTTCAATGTAATTCTTCTTACTTGTGATATGAATATTCAGATCCGAAAGATTCAAGATAAAAGTTCATATTGACATAAAAATAATAATACTTCAAGCATACTAATGAAGCAATCATGTCTTCTCAAAATAACATGGCAAAAGAAAGTTCATCCCTACAAAATCATATAGTTAGGCTATGCTTCATTTTCATCACACAAAGATGTTCCCAACTTCTATACCCCCGATGACAAGCCAAGCAATTGTTTCATACTTAAATAATCTCAAACTTTTTCAACCTTCACACAATACATGAGCGTGAGCCATGGATATAGCACTATGGGTGGAATAGAATATGTTGATGGGGATTGTGTGGAGAAGACAAAAAAGGAGAAAGTCTCACATTGACGAGGATAATCAACGGGCTATGGAGATGCCCATAAATTGATGTCAACATGAGGAGTAGGGATTGCCATGCAACGGATGCACTAGAGCTATGAATGCTCAACTAAAGAAAACTAGTGGGTGTGCATCCAACTCGCTTGATCATGAAGACCTAGGGCATTTGAGGAAGCCCATTGTAGGAATATACAAGCCAAGTTCTATAATGAAAAATTCCCACTAGTATAAAAAGATAACTTATGAGACTCACTATATGAAGAACAAGGTGCTACTTTGAAGCACAATATATGAGACTCACTACATGAAGAACAAGGTGCTACTTTGAAGCACAAGTGTGGAAAAAGAGATAGTAGCATTGCCCTTTTATTTTTTTCTTTTTTTGGGCCTTTTTTGTCCTTCCTTTTTTTTATTTGGGCAATGCTCTCATAATGATGATCATCACACTTATATTGATTACAACACAAGGATTACAACTCAAAACTTAGAACAAGATATGACTCTATATGAATGCCTCCGGCGGTGTGCCGGGATGGTGCAATGAATCAAGAGTGACATGTATGAAAAATAATGCATGGTGGCTTTTCCACAAATACGATGTCAACTACATGATCATGCAATGGCAATATGACAAAAGTAATGTATATCATGATGATGATGATGGAAGTTGCATGGCAATATATCTTGGAATGGCTATGGAAATGCCATAATAGGTAGGTATGGTGGATGTTTTGAGGAAGATATAAGGAGGCTTATGTGTGATAGAGTGTATCGTATCACGGGGTTTGGATGCACCGGCGAAGTTTGCACCAACTCTCAAGGTGAGAAAGGGCAATGCACGGTACCGAAGAGGCTAGCAAAGGCGGTAAGGTAAGAGTGCGTATAATCCATGGACTCAACATTAGTCAAAAGAACTCATATACTTATTGCAAAAATTTAGAAGTCATCAAAAATCAAGTACTACGCGCATGCTCCTAGGGGGATAGATTGGTAGGAAAAGACCATCGCTCGTCCCTGACTGCCACTCATAAGGATGCACAAGCCAGGTACACTTCATGTTTCAAATTTGTTACATAACTTTAACCATACGTGCATGCTACGAGACTTGCAAACTTCAACACAAGTATTTCTCAAATTCATAATCACCCAACTAGCACGACTTTGATATTATCACCTCCATATCTCAAAACAATTATCAAACATCAAACTTATCTTAGTACTCAATTCACTCAAAAGAAAGGTTCACATATCTTGAATACCAAATATATTAACATTAAGCAAAATACCATGCTAATAACGACTCTCAAAATAATCTAAGTGAAGCATGAGAGTTCATCTATTTCTTCAAAATAAAACTACCACCATGCTCTAAAAGATATAAGTGAAGCACTAGAGCAAAAATTATCACGCTCAAAGGATATAAGTGAAGCACATAGAGTATTCTAGCAAATTCTAATTTGTGTAAGGCTCTCTCTCATTTTAGATCTTGATACTTCATTCAAACAGCAAGCAAAGCTAAAGAAAACTACAATGCAAGGATAGCACAACTCATGTGAAGAAGCAAAAACTTAGGCTCAACCGATACTAACCGATAGTTGTTGAAGAAGAAAGGTGGGATGCCTACCGGGGCATCCCCAAGCTTAGATGCTTGATACTTCTTGAAATATTATCTTGGGGTGCCTTGGGCATCCCCAAGCTTGAACTTTTGTGTCTCCTTAATTCCTCTCATATCATGGTTTCTCTTTTTATCAAAAGCTTCATTCACAACAAACTCAACAAGAACTCGTGAGATAGGTTAGTATAAACCAATGCAAAACCTTATCATTCTCTACTGTAACAAATCACTAAAATTATTATTCAACATTTCATACTAAATTCCTCTTCATATTTAATACTCCTATCCTCAAATAGAATTATTAAACAAACAAACATATGCAAACAATGCAACCATAACAACAATCTGCCAAAACAGTACAGCCTGTAAAGAATGCAAGAGTATCAATACTTCCCTGACCCCAAAAATTATTAACTAATATTCCCACTGTAATAAATTTATCAGATCTCAATATGCAAAAAGATTCAACATTAGACCATTCTCTGTCTTTTCTAGGGAATTTTTGCAACAGCGGTAAACTTTCTGTTTTCAAACAGCAACATGCAAACTAGCAAAATAAGCATGGCAAAGGCTATCCTTGACTTTTTTATTGAAACTAAAGATGCAAAACACTATTCTAACCAACAGCAAGCAAAAACTAACAAAATAAAATTGATGCTCCAAGCAAAACATATATCATGTGGTGAATAAAAATATAGCTCCAAGTAGAGTTACCGATGAACGAAGACGAAAGAGGGGATGCCATCCAGGGCATCCCCAAGCTTAGGCTCTTGGTTGTCCTTGAATATTACCTTGGGGTGCCTTGGGCATCCCCAAGATTAGGCTCTTGCCACTCCTTATTCCATAGTCCATCGAATCTTTACCCAAAACTTGAAAACTCCACAACACAAAACTCAACAGAAAACTCGTAAGCTCCGTTAGTATAAGAAAATAAAACAACCACTTAGGTACTGTAATGAACTCATTCTAAATTCATATTGGTGTAATATCTACTGTATTCTAACATCTCTATGGTTCATACCACTTAATACTACTCATAGATTCATCAAAATAAGCAAACAACACAATGAAAACAGAATCAGTCAAAAACAGAACAGTCTGTAGTAATATGTATCAAACGTATACTTATGGAACTCCAAAAATCCTACAAAATTAGGAAGTCCTAAGAAATTCGTTTACCAATCCAGAGAAAAAAGAATCAGATCAGAAGAACATTTCTCTGAATTAACAAAACTAATTTACGGGGTGCAAAAGTTTCTGATTTTCAGCAGGATCAACAGAACTATCACTGTAAGCTATCCTAAAGGTCTTACTTGGCACTTTATTGAAACAAAAGCTATAAAACACGATTACTACAGTAGCATAATCATGTGAACACACAAAAACAGTAAAGGTAAATATTGGGTTGTCTCTCAACAAGCGCTTTTCTTTAATGCCTTTCTAGCTAGGCATGATGATGACAATGATGCTCACATAAAAGATAAGAATTGAAACATAACGGGAGCATCATGAAGCATATGACTAGCACTTTTAAGTCTAACCCACTTCCTATGCATAGGGATTTTGTGAGCAACAACTTATGGTAACAATAATCAACTAGCATAGGAAGGTAACACAAGCATAGCTTCAATAATTTAAGCACATAGGGAGGAAACTTGACATTATTGCAATTCCTACAAGCATATATTCCTCCCTAATAATAACTTTCATTAGCATCATGAATGAATTCAAGAATATAACCAGCACCTAAAGCATTCTTTTCATGATCTACAAGCATAGAAAATTTACTATTCTCCACATAAGCAAAATTCTTCACATGAATAATAGTGGGAGTAAACTCAACAAAATAACTATCATATGATTGAAAATTAAGATCAAGATGACAAGTTTCATGGTTATCATTATTCTTTAAAGCATATGTGTCATCACAATAATCATCATAGATAGGAGGCATGCTTTCATCATAATAAATTTGCTCATCAAAGCTTGGGGGACAAAAAATATCATATTCATCAAACATAGCTTCCCCAAGCTTGTGGCTTTGCATATCATTAGCATCATGTATATTCAAGGAATTCATACTAACAACATTGCAATCATGCTCATCATTCACATATTTCATGCCAAGCATTCTATGTAATTCTTCTTCTAGCACTTGAGCACAATTTTCCTTTCCATTATTCTCACGAAAGATATTAAAAAGACGTAACGTATGAGACAAAATTAACTCCATTTTTTTGTAATTTTCTTTTATAGAATAACTAGTGCTAAAACAAGAAACAAAAAGATTCGATTGCAAAATCTAAAGATATACCTTCACTTACCTAGCCTCCCCGGCAACGGCGCCAGAAAAGAGCTTGATGTCTACTACGCAACCTTCTCCTTGTAGACGTTGTTGGGCCCTGCAAGTGCACAGGTTTGTAGGACAGTAGCAAATTTCCCTCAAGTGGATGACCTAAGGTTTATCAATCCGTGGGAGGCATAGGATGAAAATGGTCTCTCTCAAGCAACCCTCCAAGCAAATAACAAAAAGTCTCTTGTGTCCCCAACACACCCAATACAATGGTAAATTGTATAGGTGCATTAGTTCGGCGAAGAGATGGTGATACAAGTGCAAAATAGATAGTAGATATAGGTTTTTGTAACCTGGAATAATAAAAACAGCAAGGTAACGAGCGGTAAAAGTGACCGTAAACGGTATTGCAATGATAGGAAACATGGCCTAGGGTTCATACTTTCACTAGTGCAAGTTCTCTCAACAATAATAACATAGATAGAACATATGACAAGCCGTCAACATGCAACAAAGAGTCACTCCAAAGACACTAATAGCGGAGAACAAATGTAGAGATTATGGTAGGGTACGAAACCACCTCAAAGTTATTCGTTCGGGTCGATCTATAAAAGAGTTCGTACTAGAATAACACCTTAAGATACAAATCAACCAAAACCCTAATGTCACCTAGATACTCCATTGTCACCTCAAGTATCCATGGGCATGATTATACGATATGCATCACACAATCTCAGATTCATCCAGACAACATAAAAGTACTTCAAAGAGTGCCCCAAAGCTACTACCGGAGAGTCAAGAACGTGTGCCAACCCCTATGCATAGGTTCATGGGTGGAACCCACAAGTTGGTCACCAAAACATACATCAAGTGGCACATGATATCCCATTGTCACCACAGATAATCATGGCAAGACATACATCAAGTGTTCTCATAAAGACTCAATCCAATAAGATAACTTCAAAGGGGAAACTCAATTCATCACAAGAGAGTAGAGGGGGAGAAACATCATAAGATCCAACTACAATAGCAAAGCTCGGGATACATCAAGATCGTGCCATAGAGGGAACATGAGAGAGAGATCAAACACATAGCTACTGGTACATACCCTCAGCCTCGAGGGTGAACTACTCCCTCCTCGTCATGGATAGCGCCGCGATGATGAAGAAGGCCACCGGTGATGGTTCGCCCTCCGGCAGGGCGCCGGAACGGGCTCCCAAGAGGTTTTTGGTGGCTACAGAGGCTTGCGGCGGCGAAACTCCCGATCTATCTTCTGTTCTGGAAGTTTTAGGGTACGTAGGTATATATGGGTGTAGGGGGTACGTCGGTGGACCTCCGGGGTGCTCATGAGGTAGGGGGCGCGCCCAGGGGGGCGCACTCCACCCTCGTGGGCAGCCCGGGACTCCCCTGACGTGCACTCCAAGCCCATCTGGTTGGTTTCCTTCCAAAATTAACTTCTCCAGTTGATTTCGTTCCGTTTTGACTTCGTCTGATATTCCTTTTCCTCGAAACACTGAAATAGGCATAAAACAGCAAATCTGGGCTGGGCCTCCGGTTAATAGGTTAGCCCCGAAAATAATATAAAAGTGGATAATAAAGCCCAATATTGCCTAAAACAATAGATAATATAGCATGGAGCAATCAAAAATTATAGATAAGTTGGAGACGTATCAGACATGGAGGAGGCGGCGGAGATCGACGAGCACTAGTCGTAGTAGTACTCTTTGTTTTGTTTAATTAAGAGCGTTGGTCTTTAATTTGTTAGAGTAATGTTTAGGCCAGCTAGCTCTATTGAATTGCTGAACTTGCTCGATTAAGAAGTGTGGGTGTGTTGTAGTCTCCTTTGTGTACCCAAATTATACAATGACGTGGATGACCACTGTAACCAGGGAAATTGGAACCAAAATTTTTGACGTTCAAACTCATCACACATGGGTTAAGCTATCTGAATCGTTTGTGATGTTCACATATCATACATAGTTCTGAATAAAGGACCGTGTCTGATGACACTTTGCACGCTAGTTTTTTCACTGAACCGATTCAAAATTTTTGGCTTCCGCGGAAATATCTACCTCCCCGCCCCTCCTTACCAAAAGCCACATTTCCACTGTTTCCGCCTTCCTTTCCAAGTTGAATCCTTCACTCCTTTCTTGCAGTGCCGTCCCCCTCGCTGGCGACCCTCCTTCATGCTGCTCGGCCTCGTCTATCCAGGCAAGTAATCCACACCAGACCCCCATCCTCCTCCTCCTTCCACATCCCACATGCCCCGACCGTCGGCGCGACACCTTCCACCCAAATCACCGACCCCTCCACCAAATAAGCACCACCCTAAGTCATGGTGCACGTAGTATAGCCAGGAGCTCAAGGAGCATTTGGCAGCGGAGAAGCAAAGCGTGGCCGCACGCGCGGATGAGGTCGCGATGACTACCATTCGTGCCGGCCCCCAGATCTTGGAGGAGAACCTTGATATTTGCTAGCTATGCCGGTTAAGCATGCTTGGTTTACCCGTTGCGTCTGCTGCTCCTGCCTTTCCTTAACAAATTCTAGTGAATTGTGCTATCTAATTTTACCATGCAATCTGTTGCTCCTGTATATATGTTCTATATGTTGTGCAGTGTCGTGCTCACTTATTAATTGTTTGGTTAATTAGTTGTCGTCTTCAGTTAACTGTTTGGTTAAATTCTGCAAATGTGATGTTCAATTCTTTAGGCTGCAATTTTTTATTGTCTTCCATGTGAGAAATAAATCGAATTTATCTTTACAAAATACATGAGAAACGAATACAATTGCTATATTCCCAAGTTGTCAAGCATGCTTGGTTTGGTTATACATTGTGCAATGTGGTACTCGGTTAATGTTTGGTTCATTTGTGTTGTGGTGTTTAGTTAACTGTTTGGTTCAATTCTGCAATGCGATGTTCAATAGTTGTGGGTGCATTCTGTTATTGTATACCATGTGAGAAGTAAATCGAATTTGACGGTACTAAATACATGAGAAACAAATACAATTGCTATATTTCCAAGTTTTTAAGCATGCTTGGTTTGGTTAACTGTCTGATCTTCTATTAGGAGTATGTTATATTATGCAATGTGGTGCTTAGTTAATGTTTGGTTCATTTGTTATGGTGTTTAGTTAACTGCTTGGTTCAATTCTGCAATGCGATGTCCAGTTTTTGTGGGTAGAATTTTGTATTGTTGTGCATGTGAGGAATAACTCAAATTTGGTTGCACTTAATACATGAGAAACATATACAAGTGCTATATTTCCTAGTTCTTAATCTTGCTTGGTTTGCATAAATGGGTTTTCCATGTGGCTTGAATTAATCTGATGAATCTGCAATGTGCTTATTTTTCATCAACATATTTTACTGATAGCATGCGAACCCTTACTTAACCTGATGACTAACTACCTTATATGTGTTGGAGGGAAACAATGGGAAGCACTGAGGTTTATAACCGAGGTTAGCACGTGCATGGTCCATTATCTAATATCACATTATTGTGCAATTGCAGGAACCATTCTAATATTTAGGTTTTTAACAATTTGGTCTTGCACATGTAGGTCCTGCTGTCAGAGGTTTTGACCCACTGTTCGACCCTTTTGCATATGGGGAAATGAGTTGTCCATGAATATCAAACAAGTCAGGAAACTCGGAAAGATTGTTAGGATAAAGAAATTAGTAACAAAAAACAACAAGATCTTTGTTTGCACAATGAAGAAGACATCAGTTCACTACAAGATGGTACTAACTATTATACCTTGCCTTTTTTTATTCCTTTACCCCATTTTCAATATAGAGAAGATATTTATGCACATCCTTGTTTTCAGGCTTTTCCAAATCAGTTCACTAATGATTACCTCTCAAACCACCTCTATGGTCAGGAGGCGAGGAAGGTTTTCATACAACACCCACGGTTCAATATTGAAGTATTCCTAAAGAGAACAAAGGATGGATGGTCAATCATCCACAAGCACTGGCCTAAAGTTGCAAAGACTTCAACATCAATGAAGGCTCAATATTCGCCTTCCGCTTCAACAGTTTTCCCGATGTGATGCATCTGTACCGTTTATGATGCTAATTTCGAAAGGTTCTGGATGTTGCATGTGAAACTTGGTGATGGTGCAGTTGTGTAATGGGGTAGCTGAGTGTTGAAGCTATATCATGTTGTACTATGATGTATTTCAATTATGATGTAAACCCCATCTTTTTATCCTCGATGGCAACAATACAATACATGCCTTGTTGCCCCTATTGTCACTAGAAAAGGACACCGCAAGATTGAACCCAAAGCTAAGCACTTCTCCCATTGAAAGAAAAACCAATCTTGTTGGCCACACTAAACCAATAGTTCGAAAAGAATTACAAAGATATCAAATCATGCATATAAGAATTCAGAGAAGATTCAAATAATAGTCATAGATAAGCTGGTCATAAATCCACAATTCATCGGATCTCGACAAAACACACCGCAAAAGAAGATTACATCGGATAGATATTCAAGAACATCAAGGAGAACATGGTATTGAGAAGCAAAGAGAGAGAAGAAGCCATCTAGCTACTAGATATGGACCCGTAGGTCCGAGGTAAACTACTCACGCTTCATCAGAATGGCAATAGATTTGATGTAGAAGCCCTCTATGATCGAATCCCCCTCCGGCGGATGCCGGAAAAGGCCCCTAGATGGGATCTCACGGGTACAAAAGGTTGCGGTGGCGGAAAAGTGTTTTCGTGGATGTTTCTGGTGGTTTGGGGATATTTGGGAATATATAGGACGAAGAATCAGGTCAGGATAGTCACGAGGGGCCCACAAGGCAGGGGCGCACCCTCCCTCCTTATCGCTGCCTCGTGGTTGTTCCGACTTGATCTCCAAGTCTCCTGGGTGTCTTCCGGTCCAAGAAAAATCATAGCAAAGGTTTCATTCCGTTTGGTATTCCTTTTCCGCGAAGCTTAAAAACAAGGAAAAAACAGAAGCTGGCACTGGGCTCTAGGTTAATAAGTTAGTCTAAAAAATAATATAAAATGGCATATTAATGCATATAAAACATCCAAAACTGATAATATAATAGCATGGAACAATCAAAAATTATAGATACATTGGAGATGTATCAAAGCACAACCGTGTTTTCTTAGTTTCGGGAAACACAACTACACTTCATGCCGAAGCATAGCTATGCTTCACCGTGAAGCACACATGTGCTTTTCACATGGTGTGCTTCACGATAGAAAAACCATAATAAATAAATAAACCATTTTCATGAATACCTAGGAAAAATCAAGAATTCAAAAACAAAAAAATGCGGGTGCGCCAAGTAAGTGACACGTGGTGGAAGCTAGGCGCACCATGCTGATAATATTTATTTACATAATCACATCAATATGAGTAAATCACAAATAAATGTACTAGAATATTTTTGTCATGTTGTAATGCACCGGCAATTATCTAGTATGACTAATATTCACAAGAGGAGCCCAAAGATGTGGTCAAGCTTTTCCTCATTGTGACAACATCTGCATCTTTCCTGAGCCGTCCCTTCACTTTCTCCTTTTGTCTTTATCACAACAATTAAACTCTAGGAGAGGAGGTGCTTTACCACTGTCTTTTTGGTGGAGCCTCATCGTTCCATGTCTTCCACTTCTTAGTGCTCTTCGGCCTCGTCTTCTACTAGGCTCCATGGAAGAGGCAGAAGGGAGGAAACAGTTCTGATGATGGCTCCCTCAATAAGTGTGTGGCTACGCTAATTCGAGTTGCTCTGGCGTCCTCATTTCCTTCTTATAGTTGTCTTGCTGATGGCAAAGGGATTTCGAGGAGTGTGCTATGGTGCTCGGGCCTTGGGTGATTATTCTCGCTTGATCCGAGCTTCCGATGAGGTTGTGTTGCCTTGATATGCAAAGGGGCCTTGGCAAGCTACCGCCTATTGCTTCCATCCTGATGATGGACAAGAGGATGCAGTCACACCGGATGCCAGATGAGGTAGCTTGGGTTCGAGAGCACACACACAGTGGTGGTTTTGGACAAGTAGTGGTGCCCTTCATGATTGTTGCCTGACCTCAGATGAGTGGTCGTATCTTCAGGTCAAAGGGCGACCAATGTCATTCCACCCGGTGATGATGCCAAAAGGAAGGTAGGTTTGCTTCATAGTGGAGTTTATGGCATGGCTCATCAAGGTCTTGTTGGCCCAAGTGGTACCATCCTCAGCGCCGATGGGACTGGATCCATCGAGAGGCAGTTTTGGACTCGATTGCAATCTACTTTAATTTCCTTGTTCCAAATCTTTTTTGCACTATTCAAGGCCTTATTTGTAATTTTCTATTTCCATGGGGTCTTACTGCAAAATGTAGGCTAATGCTTATCAATGCATGACTGGGTCCTTTTAGACCCTACCTCTTGTTAAAAAACGTCTTCCACTTCTCATTGTTCTTGAGTAATTCCCAACAATGGTGCTCCGTGAAAGTGCATCTGATCCCTAAGGTGGATTTTGGTAATCCATGTCAACATATCTCAAGGAACTAATGTCAACATACCTTGGCGAAAAAATCAAACTCAAAAAGAAGAATGCCAAGCTTGAAGAGAGGAAGGTTGAGCTAACGGCCGCTTTGGAGGAAAGCACAAAAGTTAACCATGAAGATGGGCGAGTTGGATCCGGATGCGGCGAAGATCGTGCAAGTCATCTGAGAAAGAACGTTGAAGTGCTTGACGATAGAGATGGAGGACGCAGACGCCACAGAGGAATCGACGGTAGAGTGAGGAGGGAGGAGGCACGGATAACCGGTCTGGGAGGACAAAATTGACTTTTTTCTACAGTTGGAACTTTTGAGATCGAGCACATGTTAAATTTATGGACACCCACCTTCTTTTAATTATGAAGATTGCATACATATGCACCCTATTTGCTCTCGTGTCCATGGATGTGTCAGAACACATTCATGGACGATTATTACGTTTGTTTTGCGACTGGCCTTGGATATGCCCTGACGCCGGGATGTAGCCGCTCAATGCTTGAACGATGAGGAGTGAGGCGGTGTCCAACAACATTTGACACGTCTCTCTTAAGGGCATCTTCAATGGTAACCCGCAAAATTCCTTCCGCATTTGTTTGTGGATAGGGAGAAACCAGTCCGTGGATACGAATGCGGAAGGCCACCATCCAAGCGTAGTCGCATACATTTCAAACTCTTTTTCAAGAAACCGAATGAAATTTCATGAAAATAAGGCCAGTTTTCATATAAATATGAAGGATTTCGTACAAATTCGATAGATTTTCATTACATTTCGAACATACAAAAAAAGACCAAACCTAAACCTATCCTACGACAGCGACCTTGGGGTCCAAGCCCGTGTTGTCCTCCATCCGCCGTGTCCATGAGCACCGGTGATAAGCCCGATGAAGTGAAGGTGCGGTCTCCGACGAGGAAGAGTAGAACACAGGAGACGAACCGGCCGACATGGGACACAAGGCTTTGCTGCCTCCCGTGGCCTACTCGTCCTCGGAGGAGTTCGCGACTCTCCATCGCCGGTGGATGTGAGTTCCACGATGGAAATTGTTGGGGCCGACATGGTCGTCGTCCCACCAGGCCGCCTGATGGTTCATCAACGACACATAGGAGGCACAGCTGGCATTGTTCTCCTCCGCGATCGCTTGCAACTTCGCCTCTACGACAACAACTTCCTGGCGAGCGGCGGCTTGAGTACGGATGTCATCATAGATGGCATGCTGCTCTGTGACGAAGTTGGGGTTTGCCGCGGCCATGGCCCGCCACGGCCTCCTCGCTCGCCCGCTCACGTAGATCTGGCCCTCCGCTAGCCGATGCTGCTCTAGGTTCCTCCTGCGTCTGCTGGAACACCGGCAAAGGCATTGTCGTAGGCTCCTCGTCCGCCATGGTGGCGTTATAGTGTGCTTGCGTGGCTGCATCTGCTCCATGGTGAAGCCTGCATGCACATGAGGTGCGGGAGCTGGGGCGGTGTCGTCGGAGCCCGTCTTCATCATGGTGTCGTCCTCGTCATCGGAGACCTCGGGCGAGCTAGCCGGCAAGTGTTGGGGAACGTTGCATAAAATAAAAATTTCCTACGTTCACCAAGATCAATCTATGAGTTCATCTAGCAACGAGAGAGGGGAGTGCATCTACATACCCTTGTAGATCGCGAGCGGAAGCATTCAAGAGAACGAGGTTGAGGGAGTCGTACTCGTCGTGATCCAAATCACCGGAGATCCTAGCGCCGAACGGACGGCACCTCCGCGTTCAACACACGTACGGTCAGCGTGACGTCTCCTCCTTCTTGATCCATCAAGGGGGGAGGAGAGGTTGATGAAGATCCAGCAGCACGACGGCGTGGTGGTGGATGCAGCAGGGATCCCGGCAGGGCTTCGCCAAGCGTCTGCGGAAGGGAGAGGTGTAGCAAGGGGGAAGGGAGGCGCCAAGTGCAAGGGTGCCGCTGCCCTCCCTCCCCCCTCTATATATAGGGTCCCCAGGGGGGTGCCGGCCCTAGGAGATGGGATCTCCTAGGGGGGCGGTGGCCAGGGGGTGGCTTGCCCCCCAAGGCAAGTGGAGGCGCCCCCCCACCCTAGGGTTTCCTACCCTAGGCGCAGGGGGGGCCCAAGGGGGGGCGCACCAGCCCACCAGGGGCTGGTTCCCCTCCCCACTGCAGCCCACGGGGCCCTCCGGGATAGGTGGCCCCACTCGGTGGACCCCCGGGACCCTTCCAATGGTGCCGGTACAATACCGGTGACCCCCGAAACTTTCCCGATGGCCGAAACTCGACTTCCCATATATAATTCTTTACCTCTGGACCATTCCGGAACTCCTCGTGACGTCCGGGATCTCATCCGGGACTCCGAACAACTTTCGGTTTGCTGCATACTAATATCTCTACAACCCTAGCGTCACCGAACCTTAAGTGTGTAGACCCTACGGGTTCGGGAGACACGCAAACATGACCGAGACTGCTCTCCGGCCAATAACCAACAGCGGGATCTGGATACCCATGTTGGCTCCCACATGCTCCTCGATGATCTCATCGGATGAACCACGATGTCGAGGATTCAAGCAACCCCGTATACAATTCCCTTTGTCAATCGGTATGTTACTTGCCCGAGATTCGATCGTCGGTATCCCAATACCTCGTTCAATCTCGTTACCGGCAAGTCACTTTACTCGTACCGTAATGCATGATCCCGTGACCAGACACTTGGTCACTTTGAGCTCATTATGATGATGCATTACCGAGTGGGCCCAGAGATACCTCTCCGTCATACGGAGTGACAAATCCCAGTCTCGATCCGTGTCAACCCAACAGACACTTTCGGAGATACCCGTAGTATACCTTTATAGTCACCCAGTTACGTTGTGACGTTTGGTACACCCAAAGCACTCCTACGGTATCCGGGAGTTACACGATCTCATGGTCTAAGGAAAAGATACTTGACATTGGAAAAGCTCTAGCAAACGAACTACACGATCTTGTGCTATGCTTAGGATTGGGTCTTGTCCATCACATCATTCTCCTAATGATGTGATCTCGTTATCAATGACATCCAATGTCCATAGTCAGGAAACCATGACTATCTGTTGATTAACGAGCTAGTCAACTAGAGGCTCACTAGGGACATGTTGTGGTCTATGTATTCACACGTGTATTACGATTTCCGGATAATACAATTATAGCATGAATAAAAGACAATTATCATGAACAAGGAAATATAATAATAATCCTTTTATTATTGCCTCTAGGGCATATTTCCAACAGTCTCCCACTTGCACTAGAGTCAATAATCTAGTTACATTGTGATGAATCGAACACCCATAGAGTTCTGGTGTTGATCATGTTTTGCTCGCGGAAGAGGTTTAGTCAACGGATCTGCGACATTTAGATCCGTATGTACTTTGCAAATATCTATGTCTCCATCTTGAACATTTTCACGGATGGAGTTGAAACGACGCTTGATGTGCCTGGTCTTCTTGTGAAACCTGGGCTCCTTGGCAAGGGCAATAGCTCCAGTGTTGTCACAGAAGAGAGTGATCGGCCCCGACGCATTGGGTATGACTCCTAGGTCGGTGATGAACTCCTTCATCCATATTGCTTCATGCGCTGCCTCCGAGGCTGCCATGTACTCCGCTTCACATGTAGATCCCGCCACGACGCTCTGCTTGCAACTGCACCAGCTTACTGCTCCACGATTCAACATATACACGTATCCGGTTTGTGACTTAGAGTCATCCAGATCTGTGTCGAAGCTAGCGTCGACGTAACCCTTTACGACGAGCTCTTCGTCACCTCCATAGACGAGAAACATGTCCTTTGTCCTTTTCAGGTACTTCAGGATATTCTTGACCGCTGTCCAGTGTTCCTTGCCGGGATTACTTTGGTACCTTCCTACCAAACTTACGGCAAGGTTTACATCAGGTCTGGTACACAGCATGGCATACATAATAGATCCTATGGCTGAGGCATAGGGGATGACACTCATCTCTTCTTTATCTTCTGCCGTGGTCGGGCATTGAGCCGAGCTCAATCTCACACCTTGCAATACAGGCAAGAACCCTTTCTTGGACTGATCCATATTGAACTTCTTCAATATCTTATCAAGGTATGTGCTTTGTGAAAGACCTATGAGGCGTCTCGATCTATCCCTATAGATCTTGATGCCTAATATGTAAGCAGCTTCTCCAAGGTCCTTCATTGAAAAACACTTATTCAAGTAGGCCTTAATGCTGTCCAAAAGTTCTATATCATTTCCCATCAAAAGTATGTCATCTACATATAATATGAGAAATGCTACAGAGCTCCCACTCACTTTCTTGTAAACGCAGGCTTCTCCATAAGTCTGCATAAACCCAAACGCTTTGATCATCTCATCAAAGCGAATGTTCCAACTCCGAGATGCTTGCACCAGCCCATAAATGGATCGCTGGAGCTTGCACACCTTGTTAGCATTCTTAGGATCGACAAAACCTTCCGGCTGCATCATATACAGTTCTTCCTTAAGATGTCCGTTAAGGAATGCCGTTTTGACGTCCATCTGCCATATCTCATAATCATAGTATGCGGCAATTGCTAACATGATTCGGACGGACTTTAGCTTCGCTACGGGAGAGAATGTCTCATCGTAGTCAACCCCTTGAACTTGTCGATAACCCTTAGCGACAAGTCGAGCTTTATAGATGGTAACATTACCATCCGCGTCCGTCTTCTTCTTAAAGATCCATTTGTTTTCTATTGCTCGCCGATCATCGGGCAAGTCTGTCAAAGTCCATACTTCGTTTTCATACATGGATCGTATCTCAGATTGCATGGCTTCAAGCCATTTGTTGGAATCTGGGCCCACCATCGCTTCTTCATAGTTCGAAGGTTCACCGTTGTCTAACAACATGATTTCCAGGACAGGGTTGCCATACCACTATGGTGTGGAACGTGTCCTTGTGGAACTACGAAGTTCAGTAGCAACTTGATCCGAAGTACCTTGATCATCATCATTAATTTCCTCTCCAGTCGGTGTAGGCACCACAGGAATATTTTCCTGAGCTGCACTACTTTCCGGTTCAAGAGGTAGTACTTCATCGAGTTCTACTTTCCTCCCACTTACTCCTTTCGAGAGAAACTCTTTTTCCAGAAAGGATCCGTTCTTGGCAACAAAGATCTTGCCTTCGGATCTAAGGTAGAAGGTATACCCAATGGTTTCCTTAGGGTATCCTATGAAGACGCATTTTTCCGACTTGGGTTCGAGCTTTTCAGGTTGAAGTTTCTTGACATAAGCATCGCATCCCCAAACTTTTAGAAACGACAGCTTAGGTTTCTTCCCAAACCATAATTCATACGGTGTCGTCTCAACGGATTTAGACGGAGCCCTATTTAAAGTGAATGTAGCTGTCTCTAGAGCGTATCCCCAAAATGATAGCGGTAAATCGGTGAGAGACATCATAGATCGCACCATATCCAATAGGGTGCGATTACGACGTTCGGACACACCGTTACGCTGAGGTGTTCCAGGCGGCGTGAGTTGTGAAATGATTCCACATTTCCTTAAGTGCGTACCAAATTCGTGACTTAAATATTCTCCTCCATGATCTGATCGTAAGAACTTTATCTTTCGGTCACGTTGATTCTCTACCTCATTCTGAAATTCCTTGAACTTTTCAAAGGTCTCAGACTTGTGTTTCATCAAGTAGACATACCCATATCTACTCAAGTCATCAGTGAGAGTGAGAACATAACGATATCCTCCGCGAGCCTCAACGCTCATTGGACCGCACACATCGGTATGTATGATTTCCAATAAGTTGGTTGCTCGCTCCATTGTTCCGGAGAACGGAGTCTTGGTCATTTTGCCCATGAGGCATGGTTCGCATGTGTCAAATGATTCATAATCGAGAGACTCTAAAAGTCCATCAGCATGGAGCTTCTTCATGCGCTTGACACCAATGTGACCAAGGCGGCAGTGCCACAAGTATGTGGGACTATCGTTATCAACTTTACATCTTTTGGTATTCACACTATGAATATGTGTAACATTACGTTCGAGATTCATTAAGAATAAACCATTAACCATCGGGGCGTGACCATAAAACATATCTCTCATATAAATAGAACAACCATTATTCTCGGATTTAAATGAGTAGCCATCTCGTATTAAACGAGATCCAGATATAATGTTCATGCTCAAACTTGGCACTAAATAACAATTATTAAGGTTTAAAACTAATCCCGTAGGTAAATGCAGAGGTAGCGTGCCGACGGCGATCACATCGACCTTGGAACCATTCCCGACGCGCATCGTCACCTCGTCCTTCGCCAGTCTCCGCTTATTCCGCAGCTCCTGCTTTGAGTTACAAATATGAGCAACGGCACCGGTATCAAATACCCAGGAGCTACTACGAGCACTGGTAAGGTACACATCAATTACATGTATATCACATATACCTTTAGTGTTGCCGGCCTTCTTGTCCGCTAAGTATTTGGGGCAGTTCCGCTTCCAGTGACCCTTCCCTTTGCAATAAAAGCACTCAGTTTCAGGCTTGGGTCCATTCTTTGACTTCTTCCCGGCAACTGGCTTACCGGGCGCGGCAACATCCTTGCCGTCCTTCTTGAAGTTCTTCTTACCCTTGCCTTTCTTGAACTTGGTGGTTTTATTGACCATCAACACTTGATGTTCCTTTCTGATTTCTACCTCTGCTGACTTCAGCATTGAAAATACTTCAGGAATAGTTTTCACCATCCCCTGCATATTGTAGTTCATCACAAAGCTCTTGTAGCTCGGTGGGAGCGACTGAAGGATTCTGTCAATGACCGCCTCGTCCGGGAGGTTAATGTCCAGCTGGGACAGGCGGTTGTGCAACCCAGACATTTTGAGTATGTGCTCACTGACAGAACTATTTTCCTCCATCTTACAACTATAGAACTTGTCGGAGACTTCATATCTCTCGACCCGGGCGTGAGCTTGGAAAACCATTTTCAGCTCCTCGAACATCTCATATGCTCCGTGTTGCTCAAAACGCTTTTGGAGCCCCGGTTCTAAGCTGTAAAGCATGCCGCACTGAACGAGGGAGTAATCATCAACACGTGTCTGCCAAACATTCAAATCGTCTTGCAGTGCTGGGAGAGCAGGTGGGTCACCTAGCGGTGCTTCTAGGACATATGCTTTCTTGGCAGTTATGAGGATGATCCTCAGGTTCCGGACCCAGTCCGTATAGTTGCTGCCATCATCTTTCAGCTTGGTTTTCTCTAGGAACGCGTTGAAGTTCATGTTGACATGAGCGTTGGCCATTTGATCTACAAGACATTTTTGCAAAGATTTTAGACTAAGTTCATGATAATTAAGTTCATCTAATCAAATTATTTAATGAACTCCCACTCAGATTAGACATCCCTCTAGTCATCTAAGTGTTACATGATCCGAGTCGACTAGGCCGTGTCCGATCATCACGTGAGACGGACTAGTCATCATCGGTGAACATCTCCATGTTGATCGTATCTTTCATACGACTCATGTTCGACCTTTCGGTCTCTTGTGTTCCGAGGCCATGTCTGTACATGCTAGGCTCGTCAAGTTAACCTAAGTGTTTTGCATGTGTAAATCTGTCTTACACCCGTTGTATGTGAACGTTAGAATCTATCACACCCGATCATCACGTGGTGCTTCGAAACAACGAACTGTCGCAACGGCGCACAGTTAGGGGGAACACTTTCTTGAAATTATTATGAGGGATCATCTTATTTACTACCGTCGTTCTAAGTAAACAAGATGCAAAAAACATGATAAACATCACATGCAATCAAATAGTAGTGACATGATATGGCCAATATCATATAGCTCCTTTGATCTCCATCTTCGGGGCTCCATGATCATCTTCGTCACCGGCATGACACCATGATCTCCATCATCGTGTCTCCATGAAGTTGCTCGCCAACTATTACTTCTACTACTATAGCTAACGGTTTAGCAATAAAGTAAAGTAATTACATGGCGTTAAATCATTGACACGCAGGTCATACAATAATTAAGACAACTCCTATGGCTCCTGCCGGTTGTCATACTCATCGACATGCAAGTCGTGATTCCTATTACAAGAACATGATCTCATACATCACAATATATCATTCATCATTCATCACAACTTTTGGCCATATCACATCACAAAGCAATTGCTGCAAAAACAAGTTAGACGTCCTCTAATTGTTGTTGCATCTTTTACGTGGCTGCAATAGGGTTCTAGCAAGAACGTTTTCTTACCTACGAATAAGCCACAACGTGATTTGTCAACTTCTATTTACCCTTCATAAGGACCCTTTTCATCGAATCCGCTCCAACTAAAGTGGGAGAGACAGACACCCGCTAGCCACCTTATGCAACTAGTGCATGTCAGTCGGTGGAACCTGTCTCACGTAAGCGTACGTGTAAGGTCGGTCCGGGCCGCTTCATCCCACAATATCGCTGAAGCAAAATAAGACTAGTAGTGGCAAGAAAGTTGCCAACATCTACGCCCACAACAGATTTGTGTTCTACTCGTGCAAAGAGAACTACGCATAGACCTAGCTCATGATGCCACTGTTGGGGAACGTTGCATAAAATAAAAAAAATCCTACGTTCACCAAGATCAATCTATGAGTTCATCTAGCAACGAGAGAGGGGAATGCATCTACATATCCTTGTAGATCGCGAGCGGAAGCGTTCAAGAGAACGAGGTTGAGGGAGTCGTACTCGTCGTGATCCAAATCACCGGAGATCCTAGCGTCGAACGGACGACACCTCCGCGTTCAACACACGTACGGTTAGCGTGACGTCTCCTCCTTCTTGATCCGGCAAGGGGGAAGGAGAGGTTGATGAAGATCCAGCAGCACGACGGCGTGGTGGTGGATGCAGCAGGGATCCCGGCAGGGCTTCGCCAAGCGTCTGCGGAAGGGAGAGGTGTAGCAAGGGGGAAGGGAGGCACCAAGTGCAAGGGTGTCGCTGCCCTTCCTCCTCCCTCTATATATAGGGTCCCCAGGGGGGGCGCCGGCCCTAGGAGATGGGATCTCCTAGGGGGGGGGGGGGCGGCGGCCAGGGGGGTGGCTTGCCCCCCAAGGCAAGTGGAGGCGCCCCCCACCCTAGGGTTTCCAACCCTAGGCGCAGGGGGGCCCAAGGGGGGGCGCACCAGCCCACCAGGGGCTGGTTCCCCTCCCCACTTCAGCCCACGGGGCCCTCCGGGATAGGTGGCCCCACCCAGTGGACCCCCAGGACCCTTCCAGCGGTCCCGGTACAATACCGGTGACCCCCGAAACTTTCCCGATGGCCGAAACTCGACTTCCCATATATAATTCTTTACCTCCGGACCATTCCGGAACTCCTCGTGACGTCAGGGATCTCATCCGGGACTCCGAACAACTTTCGGTTTGCTGCATACTAATATCTCTACAACCCTAGCGTCACCGAACCATAAGTGTGTAGACCCTACGGGTTCGGGAGACACGTAGACATGACCGAGACGGCTCTCTGGCCAATAACCAACAACGGGATCTGGATACCCATGTTGGCTCCCACATGCTCCTCGATGATCTCATCGGATGAACCACGATGTCGAGGATTCAAGCAACCCCGTATACAATTCCCTTTGTCAATCGGTATGTTACTTGCCCGAGATTCGATCGTCGGTATCCCAATACCTCGTTCAATCTCGTTACCGGCAAGTCACTTTACTCGTACCGTAATGCATGATCCCGTGACCAGACACTTGGTCACTTTGAGCTCATTATGATGATGCATTACCGAGTGGGCCCAGAGATACCTCTCCGTCATACGGAGTGACAAATCACAGTCTTGATCCGTGTCAACCCAACAGACACTTTCGGAGATACCCGTAGTATACCTTTATAGCCACCCAGTTACGTTGTGACGTTTGGTACACCCAAAGCACTCCTATGGTATCCGGGAGTTACACGATCTCATGGTCTAAGGAAAAGATACTTGACATTGGAAAAGCTCTAGCAAACGAACTACACGATCTTGTGCTATGCTTAGGATTGGGTCTTGTCCATCACATCATTCTCCTAATGATGTGATCTCGTTATCAATGACATCCAATGTCCATAGTCAGGAAACCATGACTATCTGTTGATTAACGAGCTAGTCAACTAGAGGCTCACTAGGGACATGTTGTGGTCTATGTATTCACACGTGTATTACGATTTCCGGATAATACAATTATAGCATGAATAAAAGACAATTATCATGAACAAGGAAATATAATAATAATCCTTTTATTATTGCCTCTAGGGCGTATTTCCAACAGCAAGCCGGCCTCAATCCGCTTGGCACGACGGCTCTGCCAGGTGGCGGCAAGGGCGGCCAAGGTGGGCTTCATCTCCGTGGAAATGCTCTCCCACAGAGCTTCGCTGCCTACAGTCATGCTGGATGCAGCGCAAGAGATGAGGATGTGATGCGGGTCATCCCTCGACCATCACCATGGACGCCACACCACCACCGCAAGCACCTCGTAGACCAATGACAAGAGCACGTGCACGCACCGTCAAACCTGAGGTTAAATCTTTCCTCTTCGAGTTTCATTCGAATTCACTCGAGAGTCGGATTCTGCCTCAAATGGAAACTCTATGCACTTGTAGGTACCAAGAAGAGAGCCGTGAAGAGGCGAGGACGGAGACACATGCACCTATGGTGAAGGAGAAGGAAGAAGGATGCGCGAGGCGTGAAGAAAGAGTGGTCGCGAACCACCCCGGGTGCCCGGTCACCAACACCCTCGGGTGCCCGGCCACCAGCCGCCGGTTGGCCAAGGCCTTGGCCACCCCGGGTGCCCGTCCAAGAGGCCCCGGGTGCCCGGCCCTGCCTGCCTGGGCGCTGGAGCTGCCCACCTCGGGTGCCCGGCCCCTTCCAGCCCACTCCGGGTGCCCGGGCTCCTCTTGGGCGCGGCCCAGCCCCCACCGGGTGCCCAGGCTCTCAACCCCCGGGTGCCTGGCCCTCTATAGTGCCCCGGCCAAGGCTCCCTGACCGGCCCGGGTGCCCGGCCCTTCGGCCCCGGGTGCCCGACCACCTACCACCGCACCACCTCCGGGTGCCCGGGCCCCTTCACCCCGGGTGCCCGGACCCCCTCCGCGTGCCTACGTGCACTTTTGGGATTTGGTCCCTTGTATCCCCCTCTTCCTCTCATTTCGTCCGTAGACTATATAAGCACCTCCCCTAGCTCATTTGTAGTACAACTAAGAATAGACACAAATCAAAGAGCTTAGCTCATGTACCTCCCCTTATGGGATTCCTCTTGAGAGAGAAGACTCCATTGGAGTACAAGACCTCCATTGGAGAAGATCCCTAGGGATTCAAGCCCCCCTTGAGGGAAGGATGTACCTTGATCATCAAGCCCTCATCTCCTTCATAGGATTTGGGATGAACTCTACCATGTATCTTGTTTCCCTTTGATTTTTCATGTACCTTGTGGATCTTGTGTGTTTGTTTGTCCAGTGGATGTGTGATTGGACATCTTCTTGAGTGTTCCTCTTGTTTTCTCTCTTGTGTTCATCTTGTTCTTGGGGATTCCCGCTCCAATTCGTGAAAGATCTTCACTTAGGGTTCCACCCTACAACATCTTGGTATCATGAGCCACGTTTATCACAAAATTGGAGAATCCCCTCTTTGTTTTCTAGCCTAATTTTGTGTGTTCTTCCCCAATTTAGAAAATTCCCCACCAGAAATAGCCCCAAATTGTTTTTTTATTTGTTGGTTTGATGAGGTTTTGTTGGATTTGATCCATGGATTTGCTTGGTTTCAAGTGGATCTAGCCTTCCCCCCTCCCACCCCCGCTGACCACCCCGGGGTGCCCGCACCCCAAACCCCGGGCGCCCGCACCCCCGGGCTGTTTGCCTCAGACCACCCTGGTGCCCGCACCTTCCACCCCCAGGCACCCGCACCCCTAGAATCAGTCGCGTGCACTTTACATTTTCACTCATAACTTTCACTCCCGATCTCCGATTTGGGTGTTCTTTGGCTCATTGAAAATCTAGCGACGTGCCCGAGCTGCTCATCTTGGTTTTACCACTTTTTGACTCCATAAAAAATTTGGCATTTTGGCACCCTTGCCTAGGCCATCCACCATATCATCCGCAAAACCACCTTAGCTTTCCGTAACCTGACCCAATTTTGATCCATATAGCATTTGTGGTTACTTGAGTGGTCACTTGAGTCTCCTAAGGTGTTTCGGCTACTTAGGGACGGTTGTTTCGTCATCTACCACCACCACCACTTCCGCATTGCTAACTCGGGAACCACCAACGCATTCTGCCACCACCATTTGACATTTGCCTTTGGAGATTTTGAGTTTGCGGTTTTTACCGTTTCCGAAGGTGTTTCGGCTACTTAGGGACGGGTCTACATCATCTTGGTATCTACATCAAGAACACCGCCACTCATCATCGCCACGAGGTCGTCTTAGACATCGACCCCTTCACCATTTTGACAACCTAACCGTAAGCAAGAACGGTAACCTCTATATCACCTTGGTATCGTTATATCCTATCATTGTACATTCTTGCCATTACATTGTTAACCCCTTAGCCCATTTTGTGTCACTTGCCTATCGAGACTAGCCATTTGAGTATTGCCGGCAACGTTACTTGTGCACATTAGTGATCCATACCTTCCATTGCATACATACCATATCATATTGGTATCATCATGGTATCATCTTATCATCCCTTGTGTCATAAGATCGTTCCCACATATACACAATTGCTATCTTGGTTTGTGCATTTCACAAAAGTGGCCATATAAAAAAGAATAAGCTTTTAAGCAAAAAGGAAAAGAGAGAAAAGAGCTTGTAAGCAATAGCCATAACATCGCCACATTGCATACCGTACTACCATATTGATCATCTTGGATCATCGTGTGCGAAACACCGGAACATCATACATATATAGCATACTTGGGATAGAAGGCTCATACATTTTGCATCTTATAGGTTGTGCACAAGTGTCGTATCCGCCTATTGAGCAATCGTGCTAGCGTCTCTCTTAAGTTGTGCAACACGAGCGTTTTCCGTGGATTCCACATTTTGTGCTCATTCCTTGGTTGCACGACCCCATTTATCTATCCGTGTGTGTGTTTCCGTGTGCCACATCTTGCTATTGGCCTACTTGTTTCACTTGTGAACTTGTGAATCTTTTCCAACATTATTGACTCTTGCTAACATTTTGCATCACTTTTTTGTGCCACTATCCTCACCGAGCTCCACCATAAGCTTTACTTGATAGGTGTGAGTGAACAAGCCCGGTACCAATTCCACTATTCTTTCATCTCACATTGAGTGAAACGGGATACATCCTCAACTTTGGGAAAAGTTAACTTGGTATTGTTTATCTCATTTCCTACTCACCTCTACTCGAGTCTTGTGATGGATAGGCAAGGCATTTCATCTCCGGTCTTCCACGACAACGACAACGCGAACAACTACATCACCAAAACGTCCATCTTCGGACTACAACAAGCAATGCAAGGCATTGAGCGACTTGCCATCGACATTCGCCAAAACAAAGCAAGGATAAGGGACTACCTCGACACCAAGTTGGCCAAACAAAGGGATCAAGTACGAGACATGGTGACCAACTACAAGTCTTCTTCCCCTTCGTCATCTTCAAGGCAGCGACGCTCAAGTGGCCAATCTTCGGAACGTCATCGAGCTCAAGCACTACAACACCATCAAGATGAAGCTGCTCGTGATGCGTACACCTACAAGTCCCAAAAAGCTCTACATCAAGCTACGGCCAGACATCATGAGCACAAGAGAAGACCGCGAGACAAGCACCACCAAGACGGAGCTACGACTACTACGACCACTTCGGCATCTTTGCCAAGTGTCATCAAGGCATTTTCCCCTTTGGACTTATGGCATCTTCGCCTACCTCTGACGAGTACGCCTACATCGGCCTTCCTCCACGGCGACGGTGACGAGATGAGCATGGGATTTTCCCTTCGGTCATGGAGGAGAGCGATGATGTGCCATCTTCAGCCTTCATCCACGATGACGACAACGAGATGGTTGAGCATGGGATTTTCCCTTCGACCACGGCGACGTATGATGACTTGAGTGACTTTTGCCACCATATGGAGAGTGAGAGTGACTTCACCACTAGCCCCATATATGATGAGTTGCCACAATTCCCATGTGAGGAGAGCCACAACCCCCACCACTTGAGTGAGATGAGTGACTCCACCATATGTGACATTGCGTGCACCTACCTTGAGGGAGTGAGTGAGCCACCACCACATAGAGAGAGTGAGGAAGTTGATAGGGCACGTGAGGCCATTTGCATTGCTAACAACTTGACCTCTACCTCTATTGTGTCTTCTCATTTGGTGCTAGGTCCCATATATGATGATGCGCCGATCCACGATGACTTCGTCCTTCCTATGGACAAGATGATGGCCATGGTGGAATATGATGCACCCCCCACATGGTTCCATCAAGATGAAGATGATGACCACCATTTGGTCTTTGCCACCTCACCTACACCACATGAGTGGAATGACATCGGTAACATAGGTAACGGTGATGCTCTTGTCCCACTAGTGGACATTCTAGACATTGATTGCTTGCATGATGTTGGCCCACCTATTACCATGCTTCATGTTAGTATGATTTCCCCATGCGATGATTTACCCATTTATGATGAGTTTGATGATTGTCATGCGGAGTCTAGTAATTGTGATGCCATGTTACATAGGATTTCTTGTGATAATTCTCTTGGTCACATCATGTTTGATAATCCGCTTGACTTGTCATATGCTATGCATGAGATCAATCATATGTCTTATTTGCAATCTCATCATAGTGACTATGCATATGCCATTAAAATTAATCCAATTTGCACACATGGCATATATGACAAGCCCATGGTCATTGGCTTTTGTTTTTCATGTGATGATATTGCCATGCTTCCTTTACATGATTTGCGCCATTCATCTACTATACCATGTCATGACCACATAGAACCAAATATGCTTTGATTCGGATGTTGTCAATATTCTCCATGTGATGTTTCCAATATTGCTCATGAGGAGACCCCCATAGTTTCCTCATACATTTTAGGAGATTTTGATTCATCCTATCCATTGCATGATCCCAATACTTGTGTGCACAATATGCTTCCCATGAATAAACATGCTATTGATGTGCCATATACTTCTATGCTAAATTTGCATCCCCATCGTGTCATACACAATAACTATTCTTTCATGATAGATGACATGTTCTTATACCATGCATCAAATTTCTTTGAGCGATGCTTATCTTGTGCTAACTCACATGTGCACATACACATCATGATGGATGATGTGTACATTTACCACACGCACAATTTCTTTGGTTTGTGTTTCTTTTGTGTAGGTACCCATGAATACTTGTCAACCTCACAAGCCCATGAGTTGACAAAACGAGCTCTAGAGAGCAACGATGACTTGGGATCACATGGATTGCCTTTCCCACCGCTCTCTTCGTGCAAAGACTTCGCGCATTTCTTCTACATGGCTCTCACATGGTTATGGGTTATTGTCCATTACATATTATGTGCCTATCTTGCCATGTTCACTTTGTATGATATGCTCATTCCTATGCCTTTGCCATACATTTGTGACCCATGTTTTGCATTACACATGATGATTGATTCTCCTACTTGTATGAGTATTTGCAAGCTAGGTGGAGATATTGCTTGTTATTGCCATGTTTGCTATGTGCCCCATGCCTACAATGATACTATGATCTTGCTTTGTGTTCGTGCTCGCGATATGTCATGTGCATTGCCTATATCTCTTATTTGCTCACATGACATGATTGCCATGATTTCTTCTAGTGTGTTGCATCTTCTCTCCACTAGTTTACACGACTTGATTTCTATGCTTTCTCATGTTGCATCCAATTCTTGGATTACTTGCTCCTATCATATGTTTGGTTGCAACAATGTCATCACTTCACATATGCCATGTCCCATTGCTTGTCACATGATTGACTTGATTGCCTCGCACATGTTGCAAAATTGCTATATCATTTGTGTTGAGTGCCTCACTTTCTTCACCACACCATATGCACATTATGCTTGGATTGTCTTGCACTTGCCCCATGTGTTTATACATTTCATTTCTCTTGGTGTTGTAGACGACTCTTATGCCTACCATAGACCGTTCGTTGAGAGTCTTATGCATGCTTGCTATGGGCTTGAGGTAGATGCTTATTCTCATGTCCAACCTATTAGCACCTTTTCCTCACCTTTGCATGATTGTTTCCATGATGCTTTTCGATGTGCTCAATTTATATGCTTACATTCCATGCCACACTTCTTTGTCAAACCATATGCTATGCTTGATGACAACACTTATTGGGTGAATCACCTCTTGAATGCTTGGTTTTGCTTTAATGCCAACCACATTTATTTTTCCAAGTGCTTGTTATCTTTGCTCCTTTTGAAGGAACTACAAGACGGTGCGACATTAGAAAGTGCCAATTTCAAGCTTGAAGATGATGAGTCCTTGGTGGTTGTCCACTTCTACACGGCGACGCCCTCTCTTACCCATGGTGATGAAGATCACGATCCGTGGACGGATCTCTCCCAAAGGGGGCGGAGATGATGCGAATCATCCCTCAACCATCACCATGGACGTCACACCACCACCACAAGCACCTCGTGGACCAATGACAAGAGCACGTGCATGCACCGTCAAACCCGAGGTTAACTCTTTCCTCTTCGAGTTTCATTCGGATTCACTCGAGAGTCGGATTCTACCTCAAATGGAAACTCTATGCACTTGTAGGTACCAAGAAGAGAATCGTGAAGAGGCGAGGACGGAGACACATGCACCTATGGTGAAGGAGAAGTAAGAAGGACGCGCGAGGCGTGAAGCAAGTGTGGTCGCGGACCACCCAGGGTGCCCGGTCACCAACACCCCCGGGTGCCCGGCCACCAGCCGCCGGCTGGCCAAGGCCATGGCCACCCCGGGTTCCCGGCCCTGCCCGCCTGGGCGCTGGAGCTGCCCATCCCGGGTGCCCGGCCCCTGCCAGCCCCACTCCGGGTGCCCAGGCCATCACCCCCGGGTGCCCGTCCTCCTCTTGGGCGCGGCCCAGCCCCCACCGGGTGCCCGAGCTCTCAACCCCCGGGTGCCCGGCCCTCTACAGCGCCCCGGCCAAGGCTCCCTGACCGGCCCGGGTGCCCGACCACCTACCACCGCACCACCTCCGGGTGCCCGAGCCCCTTCACCCCGGGTGCCCGGACCCCCTCCACGTGCGTGCGTGCACTTTTGGGATTTGGTCCCTTGTATCCCCCTCTTCCTCTCATTTCGTCCGTAGACTATGTAAGCACCTTCCCTAGCTCATTTGTAGACAACTAAGAATAGACACAAATCATAGAGCTTAGCTCATGTACCTCCCCTTGTGGGATTCCTCTTGAGAAAGAAGACTCCATTGGAGTACAAGACCTCCATTGGAGAAGATCCCTAGGGATTCAAGCCCGCCTTGAGGGAAGGATCTACCTAGATCATCAAGCCCTCATCTCCATAGGATTTGGAATGAACTCTACCATGTATCTTGTTTCCCTTTGATTGTTCATGTACCTTGTGGATCTTGTGTGTTTGTTGGTCTAGTGGATGTGTGACTGGACTTGTTCTTGAGTGTTCCTCTTGTTTTCTCTCTTGTGTTCATCTTGTTCTTGGGGATTCCCCCTCCAATTCGTGAAAGATCTTCACTTAGGGTTCCACCCTACAACAGGATGGGGAGGGGCTTGTGTTGTGGTGTGGAGTTTAGTCGGGTGTGACCACCTTTAAATAGCGGATTCCGGTGAGGCGAGACGTGCGAGTGCGTCAATGCGCGGGTTTCTCGGCCGGCGAGCCTGCTTAATGGCGTCATACGGACGGACAGCGGCATTGAACGGGCGTGGTAGATATCCGTCCCGTCCCGTCTAGTCACACGTCTCCGGCACTGAACAGACACGGACACCAGAGACGCGTCGCTAGCGGCACCCTTGGCCGGCGCGCCACTTCAGTGGAGGAAGCAGAGAGAGGTCGCGTTCGTCCTCAGCCGTCTTCAATGTTAAGCGGCGCGCTCTATGCGTCATGAATGCGGGCAGGCACCGGGCAGAAACGCGCGTGGGCGAGGGAGGGGTTTCGGTGGGTCAGGGCGGTCAGAAGCGGGCGTGGGATCAGTCTAGACTCCCGCAAACCACCCATGTTTATTTCTAGTTTGCATGAGAAATCTTATTCGGAAGACGTGGATCGATATAGACCCATGTCAGCTTTGGAGATGCCCTGACGCAATATGCCAGAATATCCATATCCACCGAATAATACCCGCAGCACAGAGGGATCATCCCGCGGCGTGTCGCCGTTGCCCCTCCGTGCCCCTCCGTCTGCGGTGGTTGCGTGTCTAAAAATATTCAAATTCTCCCTGCACCAATCAACCTGCAAGTGGCAAAGCAGAGGGGAAAGAGAAAAAAAAGAGGGGCTCTCAGCGTCCAAATGGCGCTACCGGCGACGACCCCGCGCGCGGCGGCGCGCTGTCCGATCGCGGCGTGCGCGCCCACGCCACCGGTGACGGCCGGAGGGAGGCCCCAAGAGCTGCCGTTTGCGCTGCTGGCGGAGCGGGGGATGGTGGTGGGGGGTCACCGCGGATGGGGATGAACGCGGTGGGGGCGCCGCCCGGGGCGCGGGTCGGGGCGCCGAGGGAGCGGGAGAACACGCTGCTCTCCTTCGGCCGCGCCGCCGAGCACGCCGCCTGTAAGACAATAAGTTTTGGGAACCAGCACAACCCTCTAGGGGTGGCTTATCTCATTATATATATTGGTTGTGTTACAATACGTACATAGGTACAGAAGTTATACATAGTCTAACACCCTCCCTCAATCTTAGCCACTTTCTATAGAACTGAGAAGGGTAAGATTGCGCCTACAAGCCTCAAACTGTGGCAGTGGTAAAGGCTTAGTGAAGATGTCTGCAAGTTGATCCTTAGACGAGATAAACTTGATCTGGAGTTGCTTCTGTGATACACATTCCCGTACAAAGTGATAGTCAACTTCAATGTGTTTCGTTCGGGCATGAAATACTGGATTTGCAGAAAGGTATGTAGCACCGATGTTATCACACCAAAGAATAGGAGGCTGTGGTTGAGACAAACCCAACTCCTGAAGCAAAGACTGCACCCAAATAATCTCTGCAGTAGCATTAGCCACAGCCTTGTACTCAGCTTCAGTACTGCTACGTGACACAGTAGCCTGTTTCCGAGCACTCCAGGCGATCAAAGTAGAGCCAAAGAATACTGCATAACCCCCCGTGGATCGCCTGTCATCTGGGCTACCAGCCCAATCTGCATCAGAGAAGGCCGAAAGGACCCGAGAGGAAGTCGGCCGAATATGCATACCAAAAGTCAGAGTGAACTGAACATAACGAAGAATGCGTTTAACAGCAGCCCAATGAGTATCTCTGGGAGCCTGAAGATACTGACAAACCCTATTAACAGCATAAGAGATATCTGGTCTCGTGATCGTCAAGTACTGAAGTCCACCAACAATGCTTCTGTACTCTGTGGCATCCGCAGGAGACAAAATCTCACCATCAACAGCTGTTATCTTGTCGGTAGACGACATGGGTGTGGTGGTCGGTTTGCACTTCAGCATGCCGGCTTTTTGTAACAACTCCAATGAGTACTTCTTCTGCGTAAGGACAAGACCAGTAGCACGAGAAGTGACCTCAACTCCAAGAAAGTAGTGAAGCTTCCCAAGATCTTTGACCGCAAAATCAGCACCAAGAGAGCAGACAAGAGCATCAGCAGCATACTGAGAAGAGCTGACAAGGATAATATCATCGACATATACCAAAAGATACATAGTGACTTCTGGCTTCTGTAGAAGAAATAATGAAGTGTCAGCAGTGGACGGCACAAACCCATGAGCACGAAGGGCAGAGGCAAGGCGGGCATGCCAGGCACGAGGAGCTTGCTTCAAACCATATAGTGCTTTGGAAAGACGACAGATATAGTCAGGACGATCAGGATCAGAGAAACCAGGCGGCTGTTTCATATAAACCTCTTCCTCCAAAAATCCATGTAGAAAGGCATTCTGCACATCAAGTTGACGAAGTGACCAACCACGAGAAACAGCAATGGAGAGAAGAAGCCGAATAGTGGTAGGCTTGACGACAGGACTGAAGGTGTCCTCATAGTCAAGACCATGACGCTGCCGAAAACCGCGAGCAACAAGTCGCGCTTTGTAACGCTCAATAGATCCATCCAAATGCTTCTTCACTTTGAATACCCATTTTGAGTCAATAACATTTACCCGTGGTGGTGGAGGAACGAGAGTCCATGTCTTGTTACGAAGAAGAGCATGAAACTCCTGCTCCATAGCCTCTCGCCAATGTGGAATGCGCAGGGCAGCCTGATATGAGCGAGGCTCAGAAGATGGATCCGCAACAGCAGCAGCCAAACAAGCAGCCAACCAAGCAACCGTACCATCCGTACATTCCTTAGGTTTGAAAATGCCACTGCGACTGCGTGTATGTGGTCGAGACACAGGAACCACCGAGGTCGACGGAGCAGCCTGCAACGGGTTGGAGGACGGCGACGTTGATGAGTCAGCCGGTGACGAGGAGCCAGGCACGGTAGCCTCGGACTCAGTCGGCGAAGAAGGCCGGCCCACCGGCGAAACCGGCAGAGCAGACGAAGCAGCTGGCGACTCGGGCATCCCAGACCGGGCCGATGGCGAGCTCGGCATAGTGGGCCGTGGCGCGGCCGGTGTCGCGGGCCGATCCGCTGATGAAGGTGACGTGAGGACCCGAGCCGCGGGCGAAGACGGCGTGACGGGCCGAGCCACGGGCGACTCGGCGGCCGCTGGTGAAAAAGGCCGAGCCGCTGGAGACTCGGCGATCACTGGCGTAGCAGACCGAGCAGTGGAGATGCTCGGCGCGACGGGCTCGTCGGGTGACCATGCATGGGCACGCGAATCGATGCCATGCAACATAGGGCGATCGACGTGCCCACCAGAAGACGACGATGATGATGGTGAATCCTCCAACAGCTCCAAACGAGCTCCACGTCCGGTTCCTGCACCATGGTTAGGTAACAGCAAAGGAGAGTATGCAACATCATCAAATTGGTCAGAAGCAACAGAGGATGAATGCAGGGATGGTGGTTCGACAGTGGACACAGGAAGGTTGGCAAAGGGAAAACATGCTCATCAAACACGACGTCCCGAGATATATAGACACGATTAGTGGGAACATGAAGACATTTGTAACCTTTATGAAGAGAGCTATAGCCAAGGAAAACACACTTCTTAGAACGAAACTCAAGCTTGCGCTTGTTATATGGACGAAGATGCGGCCAGCAAGCACACCCAAATACCTTGAGAAAGGTATAATCAGGTTGTTCATTAAGGAGAACCTCAATGGGAGTCTTCATGTTTAAAACACGAGTAGGAGTACGGTTGATGAGAAAGCATGCAGTGGTGAAAGCATCACTCCAAAACCGAAACGGAACAGATGCATGGGCCAAAAGAGTAAGACCAGCTTCAACAATATGACGATGCTTACGTTCGACTGAACCATTCTGCTGATGTGTATGTGGACATGCTAAACGATGAGCTATCCCAAGCGACTGAAAGAAGGAGTTGAGGTTGCGATACTCGCCCCCCCAGTCCGACTGGACATGAACAATTTTGTGCTTGAGAAGACGTTCAACATGTTTTTGAAACTGAACAAAAATATCAAACACATCAGATTTGCGTTTAATAAGGTAAAGCCAGGTAAAGCGACTATAAGCATCAACGAAACTGATATAGTAATTATGACCACTGACAGAAGTCTGAGCAGGACCCCATACATCTGAAAACACAAGTTCTAACGGATGTTTCACCTCACGACTGGACTCCGAAAAAGGAAGTTGATGACTCTTCCCCTGCTGACAAGCATCACACACTGCTACATCTTTATTACTAGACAAACTAGGAAGCTCATGACGACGCAAAATATGACGGACAATAGGTGTGGCCGGGTGACCAAGACGAGCATGCCACTGTGACGGAGAGACCCGAACTCCACTGAAAACGCGAGCGACGCTAGGATGCTCCAGACGGTAGAGGCCCTGGCACAACCGCCCACTAAGAAGAATGTCCCTCGTGCCCCGATCCTTAATAAAAAGATCAAAAGGGTGAAATTCACAAAGTACATTATTATCACGTGTGAGTTTAGGAACTGAAAGAAGATTGCGGGTCACAGATGGAACGCGAAGAACATTGCGAAGCTGAAGACTCCTATTGGCATGTCTAGTTAGAAGAGATGCTTGACCAATATGAGAGATGTGCATACCTGCTCCATTGGCGGTGTGGATCTTGTCGGAGCCATGATAGGGTTCACGAGTGTGAAGCTTCCCCATCTCGCTGGTCAGATGCTCTGTCGCCCCAGAGTCCATGTACCAGTGTGGATCGATGGAGTAGGACTGAGTGTATCCCTGGTGCTTCTGCGGCGCGGGACGATCAGCCATGGCGACCTGACGGGCATTGTTGCGTGTATCTTTGCCGTCATTGCCAAGACCAAGGAAGCTTCGCTGGAATCGCTTATGACACTTGGAGGCCCAGTGCCCATCGCGGCCACAAAGCTGACACACACGTGGACCGCCAGCCCCCGGTAAGGTCGCAGTAGGTGGGGGGGCCGAGGCGGGCGACGGTGGCAGCCCCAAGGGAGACCGGGGTGATGAAGAAGAGCGGCCACCCTTGGTGGCGACGTTGGCCGAGAGAGAGCCAGTGCCCCTGGTGCGGCGAGTCTCGACCCGTTGCTCAGTGAGAAGAAGCCGAGAGAAAACCTCGTGTGCCAACATGGGTGTCGAGTTACCCCGCTCATTGATGATCTCGACTAAGGCATCATACTCCTCATCAAGACCATTGACAATAAACGAGTTGAACTCGGAGTCGGTGAGGGGCTGTCCAATGGAGGCCAATGTGTCGGCAAGGCCCTTGACCTTGTTGTAGAACTCAGTGGCCGTGGAGTCAAGCTTCTGACACTCTCCAAGCTGACGACGGAGTGCAGAGACACGAGCCTGGGACTGCGCTGCAAAGGTGCGCTCAAGGATGGTCCAGGCCTCATGAGACGTCTTCGCGAAGACAACAAGGCCGGCAACTGCCGGCGAGAGCGACCACTGGATGGAGGAGAGGTTCGCCTGGTCCTGCCCCGTCCAGACGCGATGGGCCGGATTGTAGACCGGACCGTGCACGCTGTCTACCAGCGCGGGTGGGCAGGGAAGCGATCCGTCGACGTAGCCTAGCAGGTAGTGACTCCCCAAGAGCGGGAGAACCTGCGCACGCCAGAAGATGTAGTTGTCGGCGGAGAGCTTGATGGTGATGAGATGACCGAAGTGAAACGGCGACGGCGAAGACGATCCCATCGAGGAGGCTGCCTGGGGTGCAAACACCATGGAGGCAGCCGGAGGCACCGAAGCCGATGCGGGAGGAGGCGGGACCGCAGCCAGGGCGGGCGCCGCAAAGCTCGCGGCCGGTGCGGACGCCGCAAGGCCCGCGGCCGGGGCGGACGCCGCCAACCCCGCCAGCGGGGCGGTGTGATCCGCTCGCGGCAGGAGCGGCGGGACGACGCCTGCGGAATCCGCAGCGGACGGCGGCGCCGCGGTGTGGACCACGAGGTCACGCCCGAGCGAGGGCGCCGGCGGCGTGGAGAAGACGGAGCCGATGCTCCTTGTCCCGATCGGAGCCGGAACGGAGACGGCATCGAGCGGGAGGTTGAGCAGAACCGCAATAGAGGCCGGGAGGAAGCCCGCAGCAGTGGAACCGGTGGTGGCGGCGCTCGACATGGCGGCGGCGCGATCGGTGGCGCGGCGGCGGCGGCGGCTGCGGCGGTGCGGGTATTAGGGTTTAGAAGCGGAAGCGATCGTAACCTAGCGTGATACCATGTAAGACAATAAGTTTTGGGAACCAGCACAACCCTCTAGGGGTGGCTTATCTCATTATATATATTGGTTGTGTTACAATACGTACATAGGTACAGAAGTTATACATAGTCTAACACCGCCGTTGCCTTCGTCGAGTTCGACGTCCAGGTACACACACACATGTAGCTAGCCTCCGCTTCCATTTCCCATCATTACTTCGCAATTGATACGCTGCTAGCTTGTTTAAGCTTGGATTTCGAATTGGCGCCGCAGCTTCAGGAGCGAAACTGGTACCCGGTGTGGTTGATTGAGCAATGTGTGCTCTGCTCTAGTTGGTACAACAGTACAACTAATTTTTTGGGATCCTCGAGGACAAATCCTTTTTGTGGAACTTGGATGTGGTAATCGTATGGACATGAATTGCAATGTGCCATACGCATGCTAGTTTCTCTCTCTGAAGTAACCAAGCACTAGCAGCACATGCGTGGAGTGACATTGATCCATCTGTGTCCCAATGTAATATGCAATGCAGTTGTATTGTAGCCTGCAAGCTAATTACATGAAACAAGAAGCTACTGCTTAGATGCAAATGACCAGACTAGGTACAGCAGCCACGTTGTGAGGGTGATTGGGGTTGATGTTCTTTAGTGCTCAAAGTGTTGCATCGCAAGCTCCTGGATTCTGAGTTGCAGTTGTACTTGGTCTTATCAGTTGTCATTAATCCACTGCAAGGAGTCATTCGCAGACCAAAGCATCAGCGGAATCGGCAATGCCAACCATAGGGAGCATACATGTAAGCTAGGTTGATGAAAACTGGCGGTTCTCTTGGAGCATTCTGCAACCCCCTGACTTCATCCATTATCCCTTCCTTTTAAGATGACCACAGTACCCACACACAGTGGCGGAGCTTAGTGGAGAGCAACCTGGGCCATTGCCCCCCCCCAGCCCATGAGAAAACTAGCATATATCCCCTAGTATTCAGCCCATATGCCCAGTTAAAATCAGCCTAAACTCATATTTCTTGCCCCTCCAGCCCATTTGCCCCTCCATAAAATCAGCCCAAGCTCCGCCACTGCCCACACAGATCTCCTGAAGTTATGATCCTACCATTTTGGCTTGCAGGTTACAAAAGATGGCTGCCCAGTTATCTTCCACGATGACTTTATCCTCACCCGAAAAACTGTATGTTCTTTTCATCCGTTCTTATAGTTGTCATCTTTTGCGTATGTACTAACTATTCATCCATTGCAAGAAAAACTCTCGAGTTAATCTTCTATTATGGCAAGGTGTGCAGGAGGTTTTGTATGAAAGACGTGTGACCGATCTTCTTCTGGAAGATTTCCTTTCATACGGGGTACAAAAAGAACCTCACAAGGTACTTCGTCCCTTCTATCTGTTGGATTTTGCTGTGCAGGGTTCATTAGCATGTGCTTAAAACGCCATTATATCCATTTCATAATTTCTGTTCAGGTCTCCAAGCCCTTTCTTAGACGGATGGAAGATGGGAGAGTCCTTGCTTGGAGCACAGAAGAAGATGATTATCTCTGCACATTGCAGGAAGTCTTCGAACATGTCAGTCCCCATCTGGGATTTAACATCGAACTTAAGTTTGATGACAACATTATCTATCCGTGTGTCAACCTTAACCGTGCTCTTCAAGCTGTACTGCAAGTATGGATTGCTCTTGTTCATTTAATATGGTATTGGTTATCCCATGCAATCATTTGGTCACTGTGAGGCGATGACCATAACATTGTTAAATGGTTTGGTAGGTTGTTTTTCAGTATGCTGGCAACAGACCACTATTTTTCTCAACATTCCAACCTGATGCCGCACGGATAACACGTGAACTCCAAAGTGTATACCCTGTAAGCATGCCTTGAAATATTTGTATTCTTTCTATGTCTAATTTATTTTTTGAAAAGTTTCCTCACCTTTGCCCCCTTAAAAAAAAGAATGTTTCTAAACAGTAAATACTCTAGCTAGCTAATATTATTTCACCGATTACTTGTATGACTTACCACATTGCAATGGGGAACAATAACGCGTGGTTCAGTTGCATACGAGTATTGAGGATGTTTTGTGCTCCCTAGTTACAGTAAGTAGGAATGCCTTCAAGATTTATCATTTACTTGCGTAAACTGAAAAAAGTGCAACTGAGAAGTTCTGTGAAGGCATAAGCAGACTCTTAAATCAGCATGATTAGTATTTGTAACATCATAATCCCGCAACAAGAAAATTATTTAAAAATGTTATAATGCATAGTCTATTGTGTTTAATGTATATGCAATTCAGTGACCGGACTGATGATAATAGGTATGAAGATACAGACAACTTCAGTCCAAACCTGTATCTTATTCGCTATTTTAACTTGTCTGTGATGTGGAATTACACGATTTGCGTTTGTAATTTCTGATTTGAATAAAATGTCGCCATCCATTTGAGTACATACATACTTCAGCACTATCGTATTCAATTTTTTATCTTTCATTAGGTACTGTTCTTAACAGAAGGGGGAACAGCCAAACACGAAGATACGAGAAGGAACTCACTCGACGAAGCTATCCAAGTGTGCCACGAGTATGACTTGCATGGGGTTGTGTCAGAAGTCAGAGGAGTTCTAAAAAATCCCTCTGCGATCCTAAAAGCACAAGAATCTAACCTTGCCATTCTCACCTATGGGCAGCTCAAGTAAGCAGTGTACTGTTATCAAGCGTTCATGTTCCTCAGGTGTGTGTTCGCAGTAATCTTACAGATTTCCTGGATTTATTGGTTGCATATGCAGTAATGTGCGTGAGGCTGTTTACGTCCAGTATCTAATGGGTGTGAATGGTGTCATTGTTGATCTAGTGGAAGAGATCTCCAATGCTGTTGCAGATTTCAGTAAAGCAGACCTCGGCCAGAGCAGGTTCAGTAACAGTGTTGACATAGGCAGAAGACACGAGTCCTTCTCACAGCAGCAGCTGGGGTTCCTGCTCCGGCTTATACCTGAACTGATTCAGCAACCACACTGAAGATAGATACTAGTAGTAGCCAAGATTGTACCGGTTTTGAAGCAAGTTGAGGATTTCATGCTCTGTTGACATTTCTGACAGTTGTATTTAACACTAGTCTAGAAGGTACTCCCTCTGTAAAGAAATATAAGATCGTTTAGATCACTACTTTAGATGTTTAAAATATAGATGATTCCATACAGTAAAGATAGTCAAATCACCCGGGAAATTATTATGTACTCCCTCCGTCCGGAAATACTTGTCATCAAAATGAATAAAAGGGGATGTATCTAGACATATATTAGTTTTAGATACATCTCTTTTTATCCATTTTGATGACAAGTATTTTCGGACGGAGGGAGTATGTAATGATTGACCAATCTTGTTGCAACTATGTGCATAACAACTTTGTTAACGATAAGAACAGCAATGCATGGCCAGAACGTTTTGAAAGCTTAATGGATCGTAATCTGCTTGAATATAGCGAGTTTTTTTTTTCAGACAAAGGGTGGATTTATAGCGAGTTAACTTTATTGATTAGATTAAAGAAAAACCTGGAATGGTGTGGCATCCATGTTTCTTGTGTAGAGGCCATCAGGGAACCCCAGTTGCTGCTTGAGGACTCATGTTTTCTGCCTATGTCAACACTGTTACTGAACGTGCTCTGGCCGAGGTCTGGTTTACTGAGATCTGCAACAGCACTGGAGATCTCCTCCACTAGATCAACAATGACACCATTCACACCCATTAGATATTGGACGTAAACAGCCTCCCGCACATTACTGCATATATGCAACTAATAAATCCAGGAACTCCGCAACGGGTGGGGTTGAGATCGAGACTTAGCCTACGTGAAAGAAACTATCTGAACATGCTCTGATGACGTGTGCAGGACATTGCTTGCTCATGCCAGTAGTAGTTGCATGGCATCCTTTTGGATCGCAATAGCTCTCTTCTCTTAAGCCCTAAGTAACAACTAGACATGCATGGGACCTCCTTCTGTCTGCAAAATAACAAGAATTATTTGCACATGGTGATGGTGCATTGCTTACCGATCTGAACCGAATGACTGACGCGCCACCAACTCTTCCAATTCAAGAAATCCGTCTTTCATGTGGCCCTTGTCCATCTATACATACCTGGACAGGCAAAATGCCATCCTGCAGGTGACTCACTTTGACATCCTTTTCCGAAAGAAAGGTGACCCAATTCGTGTACGCTTGGTGAGCAGAAACACAAAGCAGATGCACTTATTTTTCCTCTCCTCTCCTCCAGACCCATTAAAGAAAGACAAGGCCTCCTCTTCCTTGAGGAGGAGCCTCACAACAGCTGACCTAGGTAGGACAACCCATCACCGTCTGTCCAATCTGTTTTGCTTAGTCCGGCTGTGGCCAGATTATACTACATATAAACCCTTGGCGACCCGAATGTCGGCCACCTAACCGCGCGCCTATTGGCGGGTGAGTGGGTGACAGAGGGAGGAAGGAGGGGTTTCCCTTCCCTTGTGACAAAGGCATCGGCCTGATTTGTCATACTAGCGATCTTGCCTGGATCCTTGATGCGGTCTTGGCTCCTTTCAGCTCTCAATCCATCAATAATTTACTAGTACCAGCCATTAGGGTATCGTGTGACCCATGTAGATAGATTATAGATTGGGTCAGAGTTGCTTCGTGGACAAGGTCACCAGACAGATTAGTCAGAGGCATGCACCCCCACTCCAAAGGCATTGACACTGCAAGAAAGCAACCTAAAAAGGACTTGTGTAGGTGTGGTGCAAATGTGGTGCATCGCGCTTTTTTGGACAGAAAAAATGGTACACATCCGTAGCTTTATTTAACTTTCACTTCAATTCTCATGTTCACATTGCTACTGTACTGTTATACTCTCGTATTGTACTCCTTGTGGACGGCTGATCTGGATCAGATCTGGTGTCGTGAAAAAAGACATGGCGCATGGTATCGAGAACGTAGTACGCTCGACAGAGTAAAAACGGTTGTCACTCTCTTTCTTTCTGAACCTTTCGGATCATAGTTCTGCTCAAGGATCGTGGTATAAAGGTATTTGTCATGGTGTGGTGCAAATGTGATTCGTCATGCTTTGAAGGAAGGGGGTACATATTTCAGGATTTAGCTTTCGCTATTGGAGGGTTAACAGTTTCAATGTTCACACTGCTAGGTGTGATGTAGAATTGTCGAGCTGTTGCTTCGCACTGTCAGTTTTCACATTTAAAGGCTTTGGTCATCAGAGAAATGCTGAAGGTTTCTTGCTCTTCCTATGATTGGTCTTTACCTAACTGCTGACGGGTAGCTTGCTTGCCTGCTTATTCTCTGCAAGGATCTCAAGGATTGCTTTTTGTTCAAGGAAAAAGTGACATCACATATCACTAGGTTTGATTGGACTTGATGAAACGACCGCCTCCTAATTCATTAACAGCAGAAGATCTCAATCCAGATGTTCTCACTAGTCCAACCTTCAAGGCATCCAAAACATGCCAACTGAAAATCTGGGCATGGGATTATGTGTTGTTGAAGCAATACCGGCGACGGCAAATCAACGGAAAACATATTATCAATGGAAAACAAATCAAGTGTTGTCAACGATGGTCAAATTATAGGTTCTCCAGACAAATATGGCCTAGTCTCCGGCTGAAGTGCTGATGGTGACATGTTGCTTGCCCAGGTCAACCTCGGCCCAACCCTGTCCCCTTTTGCAAACTGTTTTTTTTAATGTTCAAACAGAATTTGAAGATATTCATACATCGTGTAAATTTCAGTTCGTAAATTTTCCTGTTATTCGCAGTTACTATTTGTGTTTTTTTTTGGCGGGGCGCAGTTACTATTTGTTTATGAAATGAAAAATCAGGTGACATCCCTAAAACAGTTAAATTCTTTGTTTCCTTGATATGTTCAAAGATATTCATATGACAGACATGGTTTGGAACAATATTCTCCAGTTGGCCATCAGAAGATTGTTGTTTGCATATTCTGGGTAGAAACATCTCAGATAAGGTAGGCAAAGAAGACTACAGTATCTTAAGCATAATTTTAAGTAATCTGACTCAACTGCAAGGTATCTTTTTATGCATAGGCTGAAAGAGCACCCCCTTTAAAAGCATTTGACCAATGTTTTCAACTATGTGCAGGAACAGGCGAATGAGTTTACCTCCTGCGTGAAGGAAAAGGCTGCCTTTCCCAAACTTTAATCCTAATTAGCTAAGCTCTAGGTTGACATGATACTGCATGGTATCTTGGCAAGTATTTATTCCCTTCTCTATTTTTCCTTTAATTGTTTGTTAATTCTTCTCCTTGTAAAAAATTTCACACTGCTGATGCGAATGTTTGGCTCCTGGGTCGATTGTTCTACCCACGTATGAATTTTCATGAAGAAATGACATCCGTGGTGTTCTGGACAGAAAAAAAGAAACAAATTGGTGCTCTAAAAAGGCCATTTTTGACCCTAAACAAATTCAGATTTTAGTGTTCATTCGTCTGCATGTGTCAAGGATAGCATTTTCGTTCACTCTGCGCCCTAAATGAGTTGTTTTTTCATTGTATGTGTTTTGGGCTAGACTAGATGGGTTGCAAGGCACTAGCCAGTTTGGTACTGAAGTGGATATATAGCCTTTGCCTCTTCAAGCACACAAGCAGATCACATAACATAAGATTAGCTTACTTTATGATGCTGCAAGCTAAGTGGTAGCTTGTCCTGTTGTATAATTGACTGCACAATATCAATATTGATGACTTGAAGGGACTAATAAATTCCAACAGGTGTGATTGGTTAGTTAGATAGCTTAAAACACCTTGCTTAAAGTCATGATCAGCCCAAGAAAATAAGCCATCTAGGTCTATTTTGTAAAGCAGGATGAGAATCACATCCAGTATGTGCCTTACAACTGTCCTAGACTTCAGCCTGAGCGATTGCAACTCTAACTATTACTTAATCATAGAAAAGCAAGAAACCAAGTCCTGATCATCTAGGTCATGACATATGCTTGCACATAAGCAGTTGCTTGTTGGATTTTTTTTCCCGACGGACGGCAGGATTTTCACTAAAGTGGAATATAGTCCCAAATCATGATTTACGCGTCGCAGGTAGACGCGAGGCGGTCGCTTCTCTGTGGCTGCATGCTTCTTTGTATATTGGGCAGAGATTGAAACGGCAACGAGATAGGGAGAATATTTCAGAGCAAGGCAAAGAATGAGACTGGTTGGAAAGGCACACTGAAAAGATAACTGAACTTTCTCCGGTTGTCACCACCGTATATCCTACTCTCAATCAGAAGCAATCCCTTTGACCAACCCAATCACTGCAGGCATGTACGCGTACGTTGGCGGCCTGCAGTCTCGCACTGTCCTGGCTAGGCTAGACTGCCCAACCTTTGTGTTAAATGTGTGAGAAGACTAGATCAAAAAGGCAAGGGCAGAGAGCTGAACATGCAGCTGGCCGGCACCGTGTATGAACACAGGATGAACAAAAGGCAGCCGTAATTTCTTCTTCCTTATTTCCTTTCAGTTATGATGGGGAATGGACGCAGTTTGTACTTCCTGTCATCCAAGGTGCTTTTCTTGCTCCACTTGCAATGCTTGAAGTAACAAGTAGCATCCTTGTCAAAAATAGATAGAGTAATCAACATACCAAGCACGACCACTTACTTTCTAGACTCATGTATCTATAGCACCAGGCCAAACCTAATGGAGAGGGTGATTTCGATCCTAGCCGTTCATCTTGAATCTAATGCTTCAAATAAATTTCTCATCGTTATAGCTTAATATTTTGAGGATCTTAGGGAAACTCTAGCCGATCCCTTAAAAGGGTATAACACCTCAAAAATTTCCCCATTTAGGGAGTTAAACCAGACTTAGCCAAACGTTATCAAGTTTAAATTCTCAAATATTATAAGCGGCGCACCGACTGCACCTTAAATTTGAGCGGCCGCGGCCACTTCCCATGAAAAATCTTCCTCCCCCCCCCCACGCCTCCCGCCACCACCACCCTCTGCAACGGAGTCCCTGACTCACCAGCCCATCTTCGAATCAACAACCGACGTCCGACGTCAAAGGAATGCCTAGATCTAGCCGCCAGCCTTTGCCGTTGCCGAACCGACGAGGAGCACCACCATCGGATTGGCGTTGCGTTTGGAACGAGGCACGCATCCGCCCCGAGCACCCCCCTACTCGAGGCCGACGTCTCAGCCGCAACCCGCCCGCCACCACCAAAGGAGAAGTACCAGGGCATGTGAGGGACTGGGGTGTCAGAGTTAGCGACCCAAACACGGGGAAGAGGCACTGGCTCGACACGTACAAGTTGGCAGAGCAGGCGGCTCACACATATGACGTGGCGGCGGTCCGCATCCTTGGTGGTTGTGCAAAGGTAAACTTTCCCCTCGGAAGTCGTGGCATCCCACAACTCATCTACGCCACCCCCCACACCACCCCCCGAGTGATCTCCCGCCACCAAATGAGGGAGAATCGCAAGGCCTTCGAGCAGATCAAGGCCCAGCACATCGACGAGACCTATATGGCCAAGCTCAGGGTGAAACACCCGAAGCTCATCACCAAGGAGCTTGCATGCTACAAAGCCTTTCAAGAAGCAGCAGTGCAACAGTGCCGCTGAGGCCAGGCCCTCTGATGTAGGGTGTCGCCAATGAGTCCGGACCCTCCATGATCCCAATTTCCTCCGGTGACTCCGACGTGGATTGGGACAAGGTCATAGAGGAATCTGATTAGTTTAGTATGCTAGGTAGTGTTAACAGTTGTTTTATGTTTTTCGAACAATCCAAATTTGTGTTATGGTATGTATGATGTGCTACCTTTGCTTAAATTTATGTTTGATCGAAGAGTTCCAATTTGTGTTTGAAATAAAACTATGCACAAATTATTTTTAGGTAGTTAAATTTTAGAGTTTAGCAGGAACCACCTTCTTAACTCCTCAAATTTAAGGAGTTAAGGTTTGCGAAGGCTTTTGAGGGGCTAAGCTAAAGTTGCCCTTAGGGCATCTCTAGCCCGCCCCTAAAAAGCTATGACTCCTCAAAAGTTTATACAATGACGAGTTACCACATCGGCCCTTTACCAAAACCTATAGTTCCTTATTTTGAACTAGTTCCTTATTAATTTGAGGAGTTAGTCATAACAACCCCCCTCTCTGCCCAAATTTGAGCAGCCCCATCATTTTCTCTATAGATTTTCTCTCTTCTCTCTCACCGGTATTCATGGTGCAATGCCCGGCGAGCCACCCAAAGAGCAACCCTCCGGCTATGGAAACGCATCCGTGCCCTCTCCTCCCCAAACCCTAGTTACCGCCACCCGGTTTGAGTACAAATCGAGTCTACCGATGCCCAAATCGCCGCTGTCGTACAAATCTCCATCACCGCCATCCGCAACCACCACCCCAAGCGATGTCGCCATGGTAAGGACGCGCAACTGCGGTGCAACATTAGTGCGAGATCACCGTCGTCGTAGCATTCGAGGCTGTGACATCCGTCACAGTGGCACCATTAGAGGGGGGGGGGGTGACGAGATGAAGGAGGCCGACGACAAGTACCAGCTACTCTCGTGAGAGACAACCGAGCAGGAGTACGAGCGCACGCTCATGGTGGGCGTGGAGCACTGCGTCGCCGAGGCGCATCTCAAATCTCGAGGCGAAGCGCACCAACGACACCGCGCAGGTGCCATTCAGGCTGATCCCCTCGCACTCAACGAGCACCTCGGGTTCGAGGCGTGGATTGAGTTTGAGTGCAAGGTCGCCACTAACCGCGCGACTTTGTTTGCTTTGGAGAGGGACTGGCATGTTGTAACACCCCGGATCCGATGCGCCAGGTGTCTGCCAGTTATTCGCCGTCGTTGCCATGTCATTTACTTGCGTGTTGCATTTTGCCATGTCATCATCTGCATTTCATATCATGTCATCATGTGCATTTCATTTTGCATACGTGTTCGTCTCATGCATCCGAGCATTTTCCCCGTTGTCCGTTTTGCAATCCGGCACTCCTATGCCCTCCGGCGTTCCCCCTTTTCGTCTCCTGTTGTGAGTGGGTATTAAACTTTCTCGGAATGGCCCGAGGTTTGCCAAGCGGCCTTGGTATAGCACCGGTAGACCGCCTGTCAAGTTTCGTGCCATTTGGAGGTCGTTTGATACTCCAACGGTTAACCGGGGAACCGTAAAGACCTCTTTTGTGTGCAGCCCAACACCCCTTCCAAAGTGGCCCAAAACCCAGCTAACTCCCCTCCATGCTCTCGGTCGTTCGATCACGATTGTGTGGGCGAAAACCGCTCCTCATTTGGACTCTCCTAGCTCCCTCTACCTATATATTTGCACCTCCCCCGAAATTTCGCAGACGAAATCCTAAAATCACCCTCCGCCGCCACCGGACGCGTCCGCGACGGCCGGACATGTCCGCCGCCGCCGCGCCCAGCCAACCCCGCTCCGCCACGTCAGCGCGCCGCCGCTCTCTCTCTCCTCGCGCCCGCGCCGGCCCACCGGGCCCATCCGGAGCCCGCCCGGGCCCATTCGCCACCGCCGCAGGCCCGCGCCTCGCCGCCGCCCCTCGCCCACGAGCCGGCCCGCGCCGACCGGCCGGACCCCGCCACCTTGCGACCCCGTCCGCCGGCGCCGCCATCCGCCGCCGCCCGGAGGCGCGCCTCGCCCTCCTCCCGCGGCCGAGCCCGGCCTCCTCGCCGCTGGCGCCCGCCGCGGCCATGGCGCCGCCGCCCGCCGCCTCCTCCCGGCCGGCGTCGCCCGGCTCCTCCGCTGCCCTTGCCGGCCGCGCCTCCCCGTCCCGCCGCCGTCCCGGCTCGCCGCCGGCCGGATCCGACGAGATCCGGGCCGGGGCCGCCTCCTCCGACCCCCCTCCGGCCGCTCTCCGGCGAGAGCCGCCGCCTGCCTCGACATCCGCGCTATGTCAGATCTGGATCCAGAGGTTGACCCGATTTTTTCCCAAGTCCCCGAGATATTTACATAATCATGCCATGTTCGTCATGCCGTATCTCTGCATCTGTAGCTCCGTTTCGTGCGTGTAATATGTCACATTGTTCGTCTCGACGAGTACATCATTTCATTCATTGCATCATATTCATTTGAGGACATCTTGATGCGTGAATCATCGTTGTAAGAGTGCTTCATAATGTTTTCTGCTGTCTGTTAACAGAACGAGCTCTTTTGTCATTTTTGCCATGATTGATGTGTGCATCCTATGAGGTTGATGTCTACATGTGTTTTGATCTATGCTATGTATTATTTACATAGGTGCTTACCATGTATTTTTATGATCAATGTGGTGACTATCACAAGCATGCAAACTAGGCATCGTGATGTTGTTGATTTTAGTCCCTGTTCTGCTGTTATTCTGATGCCATGTAAACTTGATGCTACAGAGAGATCCATGCATATTTTGAGATACTTCAGTAAGGATGTTTTGAACATATGGTTATTGTCTATCCATTCATGCCCTTGGTTGCAATTATGGAATAGTCTAGCATATCATTTTCGTGCTCTACTTTTGCTTCAAAATGTTTCCTGGCAGATTGTTTATGTATTATTCAATTTTGCCAAGGTTGTTGTAGTTGATCCTTGCGTGCTATGAACTTGTTCTTGACTTGGTTTGTTTCACAAACATGTCTTCTTGATGATGCTATGCTTATCTTGTCATGCAATGCCTTGTGGTGAGTGAATCGAGCTTGTTAAGTAGTGTACTTGATGTTGCTGTTTCGCTAGGCTGAATCTGTTATTTCGTGATGCTATGTAAACCTGCTGCTACTAGTCATTCCATGTATAATTTGGAGATGATCACTAAATATGTTTTGATCTACATGTCATGCTCTATCCATTCATGCCCCTGGTTGCATTTATAGCTTGCTGTAGCTTGTTCATATCTTGCTCCAAAGTTGCTTGATAATGTTGCTGTCAGCCTGTTAACATTAAGTTCAGTTGTTTCCATGATTGTTGCTAGTGATCCATGCATCCTATGAACTTTCTATTGCCATACTTAGCTTCACAAACATGCCTTCTTACTGTTGGTTGCCTTGCCATGCCATCTATTGCTCTGTGGTGAGTGGTACAAGCTCACCAACATGCCTTCATAATTCTGTTTCTGCCATGTTTGAATGTGTATTATAACTTGCCATGTTTACATGGGTGCCATCATATTTTCTGATCCTTTTTGGCTCATGGTCAGTAAGGGACTTTTGATCTATGCATTTAGTAGATTCATGCCGTGACTTTGTTTGCCATGATAAGTTTCTGTAACATGTTGTTTGATAGCTCTAAACATTGCAACCTGATGTTATTTTCTGCAAAGTCTGAATTGTTATTACTTGCAATCTTACCACGTGTGTTTGAGCATGTTCTAGTGATTTCTGGAGATAGCTCAGTGTTCATGTTTTGTTATGCTTTACCTGTACATCATGCCCATGTCTTTTGTTTTCTTGTTGAGGTCCTGTAGCATGTTGTTTTGGTGCTTGCAAGATGCCTCGTTGCTGTTTTGGACAGCTTGTCCTTTAAACTTGTATAGTGTGCATGTGTTGAACCCTTACTCCGTTTTGAGTGTGCTCTATATGAAACTTGCTTGATTTTGCATGTAGCGTCATATTATCACGTTGCATCCTTATTTTGAGGTGTTTACTTGATGTGTGTATGCATTTTGCATCAATGCCATGTGTAACTTGATTTGCTCATATCTTCTAGGCCGTAGCTCCGAACTAAATGAACTTTATATGTAACTTGACTAGAATCTCGTGTAGATCATCTTTGTGCATCTTAACTTGTTGCTTAACTACTTGAACATAAGGTTTATTTAGATCTGGACCAATTTTGAAATTTTCATACGAGGACTTACCGGAATTGTTATATGTTGTTCCCGGCCTCATTTAAACTTGCCTTGATGTGTTGTTCTTGTTTGCATCATCTCTTGCCATGAGTAGCTTCATGTAGTCTTGTCTTGCATCATGCTTGTTTGTGCATCATGCCTTGTTCATGTGTGGTGTGTTTACCATGTTGTGTGCTTCTTTTCGTTAGTTCCTGTTGCGTTGCGATCGTGAGGATTCGTTCGTCTACGCTTGGTTCGTCTTCGTGGCTTCATCTTCTTCATGGACTCGTTCTTCTTCCTAGCGGGATTTCAGGCAAGATGACCGCTACCCTGGATCTCACTACTATCATTGCTATGCTAGTTGCTTCGTTCTATCGCTTTGTTGCGCTACCTGTCTTTTGCTCTTCAAGCCTCCCAAATTGCCATGAACCTCTAACCTTTGACACCCTTCTTAGCAAACCATTGCTTGGCTATGTTACCGCTTTTGCTCAGCCCCTCTTATAGCGTTGCTAGTTGCAGGTGAAGTTGAAGATTTCTCCATGGTGGACAGGATTTTGGTTGGGATATCACAATATCTCTTATATTATTAATGCATCTATATACTTGGTAAAGGGTGGAAGACTCGGCCTTATGCCTGGTGTTTTGTTCCATTCTTGCCGCCCTAGTTTCCGTCATACCGGTGTTATGTTCCCGGATTTTGCGTTCCTTACGCGGTCGGGTGATTTATGGGACCCCCTTGACAGTTCGCTTTGAATAAAACTCCTCCAGCAAGGCCCAACATTGGTTTTACCATTTGCCTCACCTAGCCCTTTTTCCCTTGGGAGTCGCGCTCTCAAGGGTCATCTTTATTTTAGCCCCCCGGGCCAGTGCTTGTCTAAGTGTTGGTCCGAACTAGAGCCCTTTGCAGCGTCCCCTTAGGGAAACTTGAGGTCTGGTTTTAGTTGTACGGATTGCTCATCCAGTGTTGCCCTAAGAACGAGATATGTGCAGCTCCTATCGGGATTGTCGGCGCATCGGGCGGCTTTGCTGGTCTTCTTTTACCATTGTCGAAATGTCTTGTAAACCGGGATTCCGGGTCTGATCGGGTCTTCCTGGGAGAAGGAATATCCTTTGTTGATCGCGAGAGCTTATCATGGGATAAGTTGGGACACCCCTGCAGGGTATAATCTTTCGAAAGCCGTGCCTGCGGTTATTGGCAGATGGGAATTTGTTAATGTCCGGTTGTAGATAACTTGACACCAGATCTGAATTAAAACGCATCAACCGTGTGTGTAGCCGTGATGGTCTCTTTTCGGCGGAGTCCGGCAAGTGAACACGGTTTCTGGGTTATGCCTGACGTAAGTAGGAGTTCAGGATCACTTCTTGATCATTACTAGTTGACGACCGTTCCGCTTGCTCTCTTCTCGCTCTTATTTGCGTATGTTAGCCACCATATATGCTTAGTTGCTGCTGCAGCCTCACCACTTTACCCCTTCCTTTCCCTTTATGCTTTGCTAGTCTTGATACCCATGGTAATGGGATTGCTGAGTCCTCGTGGCTCACAGATTACTACAACAACAGTTGCAGGTACAGGTTATGCGATGATCTTGACGCGAGAGCGATGTTTGCTTGTCTTGGAGTTCTTCTTCTGCTTCTTCTTCGATCAGGGGATAGGTTCCAGGTCGGCAGCCTGGGCTAGCAGGGTGGATGTCGTTTGAGTTTCTGTTTGTGTTTCATCCGTAGTTGGATGATGCTCTTATGTATTGTGATGTTGTATTCATGTGGCATTGTATGCCTTTTGTATGTATCCCCATCTATTATGTAATGTTGATGTAATGATATCCACCTTGCAAAAGCGTTTCAATATGCGGTTCTATCCTTGGTGGGACCTTCGAGTCTCTTTAGGATAGTATCGCATATTGGGCGTGACAAGTTGGTATCAGAGCCTCGACCGACCCTAGGAGCCCCTTGTTTGATCGTGTAGTTTGGCCGTTGTTGAGTCTAGAAGAAAAATGTTTTCAGAGTCTAGTTATATCGGAGAGTAGGAATTCTTTTTACTCCTCTGCCCCTTCGTCGCTCTGGTAAGGAATCTTGACGTAGGTGTTTTGAATTACTTCTCTTCCCTTTCAAATTTTTCTTTAGGTTCACGCAGTTGGTTTTCCGAGCGTTGTTCCTCAGCTCTTTTCATCCGGTGCATTTCTCGTCAAGTCGACTCGAGCCTCTTCATCTTTGAGTTCAATCCTCAGTTGTTTCTTTCCCACCCGCCCACCCTTTTTCATCTCGGAACCGAAGTCTGTAATCGAGTATCCATCCTACTCGTGCGAAGCCTTTGCTTTCTTTCAACTGGTGCTTTCTCTTCAAGATATTCGTTGATTTCCCCTTCTAAGATGATTTTGTTTTCCCGCCCTCCCACCATTTTTCTTCCCGGAGCCTGAGTCTGTCTCGACCATCTATCTCATTTGTGCGGAGCTTCTTCAGTTTTTCGTCAATTGTTTCAACCGGTGAATTCTCATTTTGTTCGACATTCTTCAGCTCTTTTTCTTTTCGGTGGATTCAATTCAAGTTTTTTGGTAGATCATATCCTTTTTCGTCGAAGTGTTTTCCCTGCTCGTTCGTCTCTCGCCAGTTTATCCTTCCGGAGTGTTCAAGTCAGCTCAGGAGATTCGTCTGTGTTCCAATTAATTCGAGGTTGTCACCTCATTCAAATGTTTCTATTGTCCCGGTGCATCATCTACCTCTTCAACAATCCTTTCCAACGGTGTCATCTCTTCAGTGGGCCCTAACCCACAGGTCTTTTCCAAGGATCTTACCTGACTCTTCTAATTATTCCGGAGCCATTCCTATTTCTTTTCAAGTCCGACGTAAGTATGATTTCATCAGTCAGATGCCTTTCCAAGATCGATTTCAAATCATTTCATTGTTGGATCAACCTCTCTGCTTTTCATTCTCCCGGAGTATCTCAGCAATTTTGTTGGTGTTTCTCGTCGTCATTTGAAGATCGAAGAAGAGTTTACCTCTAAATCTTGTCTGTTCTCTCGAAGATTCGTGGTTCTAGCTTCTTGTTACCCTCTCGAATTATTCCGTCTATCGGAAGTCCCTTTTTTTCTCACCTATCCGGAGTATTTCAGGAGTTGATTTCTATTTCTTTTCACCGGAGGCCATCATTTCATCTACCGTTATCCAATTATCCCGGTGCTTCGTTCAAGTGTTCTTTAATCAGCTCATGATCTCTTTGCTCTTTTGCATCTAAATCCCCTCTAGCTTGTTGGTTCTTCTAATTCTTCCCGGTGATTCATTCTCTTTCATCAGTCATTTTTGAATTCTTACGGTGGTTCGTTCAAGATTCTTTTTCCTTGATTATCATTTTAATCCATTCGTTCTTTCGAATCCTACCGGTGGTTCATGAAGACCTTCTCAAGTGTGCGATATGTTACTTCTCAATTCTTTTTCAAGAAGAATAAGTAATATGCAAAATCCATTGCTTGTCATCAATTTAATTAGATGAAGGATAAGCATACAATAAATCTTATTCTTATTTCATCCAAGTGAGTAATCCCTTCCTTCAGAGTTTGTTCTTAATGAATAAATTCTAGTTCCAAGTGTTTCCCATCTTTTCTTTTCCGGAGTTCAAATTTTCCTCGGCCATTTTGTCGGAACCTCCATCTAAATCATCGCATGGCTCATCTTATTCTTTCATCCTTCAGTTTTATCTTATCATCCTTTTGTCACCGGAGTTCTTCATGGTGGTTCTTCATGACTTAATTCTTTCTTCAAGAGTTCATCAAGATCTTGTCGGTGGAGTTCAAGTATCGTTTCTTCTCGCGTCTCGAAGTGCAATTAATTCTCCGTATTCTTTTGAAGTGGAGTTTTGCATTTCTTCGTTCTTCTAAGTTATCCAATCATTTCCGTTTGCGGCTGGTTATCACCTCATAATTTCTGAGATGTTATCCTTAAGCCCACATAAAGCTTATTCTTTTCGTTGTTGAATTTTATCAACAACTCCATTCAATCTTTTCTTCTAAGGTTGCTTTCTATTTCATTCGTGGCACAAGTTGTCATTTTCTTCTCCGTTCTTTTCATTCAACTCTTTCAATTCTTTCCGGAGGTTTTGTGTCATGTCTTCATCAAGTATCATTCCATCCTCTCTAGCTCGTGTTCTATTCCATCCATGTTTCAGCCGGAGTGCTGCCTAAATCCTTTCAGTCTTATTCGTTTCTTATCTCATTCTAACCAGAGTGGTTTCATAGTCTATCTGATTCCGTGAGCTTTCGATTCTCGTCATTCTCGTCGTTCCTCTCTTCTTTTCGAGTGCTCTCGATTCTTTGCTTCTTCTCTTGAGTTCTTGTTTCACCTCTTCCTTTTTCTCTTCCGTCTCGGTCCTAAGATCTCGGGACGAGATCTCTTGTTAGTGGAGGAGTGTTGTAATGCCCCGAATCCGATGCGCCAGGTGTCTGCCAGTTATTCGCCGTCGTTGCCATGTCATTTGCTTGCGTGTTGCATTTTGCCATGTCATCATGTGCATTTCGTATCATGTCATCATGTGCATTTCATTTTGCATACGTGTTCGTCTCATGCATCCGAGCATTTTCCCCGTTGTCCGTTTTGCAATCTGGCACTCCTATGCCCTCCGGCGTTCCCCCTTTTCGTCTCCTATTGTGAGTGGGTATTAAACTTTCTCGGAATGGCCCGAGGTTTTCCAAGCGGCCTTGGTATAGCACCAGTAGACCGCCTGTCAAGTTTCGTGCCATTTAGAGGTCGTTTGATACTCCAACGGTTAACCGGGGAACCGTAAAGACCTCTTTTGTGTGCAGCCCAACACCCCTTCCAAAGTGGCCCAAAACCCAGCTAACTCCCCTCCATGCTCTCGGTCGTTCGATCACGATCGTGTGGGCGAAAACCGCTCCTCATTTGGACTCTCCTAGCTCCCTCTACCTATATATTTGCACCTCCCCCGAAATTTCGCACACGAAACCTAAAATCGTCCTCCGCCGCCACCGGACGCGTCCGCGACGGCCGGACATGTCCGCCGCCGCCGCGCCCAGCCAACCCCGCTCCGCCATGTCAGCGCGCCGCCGCTCTCTCTCTCTCTCTCCTCGCGCCCGCGCCGGCCCACCGGGCCCATCCGGAGCCCGCCCGAGCCCATCCGCCGCCGCCGCCGCAGGCCCGCGCCTCGCCACCGCCCCTCGCCCCCAAGCCGGCCCGCGCCGACCGGCCGCGCCCCGCCGCCTTGCGACCCCGTCTGCCGGCGCCGCCATCCGCCGCCGCCCGGAGGCGCGCCTCGCCCTCCTCCCGTGGCCGAGCCCGGCCTCCTCGCCGCTGGCGCCCGTCCCGGCGCCCCGCCGCGGCCATGGCGCCGCCGCCTGCCGCCTCCTCCCGACCGGCGTCGCCCGGCTCCTCTGCTGCCCTTGCCGGCCACGCCTCCCCGTCCCGCTGCCGTCCCGACTCGCCGCCGGCCGGATCTGGCGAGATCCGGGCCGGGGCCGCCTCCTCCGACCCCCCTCCGGCCGCTCTCCGGCAAGAGCCGCCGCCTGCCTCGACATCCGCGCCATGTCAGATCTGGATCCAGAGGTTGACCCAATTTTTGCCTAAGTCCCCGAGATATTTACATAATCATGCCATGTTCGTCATGCCGTATCTCTACATCCGTAGCTCCGTTTCGTGCGTGTAATATGTCAAATTGTTCGTCTCGACGAGTACATCATTTCATTCATTGCATCATATTCATTTGAGGTCATCTTGATGCGTGAATCATCATTATAAGAGTGCTTCATAATGTTTTCTGCTGTCTGTTAACAGAACGAGCTCTTTTGTCATTTTTGCCATGATTGATGTGTGCATCCTATGAGGTTGATGTCTACATGTGTTTTGATCTATACTATGTCGTCTTTACAGAGGTGCTTACCATGTATTTTTATGATCAATATGGTGACTAGCACAAGCATGCAAACTAGGCATCGTGATGTTGCTGATTTTAGTCCCTGTTCTCCTGTTATTTTGATGCCATGTAAATTTGATGCTACAGAGAGATCCATGCATATTTTGAGATACTTCAGTAAGGATATTTTGAACATATGGTTATTATCTATCCATTCATGCCCTTGGTTGCAATTATGGAATAGTCTAGCATGTCATTTTCGTGCTCTACTTTTGCTTCAAAATGTTTCCTGGCAGATTGTTTATGTGTTATTCAATTTTGCCAAGGTTGTTATAGTTGATCCTTGCGTGCTATGAACTTGTTCTTGACTTGGTTTGTTTCACAAACATGTCTTCTTGATGATGCTATGCTTATATTGTCATGCAATGCCTTGTGGTGAGTGAATCAAGCTTGTTAAGTAGTGTACTTGTTGTTGCTGTTTTGCTAGGCTGAATCTGTTATTTCGTGATGCTATGTAAACCTGCTGCTACTAGTCATTCCATGCATAATATGGAGATGATCACTAAATATGTTTTGATCTACATGTCATGCTCTATCCATCCATGCCCCTGGTTGCATTTATAGCTTGCTGTAGCTTGTTCATATCTTGCTCCAAAGTTGCTTGATAATGTTGCTGTCAGCCTGTTAACATTAAGTTCAGTTGTTTCCATGATTGTTGCTAGTGATCCATGCACCCTATGAACTTGCTATTGTCATGCTTAGCTTCACAAACATGTCTTCTTACTGTTGGTTGCCTTTCCATGCCATGTATTGCTCTGTGGTGAGTGGTACAAACTCACCAACATGCCTTCATAATTCTGTTTCTGCCATGTTTGAATCTGTATTATAACTTGCCATATTTACATGGGTGCCATCATATTTTCTGATCCTTTTTGGCTCATGGTCATTAAGGGACTTTTGATCTATGCATTTAGTAGATTCATGCCATGTCTTTGTTTGCCATGATAAGTTCCTGTAATATGTTGTTTGATAGCTCTAAACATTGCAACCTGATGTTATTTTCTGCAAAGTCTGAATTGTTATTACTTGCAACCTTACCACGTGTGTTTGAGCATGTTCTAGTGATTTCTGGAGATAGCTCATTGTTCATGTTTTGTTATGCTTTACCTGTACATCATGCCCATGTCTTTTGTTTTCTTGTTGAGGTCCTGTAGCATGTTGTTTTGGTGCTTGCAAGATGCCTCGTTGCTGTTTTGGACAGCTTGTCCTTTAAACTTGTATAGTGTGCATGTGTTCAACCGTTGCTCCGTTTTGAGTGTGCTCTATATGAAACTTGCTTGATTTTGTATTTAGCTTCATATTATCATGTTGCATCCTTGTTTTGAGGTGTTTACTTGATGTGTGTATGCATTTTGCATCAATGCCATGTGTAACTTGATTTGCTCATATCTTCTAGGCCGTAGCTCCGAACTAAATGAACTTTATATGTAACTTGACTAGAATCTTGTTTAGATCATCTTTGTGCATCTCAACTTGTTGCTTAAATACTTGAACATAAGGTTTATTCAGATCTGGACCAATTTTGAAATTTGCATATGAGGACTTACCAGAATTGTTATATGTTGTTCCCGGCCTCATTTAAACTTGCCTTGATGTGTTGTTCTTGTTTGCATCATCTCTTGCCATGAGTAGCTTCATGTAGTCTTGTCTTGCATCATGCTTGTTTGTGCATCATGCCTTGTTCATGTGGTGTGTTTACCATGTTGTGTGCTTCTTTTTGTTAGTTCCTGTTGCATTGCGATCGTGAGGATTCGTTCGTCTACGCTTGGTTCGTCTTCGTGGCTTCATCTTCTTCATGGGCTCGTTCTTCTTCCTAGCGGGATTTCAGGCAAGATGACCGCTACCCTGGATCTCACTACTATCATTGCTATGCTAGTTGCTTCGTTCTATCGCTTTGCTGTGCTACCTGTCTTTTGCTCTTCAAGCCTCCCAAATTGCCATGAACCTCTAACCTTTGACACCCTTCCTAGCAAACCATTGCTTGGCTATGTTACCGCTTTTGCTCAGCCCCTCTTATAGCGTTGCTAGTTGTAGATGAAGTTGAAGATTTCTCCATGGTGGACAGGATTTTGGTTGGGATATCACAATATCTCTTATATTATTAACGCATCTATATACTTGGTAAAGGGTGGAAGACTCGGCCTTATGCCTAGTATTTTGTTCCACTCTTGCCGCCCTAGTTTCCGTCATACCGGTGTTATGTTCCCGGATTTTGCGTTCCTTACGCGGTCGGGTGATTTATGGGACCCCCTTGACAGTTCGCTTTGAATAAAACTCTCCAGCAAGGCCCAACATTGGTTTTACCATTTGCCTCACCTAGCCCTTTTTCCCTTGGGAGTCGCGCTCTCGAGGGTCATTTTTATTTTAGCCCCCCCGGGGCCAGTGCTTGTCTAAGTGTTGGTCCGAACTAGAGCCCTTTGCAGCGCCCCCTCAGGGAAACTTGAGGTCTGGTTTTAGTTGTACGGACTGCTCATCCGGTGTTGCCCTGAGAATGAGATATGTGCAGCTCCTATCGGGATTGTCGGCGCATCGGGCGGCTTTGCTGGTCTTGTTTTACCATTGTCGAAATGTCTTGTAAACCGGGATTCCGAGTCTGATCGGGTCTTCCTGGGAGAAGGAATATCCTTCGTTGATCGCGAGAGCTTATCATGGGCTAAGTTGGGACACCCCTGCAGGGTATAATCTTTTGAAAGCCGTGCCTGCGGTTATTGGCAGATGGGAATTTGTTAATGTCCGGTTGTAGATAACTTGACACCAGATCCGAATTAAAACGCATCAACCATGTGTGTAGCCGTGATGGTCTCTTTTCGGCGGAGTCCGGGAAGTGAACACGGTTTCTGGGTTATGCCTGACGTAAGTAGGAGTTCAGGATCACTTCTTGATCATTACTAGTTGACGACCGTTCCGCTTGCTCTCTTCTCGCTCTTATTTGCGTATGTTAGCCACCATATATGCTTAGTTGCTGCTGCAGCCTCACCACTTTACCCCTTCCTTTCTCTTTAAGCTTTGCTATTCTTGATACCCATGGTAATGGGATTGCTGAGTCCTCGTGGCTCACAGATTACTACGACAACAGTTGCAGGTACATGTTATGCGATGATCTTGACGCGAGAGCGATATTTGCTTGTCTTGGAGTTCTTCTTCTGCTTCTTCTTCGACCAGGGGATAGGTTCCAGGTCGGCAGCCTGGGCTAGCAGGGTGGATGTTGTTTGAGTTTCTGTTTGTGTTTCATCCGTAGTCGGATGATGCTCTTATGTATTGTGATGTTGTATTCATGTGGCATTGTATGCCTTTTGTATGTATCCCCATCTATTATGTAATGTTGATGTAATGATATCCACCTTGCAAAAGCGTTTCAATATGCGGTTCTATCCTTGGTGGGACCTTCGAGTCTCTTTAGGATAGTATCGCATATTGGGCGTGACACATGTATGTTCAGGTACGTCGACTTTGATGACAGCACCCATGACGCCGAGGCGTTGGGCTATGGTAATGCACCTGTCATCGACATCTCCTCCGACGGGGAGAAGATGTCTAGTTTGTTTTAGGTTAACGAAGTGGTAGTTAGTTTAATTTTTGTACTTTTATGTTACATGTCACAGTGTCTAACCACTAAGTTACCTACATCTAGTTTGAAATTGTGTTGGAAATGACTCTTTGTGCAAATTTTCTGTTTTGAGGAGTTAAAAATTTGGAGAAGGGCTAGATGCAAAACCTCTACTCCCTCTATACCCAAATACATGTCGCTGAAGTAACTGACTACAGCTACTCCAGCGACATGTATTTCGGTACAGAGGGAGTAGTATAACTCTTCAAAATTGGAGTTAAGTTTTGAGGGGTCGGTTGAGTAAGTTAAAATTCAGGGGAAAGGCTAATAGCCATTCATATTGAATCCATCTGGGTTTGAATGAATTCCATATAATTTTTAAATTGAATAATCTGGTAATCAAATCAGACTTAAGGTGTGCCGCACAGTCGAGGGTAATCAGTACGTGATGCAGGATCTGTCCGCTAGTCTTGCAGGAATCGGCCAGTTTCTTGTGGAACTCTTGTAAAATTCATGAGAAATTTCTGCGCTCTAAAGCAGGGCCACGGAGAGAAGCCAGTTCGGTATGCATATATGCCTTGCTTGCCCCGGAATTCAAGTTGCTCCATGTGGTCATGACAAGTGACCTGGAACGAAAGTGATGGTGCATTGCTATGTGGTGTGGTAGAAAGGCCATTTCCAGCATTCAGAAGAAAGCTTTGTACCGCCGCAGATTCCCGCAAAAGGCGAGCGTCCTTTGCAGGATGTGAGAGGGGGTGTAAATTTCATCATGAAATCTGCCGCTTTTCGTAGGATACCGCGTGCTTCAAGATACTCGCTGAACGAAATTTTTCGTGCTTTACGTGATGGGATGTGTTTAGAAGCGTAAGGTTCGGAGCAACCGCGGTCGATGTGAACGGAATGTCTCGATTGCCTGATTTTTCCATGACAGTGGGGGAAACATAAAAATATATATTGGGAAATCTATGGAACATAGTGCATGGGAGGGGAGCCAAAACTTTCTCCATTTCGTGGGTGGTACTAAACTTTCGACTATCTTCTTTGTCATCACACCTACATGGGCTCTTTGAGATTTTTCTAAAATTGTTATATGGGCTTAGAGCCCATCATATATTTCATCAAAAAGCAAATTTAAAACTATAAGAAAAGATAAATGACATTCAAAAGAGATCTCATGCCTTCAAAAGTTGATATACATGAACTAAAAGGTTCTAACCATGCAAAGTACTGTTTAATTATGACAACACGTTTGGTCTTTTTCTTGTTTCCCTCCTTTGATGATGATCGATCAGTCTCATCATCTGGGCCATTCGGTGTGATCACTTTGAGCAGCAGATCGATGGATTATGTCCAAATGATTTTCCTGCTCCGACGCCGGCCGGAAAAGGTATGGTCGGTTGATGCCAATCATGTGGGTCGCAGGTTTTCCACGAATCATGATGTGATAATCACTTGGATCATGTAGCTTATTCAGGGTAAACTTGTTTGGTTTGCCTTTTAGGCTAAATGCATGGCTCTGTACGGAAAATGGGCCACGTGATCTGAGGGTGCATGATACGTTAAAATTCCACTGTAATTGAGAGGGCGGGTTCTCGAATAGAAAATTTTGGTAGCATTTTTATTTTTTGATCTGATAATTTTTGTATATTCAAAGTGATAGAATGGTCTCTCACAAAAAAGAAAAAAAAAGGTGATAGAATGGTGCTGAAAAGGCAATAGTCTAATGTTTGGGTAGGGCACGCCAAGACAACTGGTATATGGCTAGACTGAAAATAATGCACACATCTAACTGTACATCATTAGCTCCCGTAAAAAATCATGAAGCAGCTGAAGAGTATATGCACACATCTATATCGTCTGTATATGAAGCACCGACAGTTGTGTAGAGTACTCCCTCCGGTCCTTTTTACTATGCACATTGGATTTGCCGAAAGTTTAACTTAGCTAAGTTTGACCAAATTTATATTAGAAATTATTAGCATCTATAATATCTAATAAATATAATATGAAAATATATTCCGAGATGAATCTAATGATGTTGGTGTTGTTATGTAAATGTCAATAATTTTTTATATAAACTTGGTTAAAATTGGATGAGATTGATTTCAGACAAACCTAATATGCAGAGTAAAAATGACCGGAGGGAGTACTTCACTCCTCGATTTCCGGCAAGGGCAAACCAGATCAGCCAAAGAGGCCGGATAGAGGGATAAGCTACTAATGATTGGCCCCTTTTTGCTCATTCTTTTGGAGAAAGCAGTGACACACGCGCACGGAGAGAGAGAGAACCAAACCCAATACACTCATGTGTGGACGCAGCGTGTGGGTATGGAGCACTAGGCCACTAGCAGTCTCTTGTGCTGCGTCATTTTCAACTGCTGTTGTGCTTCTCTATAGGCCAGGTGGTGCTACTGCTGAGGTGGATCTTGTGTAAGCCTGCCATCATCTTTCTTTTATCAGTTTCATAGTTCTTTTCAGTATTGAGGAAACTTCGAATCGCTATCGGGTATGAGGCCAACTCCACCGCGCGACCCTATCCTGTCCAGTCCCGTCCGTTTGGGGTAAAACGGACAAACCGGACGGCCCAGCGCGCGGGAGCAAACGGACTTTTGTCCGTTTTGTGTCCGCTTTCGACCCATCCGCAGCCCAAGTTTGCACCGCTTTTGGGGCGAAATGGACAGCGCGCGGACGGGTGGGACGCGTGCGCTTGTCCGCCCCTGGCCCGCATGTCGGTGACACAAAGCAACCCCCTCCCCCCCCCCCGGCCCCTTTGGCGCCATTCCCCCCCAAACCCTCCCACGTCCCGCCCGTCCCACTCCCTCCCCCGTCCATGGCCGACGCCCAGCCGAACTCCGGCGAGCTGGCCGTCGACCCGCCCGGAATGGCCAAGGAGAAGAAGGGCAAGGCGCCAAGGAAGCCGCGGTCGGAGTGCACGCCGGAGGAGATCGCCAAGTTGGACGCGGAATCGGCGAAGAGGAGGAGCCGGAGGGCGGTCGCCAAGACCCACGTTGCCACGGCCAAGAGAGCCGCCGAGCGCGCTACGATTGAGGCCGCGCGGCACAAGGCCGAGTTCGAGGAGAAGGAGGCCATCGTCAGCAAAGCGCACGCCCTTCTCATGGCCAGCATTTGTCGCCCGCCCGGTTTCTCTGGAGGGGCCGTCGGTCCGGCGAGCACAGGTTCGTCGGTCGCCCGGCCTCCGCACTGCCAGTCGCTGACGTCACGGACCACGCCCTTGTCGCCCGGCTTTCCTCCGCCAAGGCACGACGACCAGGCCCGTTTCGGGGGGTCGCCGGACGTGAGCGTGATCGCACCGTCCACACCACACCCCTCGGCCATCATCGACCTCAACGTCACCCCTGGGTCTAGCAGCGGTGGCCGGCCGTCCGTTGAGATGCAAAGAAAGTAAGCACGGCCGCCGTTTACCGGCGCCATGCCGTCCCCCCGCGTCTTGTTCGACGGAATGTCAACACCAATAGCACCGGTCGACGACCCCTACTACGACCAGTTCATGGAGGAAGTGATCTACGAGGGTGGCCACGTCCCTGTCTACGACCCCGAGAAGACCCAAAGTCAGGATGGCCGCGGCCAGTTCACTGCCGATGAAGAGGCCGACGACCGTGCTGACTACGACCATGGTGACTCGTGGCATGAAGACGATGACATCTATGTCGAAGGTGATGGTGATGAAGAAGAAAGCAATGACGTTGACATTAGTGGAGAGCCATTGTTCATCGACGAGCTGACACAAAGAGCGGAAGCACAAAAAAAGAGGAAGATCATTCGCACGGGTTCATACACATAAGATGAGGACAAGTTGATTTGCCAAGCTTGGATGGAGATTAGCCAAGATCCAAGGACTGGCGCGCAACAAAAGGGTATTATTTTTTGGACGAGAGGCCACAAAACATTCCATGAAAGGAAGTTGTTTGGGCCCTACCAATTTGAAAGCAACCATGGCGTCGGCTCGATTCAAAAGTGATGGTCGTTCATCCAACAAGAGTGCAACAAGTATCAAGCCGCATTTGAGAGCGTTCAAGCACGGCCCGTGAGTGGTACCGGCGTTGGGGACATGGTATGCTCTCCTTCTTTGCCCTTTCCTTGCTACGGCCATGAGACTTCGGCCTTGCACATGTTTGCATGGTCACTTGTTGTTCATCATATGGTGTAGGCATTTCAATCTTTGGAGGCATTCAAGGCCCGGCACAATGACAAGTCGTTCACTCTTACGCATTGTTGGACTATGATCAACAATTTCCCTAAGTTCAAGGACCAATACCGTGAACTCCAAAGGAAGAGAGGCCTGAAGACGGCCAAGTTCGCCGGAGGTGGAAATGGTGAGGCGTTGAAGAGGCCGAGGGGCAAGACCAACTCCAAGGTTGATGACATTCGTGATGCCTCATCCATGGCATTGCATGACACTTTGCATGGCATGATGTCGCAAAAGGATGTGAGGGACGAGAAGAAGCGGCAAAGCAAGGACGAGCAAATGAAGCAATACCTAGAGCTTCAAATGAAGAAGCTTGAGATGGAGGAGGCGGCCAAGAGAAGGAAGCTTGAGATGGAGGAGGCGGCCCGACAGAGACAGCTCGACATGGAGGAGGCGGCCCGACAAAGGCAGCTCGACATCGAGGCTGAGAACGTCAAGGCCAGGCAAAGGTAGCTCGACATCGAGGCCACCAATGCCGCCACCAAAGCGAAGGAGGTGGCCCTCGCGATCATGAGCGTGGACTTTTCGAAGATGAGCGAGAAGACGAGGGCCTGGTTCGAGGCCAGACAAAAGGAGATGCTCGACCTGACGGCCTGAACTAGGTCGTCCGATCGGCCGTGGCCGTTCTTTTTTGGAGGCTGGCATGGGTGCCGCCCGCCCGCTGGGCCGCTCGCCGTGTGCCGGTGAGAAAACATTCATTTTGAAGGCCGACTGTGTTGCCGGCGAGGACAACCATTCATTTTGGAGGCTGGCTGTGTTGCCGGTCGCTGACTTTGTTGCCGGCGTGCATGATGAATTGGGGCCGTAGGGCTTGGCATTTGAAACGTTTCTCTTTTTTTTAAATGGATGCGGACAGGATGGGGTAACGGATGTGTCCGCGCGCTGGGCGCATGGCCATCGCATCCCAGGACAGGCCCGGACACGACCCCATCCCCCTCCCAAACGGACAGAATCCGGACAAAACGGACGTCCGTTTGGGGTCGCGCGGTGGAGTTGGCCCGAAAACTTGGAAATTTGATAGTACTAATCGTGCAAAACGAAAGAGTTTAACCATGGTAAATTTTAGAGGAAGAGTGCATATTGCAAGTAATAACATGGCATTGCCCTAAAAAAAGTAATAACATGGCATCGCATCCGTACACAAACGAGTAAATAAAGGGATTGGAGTGGAAGTTAGAATTTCTTTGAAATTATAGGAAAGCAATAATAGTTTTTTTGGAGAATCCTTCCTTGACACCCCCCCCCCCCCCCGCGCCAAAAAAAAAAACAGATGAGTATTACCTTAGAGGCCCTTATTATTTCCTTCAAAGGATTCAATTTCATTAACTAGAGATAACCTCTGTGTAGAACAGTTTAGGACCTGCTTGAGTTCAGTTTGTGAGTTTTGATCCTTGGTGTATTTATATACAAGTGGTCCCACTCAAAGAATAAAGGCAGTTTTTGGAATATCATATTTTATTTCGCAACTCAAGTGTAGTGAGAGCTTTCTTGCATTCTTTTTTATAATATAGCTACCACTTTATAAGTTGGATGCAATAAAACGCATGACTACGCAGACATAGCGACGCGTGCTCTTTTCAACAGAAGATAAATGGTTGACATTGAACAAAGATTTGGTTGTAGTTTCCACGACAAGTCTGTCGAGAAAAGTCATTAAACCATTGAAGAAAAAACAGAGGAACTTCCAATCCAAAGAAACCGCAAGGAAGAAGTTACCTTTGTTAAAACAACATGATCTTGACCTCACCAACAGTGTCAACTCTATCATGAAAATGCTTTGCACACTAAGATTTTGTCAACAAATTCTCATGAAAACCTATAATGGACACTAGTTGATGGATATTTTTAAATTTTTTACGATACAACCAAATACTTGTGCATGCTCCCATTTGCATGTTGATATCATTAAGACTCCACATAGATTGTCCTTCCTACATGTAGCATTAAGGCTTTGACCTTTGGAACAAATCCTAACATGTGCCCGGTTTCCAAGTTTGAGTTGGCACAAACTTAACAAGTTAAGTGTAGACCTATGCAATTAATACATTTTACTTAGCTTGGCATTTTACTTAATTTATACGATTATGCTTATACATGGCTTAATAGCGTATATGCATTATGTCCTTATAGAGGTTATCCAGTTGCATCTATAGTTAATACTGCACCCCAAAACCGCTATCCAACATGCATCTCAAAGTATTAAGTAAAACAGAGCATTGCATCAAGCAAGGTGACATAATTTCGATATTATTGTCTTTACCTCCAGCTCATCACCGAGACAACAATGCAACTATATTTTTGTCCTTCTATTTCTGTCACTAAGATAGATTAATTGCAAGGTTAAAACCAACTAAAATACACAACTCTATCTTGGAGAGCATTCATCTAAACATGGTAGTACAAGACTAACAGGTCGGATCTATATATGATCTCCGACCATAAACAGTGGAGTGAGGGGAAGAGGGGAGCTAGTGATGCAACACTAGTGCGAGGGGGGAGAGCAAGTGAGTCAACGTTAGTGAGGGGAGGTCGAAGTGCCATTGCGCCATATATATATAGTCGGTTAATGTCGACCGGTGTCGTGGGAAATACGCGTTGGTAGCCAAACGGGCGCTAGTGTGGGAATCGTCACCGGCTCAATGCATGTTCATTTTGTCACTACAAAATAAATGAAAAAACTAAAGCAATTGACATCACATCATTCATAAATCAATTGAGAAATTGAAAATCAAAAAGAGAAAAAAAAACATAAAATTTTTACTTGTAGCATTTCCTCGAGCACGTTGGTGCCGCTCAGGGTCATGTCTGAATCCAGCTCCTCTTCGCCGCCAGAGGTGAAGGGGTGGCCGTACGGCTATGTGCGTCCACGTTGTTGGCATCGGGGTCGTGGGAGACCGAGGGGAAGGTGTAGTGGTGACTGCAACCTTCTTCTTCCCCATGTCATCGTGATGTTCGCCGCCTTGGTTGACGGCAACACTCCCGTTTGTTGGCCGTCGGGCCTAATTGTGGCTACGTGGTCGTGGCGTCGCAAGTGGCAAGCAGTGCCGTCGCCCATCGAGGAGGAGTTTCCCTTGGCCGCTGGCAGTGGGTCCGGCGCCAATGAGGGTGGCCGCGAGTGCGGCAGGGTTGGGGTTATCCAATCACGTGGTCACTGCGGCTGGAGACAACTAGCGGCATCATGGGCGGCGACGATGTCGAGGGTAGGGCGGGAAGGAGGCGGTCGAGTGGGAAGGCTACGACAGCTCCCTATTTCCGTTGATAACTGCCACTCAGTACCAAAAATGGGCTAGGGGGTTTGGGGAAGCTAAATTTAGGCAATTATACTTTTTGGGAGATTGGTGTTAATTCCCCAAACCAAAAAAATTAGCCCCATATTTAACTTTTAGCGATGGGCTAGATATGCCCTTAGCTTCTTTGGAAGAGCAATTAACATGTACTAAGCTACTCTGGACCACAACAAAACTTGTCATAAGTTTCAACTGAAACTTATTTGAAACTCTTTCCTTCTCCTTAATACATCTTACTTGGAGTTCTCGTTCATGGTTCCAAAAGAACTTGTAAAATGAAACAATGCAATTTTATTATGCGTAATAATTGAGAATGCCTTGCCTTAGCCAAGCAAATGTGGGCCCATGGACCTCGACTGTGGGTCCCAACCATCCTAAGGTTTTTTGCTGCAAAAGGAAGTGCTCAAAGGTAAGGAGAGAAAAAGATGAGGATAAAGCTAGGCGTTGCAGCTGCTCCTAAGCAAAGGGCGCATGCAAAAGAAGAACAAAGTTAGGGAACAAGGTATCACTGGCACGTTTGCAGCCAAAGGAAAAAAAGGCCACCAAATTGATGAATACGATGCCCTTCAAATTCCAATCCAATCCCAAGATCGAGCATCGCCACTATAATTATCTAATCAACGCTAGCTTGATTACTTGCACGGTTCCGGTGGGAAGTATAAGAGATGCTGCACGCTGCGTGCGTCCATGAATTAAGAAAACTAAGCCTAGTGGAGGGCAGTTGTACGTGTTTGGTTCTTGATTGATTAATCAAAGGGGCGTTACGACAGCAAGAACCTGCACTACAGCACTAGCTAGCTGCTAGCGCCAAATCTGCCGGACAGATTGGCGAATGTACAGCATGTCTGTGACTCACAGATTAATTAGGTCGTGTCTCACGAGTACGAGGGTGTTTGTTTCCAGGCATTTATTGGTTTAGGGACTTAAAAAAGTCCCTATAAGTCCCACCTAAACCAAACACAAGGAACTTATTGGGACTTATTGTGGTGATTTGGGACTTATCAAATAAGACTCTCAGGGAGGAGCTTATTGGGACTTATCCCGGGCCGGACCTACCCCGCGTCGCTCCAGACTCGTTCCCCGCACGCCGCCTGCCTCTCGGTCCAATCGCCGTCGCCGCCCCGCCTCTCGCCCCGTCGCCGCCCCGCCTCTCGCCTCGTCGCCGCCCCGCCTCTCGCCCCGTCGCCGCCTCACCTCTCGCCCCGTCGCCGCTCCGCCTCGGTTCGTTCTGCCTCGGTTCGCCGCCCCGCCTCGGTTCGTTCTGCCTCGGTTCGTTGCAGCGGTGCAACATGGATTTATAAGTCCTTGTAAACAAACAGGTAGGGACTCGGGACTTATAAGTCCCTGTAAACAAACAGGTAGGGACTTATGACTTATAAGTTGGGACTTAAAAAAGTCCTAGGACTTATAAAACAAACAGGGCCTATGTATCATCAGATTCGGCTTTGGCAGGGTGCTTTTGCTACTGTAGTTACTCACTCTGTTAAGAAATGTATGCGCATAATTTACCTGTGACACTGCCCTGATAAAAAAAGGCATTTGCATGCAAAAACTTGAATTTATTTTCCCTTTTGAAGTGGTTGTCTCGTCTATTCACTACTAGGGAAAACGTTATACACAGAGGTATAGCAGTAGCGTTGGTCAAAACTCAGCGCTAGCGCTACTTAGTAGTAGCGCTAGCGCTACTTAGTAGTAGCGCTTGTTGCAAAACCACGCTACAATCATTATTTTAGCAGTAGCGCGTCTACACAGAAAAGCGCTACTACTAAAATTCTCTCACTGGTGCCGGTAGACTAGGAATAGTAGCAGCGCTTCTCGCAGAAGCACACCACTGCTAAAAACATTGTAGCAGCGCGTTTCTTCTTTACAGTGCTACTGCTATATAAAAGAAAATAAATAGAAAAATAAGTAGAAAAGTAAATGAAAATGAAAGAAATAGAAAAAGAAGAAATGAAAAAAAAAATGTAAAGAAAACAAAAGAAAAAGAGAAAGAAAACAGAAAGGGTTAGCTGCAGCGCGTTTCTCTGGAACAAGCTATAGCTATCTTAGCTATAGCGCGTTTCGTAAAAACGCGCTGCTGCTAGTTTGACTCAAATCCCGGCGGCCCTGGCTCAAAATTTCGCTAAGTCCTTTCCCCCCTCTCTCTACTCCCCCCTGTCCCCCAACTGCTCCATCGCCGCCGTTGCCCTGCCGCGCGCCTTCGACCACACCGCCACCGCCGGAGGCCGCCTTCGACCACACCGCCGCCGTCCGAGGCCGCCCCCTCGACCTCACAGCCGCCGCCCGAGGCCGTCGTCGTCGACCTCACTATCGCCTCCCTCGAGCTCACCGCCGCCGCCCTCGACCTCACCGCCGCTGCCCGAGCCAGAGCCTGCCCTCGCCGCCGACCGTAAGGCTATGCCTCTCCTGTCCCTACCCTCCTATTTCTCTCTGCTAGGGCAATTATATATATGTGTGTTGATACTGTGTTGATGTTCATATGAACCCTAGATTTTTTAGGGCAGTAGGCATTTTATAGCATTTACGAAAAATGATTTGCAATTTTTTTAGGAATTTAGCTAGGGCAATTTTTATGAAAATTCCTAAACAGTAATTCCATTTAGCTTTAAACTAATAGAGGCTATATAAATAATAGTAGCATTTAGATTTAAATTAATAGAGGGTATAAACAAAAAACACTTAGCTATAAAAAAATATTTTGACTACGGACCTGAATTTGTTCCAAATTTCATTCAAATGAAATTTGAATTATTTGGACTATGGACCTGAATATTTTTGAAGAAATTGGGTGTAGGTACTAAGGTCTTGCTGTGGAAATTCTGGTGTGGTCAAAAGGGTTAGAGAAACTGTAGTTCCTAGACTTTTAGCTTTAGACAAAAAACAAAAGTATTTAGCTATAAATAAAAAACAGTAGCTATGGCATTTAGCTATAAACAAAAAACAGAATTGTTTTTCTTTTCAAAAACTTGGTCAAACAGAACAGTAGCTATATGTCATTGATGTTCATTTGCATATTCCATTATTGTTGATTATATCTTTTCATTGAAGTGGCCATGTTATATAGTGTTTGCTCATGTTATATCTTTTCATTGAAGTTGTTCGATTGTGCCCAAGTGGCTTTGTTGTTTTCAGGGAATGATGCTGAGTGGCCTATGTTTTGCCGGAATGTTGATTCATTTCTGTTCCGGCAAATTTCAGGTTCTCGATTTGTCCACTTTTTAGCAAAGGTCATGCCGAAATTTTCCGTGAATTTCGGCATGACTTGTGCTACAAGCTAGGACATATCGAGTGCCCGGGATTTGCCGCACCAGGAAGGAGTCAACATTCCTGCAAAACAATAGTCCTTTTTTATGTCATTATTCATTTTATTAGGTCTAGAATTAATTGACTAGATTTAATCATAGGAAACATGGCTAGCAACGATGAAGGACAGGGTTCTGGTGATTGCGACGACGTCTACCTGGCGGCAGACGGATATTTTAGCCTTACCGACGATCAACCGATGTTGTTGCTGGGCCCACCGGTGGCATCGGGGACTAAGACCGACATGCAGACCGGTGCTGAGACTGAGACCGGCGCTGAGATTCAGACCGGCATCGAGACCGGCGCTGAGACCGGTGCTGCCTCGGGGAGCGGAGCCGGTGTAGAACCGAAAGCAAAGAGGCAACGGCTTCCTAACAAACTCAGGACTACTAGGCTGGTGGTCACGGAGGTGGACGCCGGCATTTTTGAGCCAAAGGCGCCCGAGGAAGCTCGCTCGTGCTACGGTAATCAAATAGGCTGCATCGTACGGACAACCGCCACCATCAACGATGAGAAACTACAGAAGATAGAAAATATGAGGAGCTCCCTCCTAAAGAAGTTTCACCAGATATTCTTGTTCCCTGGCCGGAATGAGAAGGATTATGAAGATCCAGACGAGGACCCGACAATGAAGAAGATAAACAAACACGCCATGACCAAGTTCAGCGACGCGTTGGCCTCCTGGAGAACTCGAGTGAAAGCAAGGATCATCGACAAGAAGGAACCCTACTCCGAGATTGTAAAGGATAATCCGACAATCACCGAAGACCAGTTTCAAATATTCAAGGAGGCTTGCGAGGCCGAAGCTGCCAAAAACAAGTCTAAGTACATGAAGGGGCTTCAACAGAGGAACATTGGGAGCCACCACCTCGGAAGCCGTGGTTACGACGGAAAGAGGTCCAAATGGGCCAAGGGGGACGCGGAAGCCGCGAGTCTGGGCATCCCAGACCCCTTGGCGGATTTCACCGTCCCACAGGAGCGTGACGTCCTGAGGGCCCGACACCGTTGGGACCCAGTGAAGAAGGTTTACGAGACAACACCGGTCATTACGGAGTTCATGAGACTGCTGGTAATTTTAGTTTCTGATCAATTCGACTGCACACGTTAGTCATATTTGTAAACGATCCTTGTGCCTTTTGCAGAGAGAGCAGCACCGGATTGCGGCCGAAAGCGACTCGCCGTCTGAGGCATTGGCGAGGCCCAAGTGGGACACTCCATTCAACCGGGCGTTGAACATATTGAAACGACAACCGGTGGATACTCGACCGTCGTATGGACACGTGCACGATGTCGGAGACGGCGCCACGTGGAAGAAGTACTACCGTGAGACCACGGAGGAGAGAAAGGAAAGACGGAGGTTAACTGAAGAAAACATCGAAAAGAAGGTTGAGATTGCGGTTGAGAAGAAATCATCTCAGACAGTTGCAACAGCGGTAGCTGCCGTAAAACAGGCGGTTGCAGATTTGTCTACTTCCTTGGTGACGGGCGTTATCACTTGGACAAGGAAAAATCCAGAAAAAAATGCAGAGGACTTTCCCCTTGCTGACTTCTTGGGAGCACCTGCTCCCGCACCGGCTCCTGCACCTGCTCCCGCACCTGCTCCCGCACCGGGTACCGCACCTGCTCCCGCACCGGACGTGCTCGGCGATGCTTCTTCTTTGGCTGAGCTCGACGCCCTCACGGTATCTGTCACACCGGCCCCCTTCAATATAAATGTATAATCTCCCGTTTTCGTTGCCTTTCGGATGTCTCACGTCGCAGACTTTTCTTTGCAGGCCGACGAAACCCCGTGCACCATATTGTACACCATCGGCGACCAGAAGGTGGCCGTGGGGAAGGCGACGATAATGAAGCTGAAGGAACCATTGTTCCACAGCCGGCCGATCCCCCCAAATGTCTTCAAGGTTTCCATGGCCAGTGTCGAACCGGGCCATGAGAATTTGCCTCCTCCAACACTACTGGTGGATGACGAGGAGACACCGCGGCGGCTTGGTGATTGTTGTAATGGGTGGGTCCTGTTGTGGCCAAAGAGTCTACTTCGTCTGGAGGCGGCCGGGAGCACACCCATGAGCACACAGCCTCAGCAAGGTATGAACATCAACACCCCACCTACCCAATTAGTGTCGGGTGTCGGGTTGGGTGATAGCGGACGGGGTAAGGAGGAGGCTCCATTAGTCGCTGATGACGTCGCCATGGATGAGGATGAGGATGACGATGGCGCTGAACAGTATGTCTATACTGGCGCCTCCTCAGGGTTTGAGCGTCATGAGTCTGTGCCTGAATTACCGTCTCAACGTGTTATTGACGACCTTCCGGTATAAAGAAGTCTAGGAAGAGAGCGAGGAAAGGCAAAAAAGCTGATTCTATGATCCAGCCGCCTCAGCAGCCTCGGCTTCAGGACCGTATAGATATCCCCGATGCGGATAAATGGCATATCCCCGGTCAACCAATCCTACCTGCAACAGCGCTACGGGCCAGATTCGGCGATCTAAGGAGACTTCATGACGATGTGCTGCGGGTAGAGAAATGCCTCATCGCCTCGAAAGATCTAGGATACCCACTCTACGTGGTTAACGTTCCGCGGCAAATGTCGTACGTCGACAGCTTCCCTGCGGATAAGTTCTTCCTCCGATTCGATTACATATTCGACATGTTTCACGTGAAGAAGCTGGATTTTACGTTTGTCCGCCTTTATGCCTTGCACATGAACTACATCATTGGGGTTGGGCAGATACGTCATATCTGTGTCGCTGACCCGTACTACATGCACGAGAGCTTCTTGGGAGTCTGTGCAGAGCAGCGTGAATATGCGAGGGATTACATCGTCAGTTTCATGCTCGCCAATAAGGACAAGGAGGCGATTCTCGTGCCTTATCATCCCGTGTAAGTCATCCACGCTGCTATCCTTCCTTTGATTTCAATAATTCATTTGCATGGTGGAGGCTAATTAATTTGAGGTGTACTTATTTTGCGCAGCGGCGGGTGCGCCGTCCTCATCATCCTCTACCCCCGATTCTCCCACGCTCATTCACAAAAAGGATTACACCCACATCAAAGATGTTCTCGACGGTGCTATGTTTTACTACCAAGCAAGGGGTGGAGAGGTTAGGGACAAGAAGAGAAGGGGCGGCAGGGCCGCCTTCAGCCATAAGACCGACTTCTGCTGCATCCAGCAACCGAACGATTCTCTTAATGATGGATTCTATGTCCTACACCACATGCTGGAGTACAGACGGGATCACCAGAACCTTCACATGTCACCTAGATCTGGCGATGCCCATATTCTGCAATGGGCAAAGGACATAGGAGATATCGAGGATCATCGACTTCGAGCTGAGTTCTATAACATCCAGCGTGAACTTTCCCAAATCATCATGAAAGAGGTCGTCGGAAAAACAGGGATGTTCTACGGAGGACAAATGTCGCGGGAAGAAGTCCGAACATGGATAGCCTCTCAGCGTCTCGACATGAAGCCTTTCACTAAGCTCGGGGACTATCTCCCTGACCTCGATGGATGGCACGGCATGTTGGAGTGATTGTCGATATATGACAATGTGTCTGTTTAGTCCATACTTTCTGTATGACAAAACTTTGAGTTATGCGCAGCGAAACTTTATTTGTGATGTAATTAAACCGTCCTCCTCCTCGACTAGCGAAGATCACTCTAGTTAGGGCATTTTGGTTACGATGAACTTTGTTATTTATGCTTATGATATGTTATTTCTATTTTTGTCAAGTCTGTCTCTTTCTGTTGCTCAACTATATATGTTGCATATCATCTACTCATGTGATGATGCAGGTGCATAGATCATCGATGGCGAAGAAGTGCTACGCCAGGAGTATATATACGATGAGTGGCCGGAGTCTCAGGCCCAGGTGTTGCCGGTTTCCGGTTTCTGAGCGACAGGCAGTAGTTAGTTTAGGTTCACGCTAATGCGAGAGATGGATACGAACTCATGTACTCAAAGTGATACTTTCTCGTGTATACCATTGTTTAGATGGATGACGATGTATTTGCAAGTAATCAAGGACTTGTATCGCTATTTTCGAGATGATGACGAGAGACCACTTTGTGTTGGATGATGATTATGATGAGACTATTTGTATGTATATGCTATGATTATATTCGTGGTCTCGCAGGCATTTGTATGTGTATCATGATGACATTTCTATGTGCTAAAGATTCTTCCATAAAGCTTGTTCAAATACAAAACAAATATGCCCAAAAAAACAAAAAACATGTTAAATTAGCAGTAGCGAGTGTATAGAAGTTAGCAGCAGCGCCTCTATAGCAGTAGCGCGTTGCTGCAAAGGGCGCTAGAGCTACTAGCAGTAGCGTGCTCCCAGTAACCGCGTTGCTGCTAACTTGTGTAGCAGTAGCGCCGGTGACCACACGCTACTGCTATATGTTAGCTGTAGCGCCTTATTAGTAGCGCCCCACCCCGTGCTACTGATACACCAAAAACCCGCGCTGCTGCTAGCCTTTTCCCTAGTAGTGATTAATTAAGCATAAGAGAATTATCCACTTAATTATCAAAAAAACGGGCGAAAACTGTTACAGATCTATGAGCTGGACACATAGAATACCCAACACACACCTCTTCAAATAAAGTCTCCCCGAGATAGCATTAAGGCGTCATTGTCATCACTTCTCCCCAAGAAGACGTCATCACCATCCCAAACCTCCGAGCAAGAGACTTCGACTTGGCCATAGAAGATCATCGACCCAACACACACCATAGAGGCCGCGTGGATTCACGTGAATATCCGTGCCAGAACTCAGCCACCCGCAACGAGAACAACCCAGGCCCGACTCTAACGAAGAGCAACGAAGGAGAGCTATCCAAGGTTGGCGCTGATGAAGACCACCGAACATGCCACCTGATACCCATCATCATCACCACCGAGACCCAGTTCCGCAGCTCTGACTTCATTGCATCAAGCAAACCGAGGAAATCCCGCGGACACGCCAAAGAATAGCCGACTACCTGAACCATTACCGCGTCTGCGACTCACTCCCGTCATCGTTTCCATATAAGCCTCGACGCCAACACCGCCGCCTTCCATTGGTCCCTCCAACCGGCGACTACTCCCAGAACAATGCCCCCAAGGGGAAAGCATGACACGAAAACGTCACCATCATCTCCCCCAAGAGATATATGAGGTTTCCCTTGAGTGGTCTACGTAGAGGCAAGCACCTTGTCAAAGTTGTAACAGCTGAGGGTGGTACCCTAATTAGAATTGAATGTTATTTTGTTTTTTTACATCGTCATTGCATCATGTTATCATGTCATCATGCTTTAATCTTGACATGAGGTTGAATTAAACTCTCAATATTACTAAAAATATTAACCCTAATTAAAATGCAATTCTATAAATTGCAAATAATTTAATATATTTAAATTGAGGTATTTTCACATGGCGGAATCTCTTAAAACCCTAAATATAGTCTTCCACAAATAATAGGAAGCTCCCGAATTATTTCATAATTTCTGAAATAATTTACCACACACTTACAATTCAACCCAAATATTAATTAATATAAAATATAAATGGGATTCCAAAATTTCGAATATCTTTGTGTGCCTTTGCTTAATGCTAACAAAACTACACCTATAATTCATCAAATTTGGAGTTCGTTTGACACCCCAATTAATTCATAAACATGCGTTGTAAAACCATTGCATTGTTATCTTAGACCCCAACTGAGCGCATTATACTATATCGTGCCTAGTAGACGCATCATAGTAAAAATGGAACTATAGCCAAATGGGTTAACTGGCCCATAGTCGGCCTAGTCACCCGGCCCAGCCTGGCCCATTATAAGCACCCAACTACGTCCCGCATATAACTCTGATCCAACCCTATCCCCTCCCGATCCAGGCACAAGCCGCCGCCGCCCCATCATCTCATGTCAGACGCGGTAGTTGACACCGGTGAGCCACCATGTCGCCTCCCTCTGTCACTTTCTCATCTCCTCCTTCTACGACATCACTACTAGGAGAAACCTTATAGATAGAAAATTAGGAGTAGCGCTGGTTATGGGTCCAGCGCTAATGCCACTTAGTAGTAGCGCTGGTTGACACCAAGCGCTACAAGTACCAAAGTAGCAGTAGCGCTGGGACCCCTAGCAGCTAAGTGGGCCCACGGCCACCGATAAGGGCTACACGTAGTAGTAGCGGTTGGCTGGAACCAGCGCTACTACTAGAGACATAGCAGTAGTGCTGGGCCACCAGCCCACCCCTACCGTTAAGTTTGCACGATGGGCCCAACTTAGCAGTAGCACTGGGCCACCAGCTAGCGCTACTGCTAATGCTACCTTATCCTCATCGTCCAACCATGTTGGGGAACGTAGCATGCAATTTCAAAAAAAAAAATCCTATGCTCACGCAAGATCTATCTAGGAGATGTATAGCAATGAGATGAGAGTGTGTCTACGTACCCTCGTAGACCGTAAGTGGAAGTGTTTCACAACGCGGTTGATTTAGTCGAACTTTCTTCACGATCCACCGACCGAGTACCGAACGTACACCACCTCCGAGTTCTGCACACGTTCAACTCGGTGACGTCCCTTGCCTTCTTGATCCAGCAAGTCATCGAGGTAGTAGATGAGTTTCGTCAGCACGACGGCGTGGTGACGGTGATGGTGAAGTGATCCTCGCAGGGCTTCACCTAAGCACTACGAAAATATGACCGGGGGTGTAAACTGTGGAGGGGGGCGCCGCACACGGCTAACAATTGATCTCGTATCTCCTAGGCGCCCCCTCTCCTCATATATATAGGTGGAAGGGAGAGGGGATAGGCCAAGGGGCGCCCCAAGTGGGGCCGAATCCCACTTGGGCTCCTGCCCTGGTTCGGCCTCCCTCTTCCTTGTATAGGCGCTGGGGGAAGGAAGGGGGAGGTGGTGCCCCCCTTTCCTTTCTCCCTTGAGGAGGGGAAGGAAGGAGGGACTTGCCCTCCCCCCTTTCCTTTCCCTAGGGCCGGCCGGCCAGGTGCAGGGGCGCACCAGCCCCTTGTGGCCTGGTCTATCCCTCCCTTGGCCCACTAAGCCCATATCTTTGTCGGGGGTGCCCGGAACCCCTTCAGGTGACCCTATATGTACCCGGTACCTTCCGGAACACTTTCGGTGCCCGAATAATACCATCATCCTATATATCAATCTTCACCTCTCAACCATTTTGAGACACCTCATCATGTCTGTGATCTTATCTGGGACTCCGAACAACATTCGGTCACCAAATCACATAACTCATATAATACTATATCGTCATTGAACGTTAAGTGTGCGGACCCTACGGGTTCAAGAACTATGTAGACATGATCGAGACACCTCTCTGGTCAATAACCAATAGCGGAACCTGGATGCCCATATTGGCTCCTACATATTCTACGAAGATCTTTATCAGTCAAACCTTTATGACAACATACGTAATTTCCTTTATCCATCGGTATGTTATTTGCCTAGGATTCGATCGTCGGTATCTTCATACCTAGTTCAATCTCGTTACCGGCAAGTCTCTTTACTCGTTCGATAATACAACATCCTGCAACTAACTCATTAGTCAGTTTGCTTGCAAGGCTTCTTATGATGTGTATTACCAAGGGGGCCCAAAGATACCTCTCCGATACTCGGAGTGGCAAATACTAATCTTGATCTATGCCAACCCAACAAACATGTTCGGAGATACCTGTAGAGCATCTTTATAATCACCCAGTTACATTGTGACGTTTGATTGCACACAAGGCATTCCTCCGGTATCTGGGAGTTGCATAATCTCACAGTCAAAGGAATATGTATTTGACATGAAGAAAGCAGTAGCAATAAAACTGAACGATCATTATGCTAAGCTAACAGATGGGTCTTGTCCATCACATCATTCTCCTAATGATGTGATCCCATTATCAAATGACAACTCATGTCCATGGGGAGGAAACCTTAACCATCTTTGATTAATGAGCTAGTCTAGTAGAGGCCCACTAGGGACACAATGTTTTGTTTATGTATCCACACATGTATCAAGTTTCCAGTTAATACAATTCTAGGATGAATAATAAACATTTATCATGAAATAAGGAAATATAAAATAACAACTTTATTATTGCCTCTAGGGCATATTTCCTTCAGTCTCCCACTTGCACTAGAGTCAATAATCTAGTTCACATCGCCATGTGATTTAACACCAATAGTTCACATCGTCATGTGATTAACACCCATAGTTCACATCGCCATGTGACCAACACCCAAAGGGTTTACTAGAGTCAATATTCTAGTTCACATCGCCATGTGATTAATACCCAAAGAGTACTAAGGTGTGATCATGTTTTGCTTGTGAGAGAAGTTTAGTCAACGGGTCTGCCATATTCAGATTCACATGTATTTTGCAAATTTCTATGTCTACAATGCTCTACATGGAGTTACTCTAGCTAATTGCTCCCACTTTCAATACGTATCTAGATTGAGACTTGGAGTAATCTAGATTAGTGTAAAAGCTTGCATCGACGTAACTCTTTACGACGAACTCTTTATCACCTCCATAACAGAGAAACATTTCCTTAGTTCTCTTTAAGGTAACTAAGGATATTTTTGACCATTGTCCAGTGATCTACTCCTAGATCACTATTGTACCCCCTTTCCATACTCATGGCAAGGTACACAACAGGTTTGGTACACAACATGGCATAATTTATAGAGCCTATGGCTGAGGCATAGGGAATGACTTTCATTCTCTCTTTATCTTCTGCCGTGGTCGGGTTTTGAGTCTTTACTCAACTTCACACCTTATAATACAGGAAAGAACTCCTTGTTTGACTGATCCATTTTGAACTCCTTCAAAATCTTGTCAAGGTATGTACTCATTGAAAGTCTTTTCTAGCATCTTGACCTGTCTCTATAAATCTTGATGCCCAATACGTAAGCAGCTCCATCAAGGTCTTTCATTGAATTTTTTTTATTCAAGTATCCTTTTATGCTATCCAGAAATTCTATATCATTTCCAATCAACAATATGTCATCCAATTATAATATCACAAATGCTACAGAGCTCCCACTCACTTTCTTGTAAATACAGGCTTCACCGTAAGTCATTATAAAACCATTTGCTTTGATCACCTCATCAGTGTATATTCCAACTCAAATATGCTTGCACCAGTCCATAGATGGATCGCTGGAGCTTGCACACCTTGTTAGCACCTTTAGGATCGACAAAACCTTCTGGTTGCATCACATACAACTCTTCTTAGAGATATCCATTTAAGAATACAGTTTTGACATCCATTTGCCAGATTTCATAAAATGTGGCAATTGCTAACATGATTCAGACGGACTTAAGCATCGCTACGGTTATAAAGTCTCATCGTAGTCAACCCCTTGAACTTGTCGAAAACCTTTTGCGACAAGTCGAGCTTTGTAGACAGTAACATTACCATCAGCGTTAGTCTTCTTCTGGAAGATCCATTTATCCTCTATGGCTTGCCAATCATCGGGCAAGTCCACCAAAGTGCACACTTTGTTCTCATACATGGATCCTATCTCAGATTTCATGGCCACGAGCCATTAATCGGAATCTGGGCTCATCATAGCTTCTTCATAGTTCATAGGTTCGACTTGGTCTAGTAACACGACTTGGTCTAGTAACCAAATAAAATAGAGTCTCTTGTGTCCCCAACACACCCAATACAATGGTAAATTGTATAAGTGCACTAGTTCGGTGAAGAGATGGTGATACAAGTGCAATATGGATGGTAGATATAGGTTTTTGTAATCTGAAATTATAAAAACAGCAAGGTAACTAATAATAAAAGTGAGCATAAACGGTATTGCAATGCTAGGAAACAAGGCCTAGGGTTCATACTTTCACTAGTGCAAGTTCTATCAACAATAATAACATAATGGGATCATATAACTATGCCTCAACATGCAACAAAGAGTCACTCCAAAGTCACTAATAGCGGAGAACAAACAAAGATATTATTTTAGGGTACGAAACCACCTCAAAGTTATCCTTTCTGATCGATCTATTCAAGAGTCCGTAGTAAAATAACACGAAGCTATTCTTTCCGTTCGATCTATCATAGAGTTCATACTAGAATAACACCTTAAGACACAAATCAACCAAAACCATAATGTCAACTAGATACTACAATGTCACCTCAAGTATCTGTGGGCATGATTATACAATATGCATCACACAATCTCAGATTCATCTATTCAACCAACACAAAGAACTTCAAAGAGTGCCCCAAAGTTTCTACCGGAGAGTCAAGACGAAAACGTGTGCCAACCCCTATGCATAAGTTCACGAGGTCACGGAACCCGCAAGTTGATCACCAAAACATACATCAAGTAGATCACGTGATATCCCATTGTCACCACAGATAAGCACATGCAAGACATACATCAAGTGTTCTAAAATCCTTAAAGACTCAATCCGATAAGATAACTTCAAAGGGAAAACTCAATCCATTACAAGAGAGTAGAGGGGAGAAACATCATAAGATCCAACTATAATAGCAAAGCTCGTGATACATCAAGATCAAACACATAGCTACTGGTACATACCCTCAGCCCCGAGGGTGACCTACTCTCTCCTCATCATGGAGAGCGCCGGGATGATGAAGATGGCCACCAGTGATGGATTCCCCCTCCGACAGGGTGCCGAAACGAGCTCCCGAGAGGTTTTCGGTGGCTACAGAGGCTTCGGCGGCGGAATTCCCAATCTATTGTGCTGCTGGATGTTTTCGGGGTATATGGGTATATATAGGAGGAAGAAGTAGGTCGGTGGAGCTGCTAGGGGCCCACGAGGGTGGGGGCGCGCCCAGGGGGGCAGGCGCGCCTCCCTGCCTCGTGGCTTCCTCGCTTCTTTCTTTACGTCCACTCTAAGTCCCCTGGATCACGTTTGTTCAAAAAATAACTCTCTCGAAGGTTTCATTCCGTTTGGACTCCGTTTGATATTCCTTTTTTGCAAAACACTGAAATAGGCAAGAAAACAACAATTTGCACTAGGCCTTCCATTAATAGGTTGGTCACAAAAATAATATAAAAGTGCTTAGTAAAGCCCATTAAACACCCAAAACGGATAATATAATAGCATGGAACAATCAAAAATGATAGATACATTGGAGACGTATCAAGCATCCCCAAGCTTAATTCCTGCTCGTTGTCGAGTAGGTAAATGATAAAAACAGAATTTTTGATGTGGAATGATACCTAACATATTTATCAATGTAATCTCTCTTTATTGTGGCATGAATGTTCAGATCCATAAGATTCAAGATAAAAGTTTCATATTGACATAAAAATAGTAATACTTCAAGCATGCTAACCAAGCAGTTTATGTCTTATCAAAATAACATAGCCAAAGAAAGCTTATCCCTACAAAATCATATAATTTGGCCATGCTTCATGTTCGTCACACAAAATGCTCCCATCATGCACAACCCCAGTTTCAGCCAAGTAATTGGTTCATACTTTCTAACGCGCTTCAGCCTTTTCAACCCTCACGCAATACATGAGCGTAAGCCATGGATATAGCACTATGGGTGGAGTAGAGTATGATGATAGGGATTATGTGAGAAAACAAAAAAGGAGAAAGTCTCACATTGACGCGGCTAATCAACGGGCTATGGAGATGCCCATCAATTGATGTCAATGCGAGGAGTAGGGATTGCCATGCAATGGATGCACTAGAGCTATAAATGTATGAAAGCTCATCAAAAGAAACTAAGTGGGTGTGCATCCAACTTGCTTGCTCACGAAGACCTAGGGCATTTTGAGGAAGCCCATCATTGGAATATACAAGCCAAGTTCTATAATGAAAACTTCCCACTAGTATATGAAAGTGACAACATAGGAGACTCTCTATCATGAAGATCATGGTGCTACTTTGAAGCACAAGTGTGGGAAAAGGATAGTAACATTGTCCCTTCTATCTTTTTCTCTCATTTTTTTATTTGGGCTTCTTTGGCCTCTCTTTTTTTATTTGGGCTTCTTTGGCCTCTTTTATTTTTCATAAAGTCCGGAGTCTCATCCCGACTTGTGGGGGAATCATAGTCTCCATCATCCTTTCCTCACTTGGGACAATGCTCTAATAATGAAGATCATCACACTTTTATTTATTTACAACTCAAGAATTACAACTCAATACTTAGGACAAAATATGACTCTATGTGAATGCCTCCGGCGGTGTACCGGGATATGCAATGAATCAAGAGTGACATGTATGAAAGAATTATAAAGGTGGCTTTGCCACAAATACGATGTCAACTGCATGATCATGCAAAAGCAATATGACAATGATGGAGTGTGTCATAATAAATCGAACGGTGGAAAGTTGCATGGCAATATATCTCGGAATGGCTATGGAAATGCCATAATAGGTAGGTATGGTGGCTGTTTTGAGGAAGATATAAGGAGGTTTATCTATGATAGAGCGTATCGTATCACGGGGTTTGGATGCACCGATGAAGTTTGCACCAACTCTCAAGGTGAGAAAGGGCAATGCACGGTACCGTAGAGGCTAGCAAATTGTGGAAGGGTAAGAGTGCGTACAATCCATGGACTCACATTAGTCATAAAGAACTCATATACTTATTGCAAAAGTTTATTAGCCCTCGAAGCAAAGTACTACTATGCATGCTCCTAGGGGAAGGGTTGGTAGGAGTTAACCATCGCGCGATCCCGACCTCCACTCATAAGGAAGGCAATCAAAGAACACCCATGCTTCAAATTTGTCACACAACGTCCACCATACGTGCATGTTATGTGACTTGCCAACTTTAACACAAGTATTTCTCAATTTCATAATTACCCAACTAGCATGGCTCTAACATTACCACCTTTATATCTCAAAACAATTATCAAGTATCAAATTTATCATAGTGTTCAATGCATTTTATATGAAAGTTTTTATTATATCCCTCTTGGATGCCTATCATATTAGGACTGAATTCATAACCAAAGCAAATTACCATGCTGTTCTAAAGACTCTCAAAATAATATAAGTGACGCATGAGAGTTCAACTATTTCTTCAAAATAAAACCACTGTCGTGCCCCAAAAGATATAAGTGAGGCACTAGAGCAAATGACAAACTACTCCGAAAGATATAAGTGAAGATCAATGAGTAGTCTAATAATCATGCAACTATTCGAATAATTATACCCATATCTACTTAAATTATCAGTGAATGTGAGAAAATAATGATACCCGCCGCGTGCTTCAGCACTCATCGGACCGCATACATCGGTATGTATTATTTCCAATAAGTCACTAGCTCTCTCCATTGTTCTGGAGAACGGAGTCTTAGTCATCATGCCCATGAGGCATGGTTCGCAAGTATCAAATGATTCATAATCAAGTGATTCCAAAAGTCCATCTGCATGGAGTTTCGCCATGCTCTTTATACCAATATGACCTAAATGGCAGTGCCGCAAGTATGTTGCACTATCATTATCAACTTTGCATCTTTTGGCATCAATATTATGAACATGTGTATCACTATGATCGAGGTTCAATGGACCATTCACATTGGGTGTATGACCATAGAAGGTATTATTCATGTGAGCAGAACAACAATTATTCTCTGACTTAAATGAATAACAATATTGCAATAAACATGATCTAATCATGCTCAACGCAAACACCAAATAACATTTATTTAGGTTCAACACTAATCCCGAAGATAGAGGGAGTGTGGGATGGTGATCGTATCAACCTTGGAATCACTTCCAACACACATCGTCACCTCACCCTTAACTAGTCTCTGTTTATTCTGAAACTCCTGTTTCGAGTTACTAATCTTAGCAACTAAACCGGTATCAAATACCCAGGGGTTGCTATGAACACTAGTAAGGTACACATCAATAACATGTATATCAAATATACCTTTGTTCACTTTGTCATCCTTCTTATCCGCCAAGTAGTTCCCTTTGCAGTAGAAGCACTCAGTTTCAGGCTTAGGTCTAGCTTTGGGCTTCTTCATGGGAGTGACAACTTGCTTGCTATTCTTCTTGAAGTTCCCTTTCTTTCCCTTGCCCTTTTTCTTGAAACTAGTGGTCTTGTTAACCATCAACACTTGATGCTCTTTCTTTATTTCTACCTTTGCTGATTTTAGTATCACGAAGAACTCAGGAATCGTTTTCGTCATCCCTTGCATATTATAGTTCATCACGAAGTTCTAGTAGCTTGGTGATAGTGACTAGAGAACTCTGTCAATTACTATCTTATCTGGAAGATTAAATCCCACTTGATTCAAGTGATTGTAGTACCCAGACATTCTGAGAACTTGCTCACTAGCTGAGCTATTCTCCTCCATCTTGTAGGCAAAGTACTTGTCAGAGGTCTCATACCTCTCGACATGTGCATGAGTTGTAAATACCAATTTCAGCTCTTGGAACATCTCATATGCTCCACGGCGTTCAAAACATTTTTGAAGTCCCAGTTCTAAGCCCTAAAGCATGGTGCACTATACTATCAAGTATTCATCATATCGAGCTTGCCAAACGTTCATAACGTCTGCATCTGCTCCTGCAATAGGTCTATCATCTAGCGATGCATTAAGGACATAATTATTTTGTGCAGCAATGAGGATAATCCTCAGATCACGGACCCATTCCGCATCATTTCTACCTTCATCTTTCAACTTAGTTTTCTCTAGGAACATATCAAAAATAGGGGAGCTACAACGCGAGCTATTGATCTACAACATAATTTGCAAATACTATCTGGACTAAGTCCATGATAAATTTAAGTTCAATTAATCAAATTACTAATGAACTCCCACTTAGATAGGCATTCCTCAAGTCATCTAATTGATATGTGATACAAATCAACTAACCCATGTCCGATCATCACGTGAGATGGGGTAGTCACCAATGGTGAACATCTCTATGTTGATCAAATCTACTATACGATTCACGTTCGACCTTTCGGTCTCTAGTGTTCCAAGGCCATGTCTGTACATGCTAGGCTCGTCAAGTTTAACCCAAGTATTCCGCATGTGCAAAACTGTCTTGCACCCATTGTATGTGAACGTAGAGTCTATCACACCCAATCATCACATGGTGTCTCAACACGATGAACTGTCACAATGGTGCATACTCGGGGAGAACACTTATACCTTGAAACTTTAGTTAAGGGATCATCTTATAATGCTACCACCGTACTAAGCAAAATAAGATGCATAAAAGATAAACATCACATGCAATCAAAAATATGTGACATGATATGGCCATTATCATCGTGTGCTTTTGATCTCCATCTCCAAAGCATCATCATGATTTCCATCGTCACTGGCTCGACACCTTGATATCCATCGTTGCATTGTGGTCATCTCGCCAACTATTACTTCTACGACTATTGCTAACTCATAGCGATAAAGTAAAGCAATTACATGGCATTTGCATTTCATACAATAAAGAGACAACCATAAGGCTCCTGCCGGTTGCCAATAGATTACAAAACATGATCATCTCATACAATAACGTATATCACATCATGTCTTGACCATATCACATCACAACATTCCATGCAAAAACAAGTTAGACGTCCCCTACTTTGTTGTTGCATGTTTTACGTGGCTGCTACGGGCTTCTAGCAAGAACCGTTCTTACCTATGGCACAAAAACCACAACGGTGATTTATCAAGTTTGCTGTTTTAACCTTCAACAAGTACCGGCCATAGTCAAATTTGATTCAACTAAAGTAGGAGAAAAAGACACCTGCCAGCCACCTTTATGCAAAACTAGTTGCCTGTCTATCCGTGGAACCGGTCTCATGAACATGGCCATGTAAGGTTGGTCCGGGCCGCTTCATCCAACAATACTGCCGAATCAAAATATGATATTGGTGGTAAGTAGTATGACGATCACCGCCCAAAACTCTTTGTGTTCTACTTGTGCATATCGTCTACGCACAGACCTGCCTCAGATGCCACTGTTGGGGAACGTAGCATGCAATTTCAAAAAAATTCCTACAATCACGCAAGATCTATCTAGGATATGTATAGCAATGAGAGGAGGGTGTGTCTACGTACCCTCGTAGACCGTAAGCAGAACCACAACGTGGTTGATGTAGTCAAACTTTCTTCACGATCCACTGATCGAGTACCGAACGTATAGCACCTCCAAGTTCTGCACACGTTCATTTATATGACGTCCCTCGCCTTCTTGATCGAACAAGTCGTCGAGGTAGTAGATGAGTTTCGTCAGCACGACGGCGTGGGGACGGCGATGGTGAAGTGATCCTCGCAAGGCTTCGCCTAAGCACTACGAAAATATGACCGGGGGTGTAAACAGAGGAGGAGGTGCCGCACACGGCTAACAATTGATCTTGTATCTACTAGGTGCCCCCCTCTCCTCATATATATGGGTGGGAGGGAGAGGGGAGAGGCCAAGGGGCGCCCCAAGTGGGGCAGAATCCCACTTGAGTTCCTGACCTAGTTCGGCCACCCCCTTCCTTGTATAGGCGCCAGGGGAAGGAAGGAGGAGGTGGCGCCCCCCTTCCCTTTCTCCCTTGAGGAGGGGAAGTGTTGGAAATATGCCCTAGAGGCTATAATAAAATAGTTATTATTATATTTCCTTGTTCATGATAATTGTCTTTGGTTAATGCTATAATTGTATTAACCGGAAACTGTAATACGTGTGTGAATACATAGACCACAACGTGTCCCTAGTGAGCCTCTAGTTGACTAGCTCGTTGATCAATAGATAGTTATGGTTTCCTGACCATGGACATTGGATGTCATTGATAAGCGAGATCACATCATTAGGAGAATGATGTGATGGACAATACCCAATCCTAAGCATAGCACAAGATCGTGTAGTTCCTTTGCTAGAGCTTTTCGAATGTCAAGTATCTTTCCTTAGACCATGATATTGTGCAACTCCCGGATACCGTAGGAATGCTTTGGTTGAATCGAACTTCACAACATAACTGGGTGACCATAAAGGTGCACTACAGGTATCTCCAAAAGTGTCTGTTGGGTTGGCGCGAATCGAGACTGGGATTTGTCACTCCGTATGGTGGAGAGGTATCTCTGGGCCCACTTGGTAATGCATCATCATAATGAGCTCAATGTGACTAAGGAGTTAGCCACGGGATCATTCTTTCCGAAATGAGTAAAGAGACTTGCCGGTAACGAGATTGAACGAGGTACGGGGATACCGACGATCGAATCTCGGGCAAGTAACATACCGATGGACAAAGGGAATTGTATACGAGATTGATTGAATCCCCGACATCGTGGCTCATCCGATGAGATCATCGTGGAACATGTGGGAGCCAATATGGGTATCCAGATCCCACTATTGGTTATTGGTAGGAGAGATGTCTCATTCATATCTGAATGGTTCCCGAACCCGTAGGGTCTACACACTTAAGCTTCGATGATGCTAGAGTTGTAATGGAAAACTGTATGTGGATACCGAAAGTTATTCGCAGTCCTGAATGATTTCCCGGGCATCGTGAGAAGTTCCAGAATGGTCTGGAGGTGAAGATTTATATATGGGAAGTCCAGTTTCAGTCACCGGAAAGGTTTCGGGGGTTATCGGTATTGTACCAGGACCACCGAAAGGTGTCCGGGGTCCACCGGGTGGGGCCACCTACCCCGGGGGACCAAGTGGGCTGAATATGGGTGGGAACCAGCCCCTAGTGGGCTGGTGCGCCCCCCAAGGGCCCAAGGCACATAGGGTTGGAAATCCTAGGAGGTGGGGACGCCCCCTGACCAACTTGGGGGGCAAGCACCCCCCTTGGCCGCCGCCCCTCCCCCATCTAGATGCATCTAGGGGCCGGCCCCCTACCCCCTTCAACCTATATATAGAAGTGGGGTGGGAGGGCAGCCGGACCTCTCCCCCTGGCGCAACCCTTCCCCTCATACACCTCCTCCTCCTCCTCCGTAGTGCTTGGCGAAGCCCTGCTGGAGAACCACGAGCTCCACCACCACCACTCCGTCGTCCTGCCAGAGTTCTCCCAAAATTCTCCTCCCCCTTGCTGGATCAAGAAGGAGGAGACGTCCCCAGGATGTATCTGTGTTGAAAGCAGAGGCGCCGTCCATTTGGCGCTAGGATCGGATCTTCCGCGATTTGAATCACCGCGAGTACGACTCCACCAACCGCGTTCTTGTAACGCTTCCGCTTAGCAATCTTCAAGGGTATGAAGATGCACTCCCTCTCTCTCGTTGCTAGCATCTCCTAGATTGGTCTTAGTGACACGTAGGAATTTTTTTGAATTATTACTACATTCCCCAACAGTGGCATCATGAGCTAGGTCTATGCGTAGATTCTATGCATGAGTGGAACACAAGTAGTTTTGGGCAATGATTTGGTCAATTTGCTTACCTTTACTAGTCCTATCTTGATTCGCAGCATTGTGGAATGAAGCGGCTCGGACCGACCTTACACGTACGGTTATGTGAGACAGGTTCCACTGACTGACATGCACTTGTTGCATAAGGTGGCTAGTGGGTGTCTGTCTCTCCCACTTTAGTCGGATCGGATTCGATGAAGAGAGTCCTTATGAAGGGTAAATAGAAATTGGCATATCACCATTGTGGCTTTTGCGTAGGTAAGAAATGTTCTTGCTAGAAACCTATAGCAGCCACGTAAAACATGCAACAACAATTAGAGGACGTCTAACTTGTTTTGGCAGGGTATGCTATGTGATGTGATATGGCCAAAAGGATGTGATGAATTATATGTGTGATATATGAGATTGGTCATGTTCTTGTAATAGGAATCACGACTTGCATGTCGATGAGTATGACAACCAGCAAGAGTCATAGGAGTTGTCTTAATTTATTGTATGACCTGCGAGTCAATATAAGGGCCAAGTAATTACTTTACTTTATTGCTAACCGTTAGCCATAGTAGTAGAAGTAATAGTTGGCGAGACAACTTCATGAAGACACGATGATGGAGATCATGGTGTCATGCCGGTGACGATGGTGATCATGCTGCGCTTCGAATATGGAGATCAAAAGCGCAAGATGATATTGGCCATATCATGTCACTTTATGATTTGCATGTGATGTTTGTCATGTTTACATCTTATTTGCTTAGAATGATGGTAGCATAAGTAAGATGATCCCTCACTAAAATTTCAAGAAATGTGTTCCCCCTAACTGTGCACCATTGCTAAGGTTTGTTGTTTCGAAGCACCACATGATGATCAGGTGTGATAGAGTCTAACGTTCGCATACAACGGGTGTAAGCCAGATTTACACATGTGAAACACTTAGGTTGACTTGACGAGCCTAGCATGTACAGACATGGCCTCGGAACACGAGAGACTGAAAGGTCGAACATGAGCCGTATGGTAGATGCGATCAACATGGAGATGTTCACCGTTGATGACTAGTCCGTATCACGTGATGATCGGACACGGCCTAGTCAATTCGGATCATATATCACTTAGATGACTAGAGGGATGTCTATCTGAGTGGGAGTTCATTAAATAATTTGATTAGATGAACTTAATTATCATGAACTAGATCCAATGGCCCACGCTAATGTTGCCCTCAACTTCAACGTGTTCCTAGAGAAAACCAAGTTGAAAGACGATGGAAGCAACTATACAGACTGGGTCCGTAACTTGAGGATCATCCTCATAGCTGCCAAGAAAGCATATGTCCTTGAAGCACCGCTAGGTGACACACCCATTTTCCCAGCAACTCAAGACGTTATGAACGCCTGGCAGCCGCATAGTGATGATTACTCCTTGGTTCAGTGTGGCATGCTTTAGAGCTTAGAATCGGGGCTCCAAAGGCGTTTTGAGCAACACAGAGCATATGAGATGTTCTAAGAGATGAAAATGGTTTTCCAAGCTCATGCCCAGGTCGAGAGATATGAAATCTTCGACAAGTTCTACAGTTGTAAGATGGAGGAAAATAGTTCGGTCAGCGAGCACATACTCAAAATGTCTGGGTTGCACAACGGCTTGTCTCAACTGGGAGTTAATCTTCCAGATGACTCGGTCATTGATAGAATCCTCCAGTCGCTTCCACCTAGATACAAGAGCTTTGTGATGAACTACAATATGCAAGGGATGGAGAAGTCCATTCCTGAGTTATATTCGATGCTGAAATCAGCAGAGGTGGAGATCAAAAAGGAACATCAAGTGTTGATGGCGAATAAGACCACTAGTTTCAAGAAAGGCAAGGGAAAGAAGAACTTCAAGAAGGACTGCAAGGGAGTTGTTGCGCCCGTTAAATTAGTTACCGGGAAGAAGCCAAAGAATGGACCCAAGCCTGAGCAGAGTGCTTTTATTACAAGGGAAGTGGTCACTGGAAGCGGAACTGCCCCAAGTACTTAGCGGATATGAAGGCCGGCAACACCAAAGGTATATATGATATACATGTTACCAACGCTCGTAGTAGCTCCTGGGTATTTGATACCGGTGCGGTTGCTCACATTTCTAACTCAAAACAGGAGCTGCGAAATAAGCGGAGACTGGCGAAGGACGAGGTGATGACGTGCATCGGGAATGGTTCCAAGGTCGATGTGATCGTCGTCGGCAGGCTGCCTCTACATCTACCATCTGGATTAGTTTTAAACCTCAATAATTGTTATTTAGTACCAGCTTTGAGCATGAACATTGTATCTGGATCTTGTTTGATGTGAGATGGCTACTCATTTAAATCCGAGAATAATGGTTGTTCTATTTATATGAGAGATATGTTTTATATTCATGCCCTATTGGTCAATGGTTTATTTTTATTAAATCACAAACGTGATGTTACACATATTCATAGTGTGAATACCAAAAGATGTAAGGTTGATAATGATAGTCCCACATACTTGTGGCACTGCCGCCTTGGTCACATTGGTGTCAAACGCATGAAGAAACTCCATGCAAATGGACTTTTGGAGTCTCTTGACTATGAATCATTTGACACGTGGGAACCATGCCTCATGGGCGAAATGACCAATACTTCGTTCTCCGGAAAAATGGAGCGAGCAACCAACTTGTTGGAAATAATACATACTGATGTATGCGGTCCAATGAGCATTGAGGCTCGCTCTGGCTATCGTTATGTTCTCACCCTCACTGATGACTTAAATAGATATGGGTATGTATACTTAATGAAACACAAGTCTGATACCTTTGAAAATTTCAAGGAATTTCAGAACGAGGTAGAGAATCAACATGACAGGAAAATAAAGTTATTATGATCAGATCATGGAGGAGAATATTTGAGTCACGAGTTTGGCACACACTTAAGGAAATGTAGAATTGTTTCACAACTCACGCCGCCTGGAACACCTCAGCGAAATGGTGTGTCCGAACATTGTAATCGTACTCTATTGGATATGGTGCGATCTATGATGTCTCTTACCGATCTACCGCTATCATTTTGGGGTTATGCTTTAGAGACTGCCGCATTCACTTTAAATAGGGCACCGTCTAAATCCGTTGAGACGATACCGTATGAATTATGGTTTGGGAAGAAACCTAAGTTGTCGTTTCTGAAAGTTTGGGGATGCGATGCTTATGTCAAGAAACTTCAACCTGAAAAGCTCGAACCCAAATCTGAAAAACGTGTCTTCATAGGATACCCTAAGGAAACTATTGGGTATACCTTCTACCTCAGATCCGAGGGCAAGATCTTTGTTGCCAAGAATGAATCCTTTCTGGAGAAAGAGTTTCTCTCGAAAGAAGTAATTGGGAGGAAAGTAGAACTTGATGAGGTAACCCCTCTTGAATCAGAAAGTAGCACAGCTCAGGAAGATGTTTCTGTGGTGCCTACACCGACTAGAGAGGAAGTTAATGATGATGATCATGCAACTTCGGATCAAGTTGCTACTGAACTTCATAGGTCCACGAGGACACGTTCCACACCAGAATGGTATGGTAACCCTGTTCTGGAAATCATGTTGTTAGTCAACGGTGAACCTTCGAACTATGAAGAAGTGATGGCAGACCCGGATTCCAACAAATGGCTTGAAGCCATGAAATCTGAGATAGGATCCATGTATGAGAACAAAGTATGGACTTTGGTGGACTTGCCCGATGATCAGTGAGCCATAGAAAAATAAGTGGATCTTTAAGAAGAAGACTGACGCGGATGGTAATGTGACCGTCTATAAGGCTCGGCTTGTCGCTAAGGATTATCGACAAGTTCAAGGAGTTGACTATGATGAGACCTTCTTACCCGTAGCAAAGCTGAAGTCCGTCCGAATCATGTTAGCAATTGCCGCATTCTATGATTATGAGATCTAGCAAATGGACGTCAAAACAGCATTTCTTAACGGTTTCCTTAAGGAAGAATTTTATATGATGCAGCCAGAAGGTTTTGTCGATCCTAAGAATGCTGACAAGGTATGCAAGCTCCAGCGCTCCATCTATGGGCTGGTGCAAGCATCTCGGAGTTGGAACATTCGCTTTGATGAAATGATCAAAGTGTTTGGGTTTATACATATTTATGGAGAAGCCTGTATTTACAAGAAAGTGAGTGGGAGCTCTGTAGCTTTTCTCATACTATATGTGGATGACATACTTTTGATGGGAAATGATATAGAACTTTTGGAAATCATAAAGGCCTACTTGGATAAGTGTTTTTCTATGAAGGACCTTGGAGAAGCTGCTTACATATTAGGCATCAAGATCTATAGAGATAGATCGAGACGCCTCATTGGTCTTTCACAAAGCACATACCTTGACCAGATATTGAAGAAGTTCAATATGGATCAGTCCAAGAAGGGGTTCTTGCCTGTATTGCAAGGTGTGAGATTGAGCACAGCTCAATGCCCGACCTCGGCAGAAGATAGAGAAAATATGAGTGTCATCCCCTATGCCTTAGCCATAGGCTGTGTTATGTATGCCATGCTGTGTACCAGATATGATGTGAACCTTGCCATAAGTTTGGTAGGGAGGTACCAAAGTGATCTCGGTATGGAACACTGGACAGCGGTCAAGAATATCCTGAAGTACCTGAAAAGGACTATGGATATGTTTCTCGTTTATGGAGGTGTCAAAGAGCTCGTCATAAAGGGTTACGTTGATGCTAGCTTGACACAGATCTGAATGATCCAAGTCACAAACTGGATACGCGTATATTTTGAATGGTGGGGCAGTCAGCTGGTGCAGTTGCAAGCAAAGTGTCGTGGCGGGATCTACATGTGAAGCGGAGTACATAGCTGCTTCAGAATCAGCATAGGAAGCAGTCTGCATGAAGGAGTTTATCACTAACCTAGGAGTTATTCTCAATGCGTCGGGCCCGGTGACTCTCTTCTGTGACAACATGGAGCTATTGCCCTTGCCAAAGAGCCCAGGTTTCGAAGACCACGCACATCAAGCGTCGCTTCAACTCCATTCATGAATATATTCAAGATGGAGACATAGATATTTTTAAAGAAGATACGGATCTGAATGTCGCAGATCCCTTGACTAAACCTCTTCCACTAGCAACACATGATCAGCACCAGAACTCTATGGGTGTCTGATTCATCACATTGTAACTAGATTATTGACTCTAGTGCAAGTGGGAGACTGTTGGAAATATGCCCTAGAGGCAAAAATAAAATATTTATTATTATATTTCCTTGTTCATGATAATTGTCTATTGTTCATGCTATAATTGTATTAACCGGAAACTGACATACATGTGTGAATACATAGACCATAATGTGTCCCCAGTGAGCCTCTAGTTGACTAGCTCGTTGATCAATAGATGGTTATGGTTTCCTGACCATGGACATGGATGTCATTGATAACGAGATCACACCATTAGGAGAATGATGTGATGGACAAGACCCAATCCTAAGCATAGCACAAGATCATGCAGTTCGTTTGCTAGAGCTTTTCGAATGTAAAGTATATTTCCTTAGACCATGTGATTGTGCAACTCCCGGATACCATAGGAATGCTTTGGGTGTATCAAACGCCACAACGTAACTAGGTGACCATAAAGGTGCACTACAGGTATCTCCAAAATTGTCTGTTAGGTTGGCGCAAATCGAGACTGGGATTTGTCACTCCATATGACGGAGAGGTATCTCTGGGCCCACAAGGTAATGCATCATCATAATGAGCTCAATGTGACTAAGGAGTTAGTCACGGGATCATGCGTTACAGAACGAGTAAAGAGACTTGCCGGTAATGAGATTGAACGAGGTACGGGGATACCGACGATCGAATCTGGGGCAAGTAACATACCGATGGACAAAGGAAATTGTATACGGGATTGACTGAATCCTCGACATCGTTGTTCATCCGATGAGATAATCGTGGAACATGTGGGAGCCAATATGGGTATCCAGATCCCGCTATTGGTTATTGGCAGGAGAGATGTCTCGGTCATGTCTGCATGGTTCCCGAACCCGTAGGGTCTACACACTTAAGGTTCGGTGCCCCTAGAGATTTAATGGGAAATTGTATGTGGTTACCAAAAGTTGTTCGGAGTCCCGGATGAGATCCCGGATGTCACGAGGAGTTCCATAATGGTCCGCATGTGAAGATTTATATATGGGAAGTCCAGTTTTAGTCACCAGAAAGGTTTCGGGGCTTATCGGTATTGTACCGGGACCACCGAAAGGTGTCCGGGGGTCCATCGGGTGGGCCACCTACCCCCGGAGACCAAGTGGGCTGAATATGGGTGGGAACCAGCCCCTAGTGGGCTGGTGCGCCCCCAAGGGCCCAAGGCGCCTAGGGTTGGAAACCCTAGGAGGTGGGGGCGCCCCCCACCAACTTGGTGACCAAGCACCCCCCTTGGCCGCCGCCCCCCATCTAGATGCATCTAGGGGGCTGTCCCCCTCACCCCTTCACCCTATAAATAGAGGGGGTGGGAGGGCAGCCGGACCTCTCCCCCTGGTGCAGCCCTTCCCCCTCCTACACCTCCACCTCCGTAGTGCTTGGTGAAGCCATGCCGGAGAACCACGAGCTCCACCACCACCATGCTGTTGTGCTGCTAGAGTTATCTCTCAACTTATCCTTCCCCCTTGCTGGATCAAGAAGGAGGAGACGTCCCCGGGTTGTACATGTGTTGAACACAGAGGCGTTGTCTGTTCGGCACTAGGATCGGATCTTCCGCGATTTGAATCGCCGCGAGTACGACTCTAGCAACCGCATTCTTGTAACGTTTCCGCTTAGTGATATTCAAGGGTATTAAGATGCACTCCCTCTCTCTCGTTGCTAGCATCTCCTAGATTGATCTTGGTGACACGTAGGAATTTTTTTTTGAATTATTTCTACATTCCCCAACAGAAGGAAGGAGGGACTTGCACTCCCCCCTTTCCTTTCCCTAGGGCTGGATGGCCTGGTGGAGGGGTGCACCAGCCCCTTGTGGGCTGGTTTGTCCCTCCCTTGGCCCATTAAGCCCATATCTTTGCCGGGGGTGCCCAGAACCCCTTCCAGTGACCTGATATGTACCCAGTACCTTTTGAAACACTTCTGATGTTCGAATACTATCGTCCTATAATCTTTACCTCTCGACCATTTCAAGACTCATCATCATGTCCGTGATCTCATCCGGGACTTCGAACAACATTCGGTCACCAAATCACATAACTCATATAATACTATATCGTCATCGAACGTTAAGCGTGCGGACCCTATGGGTTCGAGAACTATGTAGACATGACCGAGACATCTCTCCGATCAATAACCAATAGCATAACTTGGATGCCCATATTAGCTCCTACATATTCTATGAAGATCTTCATCGGTCGAACCATTATGACAACATACGTAATTCCCTTTGTCCGTCGTTACTTGCCCGAGATTCGATCGTTGGTATCTTCATACCTAGTTCAATCTCGTTACTGGCAAGTCTCTTTACTCATTCCGTAATACATCATCCTGCAACTAACTCATTAGTCACTTTGCTTGCAAGGCTTCTTATGATGTGTATTACCAAGAGGGCCCAGAGATACCTCTCTGATACTCTAAGTGACAAATCCTAATCTCGATCTATGCCAACCCAACAAACACCTTTGGAGATGCATGTAGAGCATCTTTATCACCCAGTTAAATTGTGACATTTGATAGCACACAAGGCATTCCTCTGGTATCCGGGAGTTGCATAACCTCATAGTCGAAGGAATATGTATTTGACATGAAGAAAGCAATAGAAATAAACTGAATGATCATTATGCTAACCTAACGGATGGGTCTTGTCCATCACATCATTGTCCTAATGATGTGATCCCATTATCAAATGACAACTGATGTCCATGGTTAGGAAACCTTAACCATCTTTGATCAACGAGCTTGTCTAGTAGAGGCCCACTAGGGACACAGTGTTTTGTCTATGTATCCACACATGTATCAAGTTTCCGGTTAATACAATTCTAGCATGAATAATAAACACTTATTGTGAAATAAGGAAATATAAAATAATAGCTTTATTATTGCCTCTAGGGCATATTTCTTTCAAACCCCCATTGCCACCGCCCGCTGCCGTCGCGCCGCCGCCGTCACCCGGTATGTCTCCCTCCCTTCTCCTTCCATCCCTCCCTTCTCCCTCCCTTCCTTCGACCCTGCATCTCCCTCCATCCCTCGCCCTGCTCCCTCTCTGCCTCCCTCGCCCTTCTCCCACCCAGCCCTCTCCCTCTGACCCTCTCCCTCCCTCCGATCCCTCCTGCATTGCGTAGATAGATGGATAGGTAGATAGATAGATGGTTAGAACAATGTTTTTTTGATATATTGCATAGATAGACAAATTGATGGATATGTTGATGGATATATAGATGGATGGATGGATGGATAGATGTTAGGGTTAGAACTAGGGGATTTTTAGTAAATGTATAGGTCTTTTCAATTTTTAGGGTTAGAACAAGGTTTTACAATTTTTTAGGGTTAGAACTAGGTTTAGACAAATGGATGGATAGATGGGCAGTACAAATTATTAGGGTTAGAACTAGGTTTTATAACTTTCATTTTTGTTTTAGACATAGGGTTTCACTAAGTCGTAAGATGAGGATAATAATGTTTTTGTTAATATTTTGTTTTTGCAGAAATCAAGGAGCCCCTGCATCATCCCTGCCGTCATCCCCCTCCGACCTCGAGGTGAGACCAGCCAAATCCCCATGTCGATGATGATGTAGATGTTTTGATTGTTTTAGTAGTAGTAGCTACATGAGTAGTTGTGTCAATTTTCATGGAATAGAAAATTTCCATGTTGGTCTTTCAAATATGGAGATTTAGACATGTGATATGTAGTGCTGTGTAGTACTAGTCCTTACCCAAGTGGCATATGTTTGCAGGGAACACCTCACAGTGGCCTATGTTTTGCCGGAATGTTGACTAATTTCCATTTCGGCAAATTTCAGGTGCTCAATATATTTCCTTTTTAGCAAAGGTCATGCCGGATTTCTTCGTGAATTTTGGCATGACTTGTGCTAGAATATGTAGGAAATATCGAGTGACCCAGATTTTGTAGAAAGATAATTAAACGACATTTCGGGTTGACTTTAAGTCTATCGGGACTCCACCATATATATGAGAGAAGAAAAATGCCGACTGTTGTCGTGGGGGTCATTCTTACTCTTCTTTCTCGTGATGGACCTTTTGGTAATGAACGGGAAGGAAGAGAAGAATGACCATCACCGACGGTCGCAAATGTCACAGAGGAATCAGTGAGGGAGAGTCTCCACCATATATGAGAGGACGAAGAATCCTGACGGATGTCATGTGGGTAGCTTCTTCTTCATTTCAAGGTCATTTTGGTGCAATGCACTTTGGAATCACATGAGTAGCTACCATCACCGATGGTCACAAATGTTAGAGAGGAAGAATCCCGACTGTTGTCATGGGGGTCGCTTCTCCTTCGTTCCCGTGTGCTAGACATTTTGGTGTAATGCACTCGGGGACGAAGGGAGGAGCGACCATCACCGACCGTCGAATATATACACCACGTGAGCTAAGAGTTTTCACGAAAAGACTCGACAGACCAATAGTCAACCCGTGATGAATAATAATGATCTAATTTAGTTTTTGTAGTACATATATTGAATTGTAGAAACTTAATCTTTGAATTATGAACATAGGAAATGTCTGACGACGATGATAGGATCCTGGAGTGTGACTGGTGCGGCAATGATCGGGGTCTGTGCGACAGGCCTCACCTGGTAGATGGTCGGTGCTTCAGTATTAAGCTCGACGAGACCTTGGATGTTGAAATGGTACGCAATGATGACAAGTGTTTTTTCATAATTAAGCATGACTTCTGCTTCTTCAACGTGCAATTCTCATCTTTTACAATTCGAGTAGCTTATCCCATGCCATGCAAGACGCTATGTCTTGGAGAAGCTGGATTTTGAAGATCATGAAAATATGGAGACAAAGATAGTTCACATAAGGACCCATCATGGTCATGATTTTGCTGTAAATATATACAATTCGGAGAGTGTATCCCATTTTGGTTGCTCGAATTGGGAAGCACTATGCAAGGCGTATGATTTTCAGGAGGGTATGCTTGTCACTTCGATCTTGGTGATCCTGAAGATGCCATCGACGAACAGAATATGAACATTTGGGTCCTTGTTGATACTCTTCCAGTGCTACCTCTATGTGAGTTTCTCAAACATATTTATTAAGTAATTTATATTGTTTATTTCAAAATAGTTGACAGCTTATTTCCATTGATAGCTTATTTTCATTCTTCAAAAAAATTATGGAAGATGGTAGACAGAACCTACTACACTGATGGCGCTAAGTTAACTTATGAGGAGAAAGATCATCTAATCTTATTTATTATTGATGATGAGAATTACAATATGAATTATGAAACTCCTGCACATTATGGTCAATACGTGCCACTAGTAAACGTGTTGAACTACGGTAACATCCATGGAGATGGCATGGTAAGATTTTTTACTATTACGACATCCGTGCATCTTTTGCATATATTCTTCTAAAACTAAACTACATTGCTAACTACGACATTATTATTATGTTTTTTCAACAGAAAATCCCGAAGGATTGTGTGCCTGGTGTGATTTTTCCGAAAGGTCGCCTTGATGTAATTAGCTTACGGCCAGGTCATACTAGGCTTCACCATTGTCCATACCGGATTTCTAAAGCCGATGAAGATATGACAATCAAAGAATGTAAAAAATGTATGGACAATCATAGGGAGCTACTAGGAAGCAACATTGTGTGTAGCGCAAGAATTGGAGACAGGATAATCTCCATTCTCCATAATGGAGTGTCATGGGTTATCTTGTTTTATGTTATTTTAACTTAGAGAGGGTACTAGGTCCTAGATAATACTCATGATCATGTGCTAAGAACAATTAAGTAGGGTTGGTTAGATGACTAAGATGATGATGAGTATGACTTGTTATTATGATAACGAGTAGAAGTTCTATGATGATGATTATGACTTTTTATTATTAACGTGTAGAAGTTGTTAGATGACTATGATGATGATGATAGGACCTGCTATTATGATAACAATGATGAGTTATATATTATTATGATCATGCATGATGCTAAGTTGTTATATGAGCATGATGAGTTATTATATATATATATCAGTGGGTGAAATGAACATGGATTAGATTCAAGTGGAGGAAACATGCTGCACATTGAAACTACTACTAATCCAAACTAAAGTGATCAAGTTTGGATTAGTAGTACTTTCGATGTGAACCATGTTGCCTCCACTTGAATTTAATCCATGTGCATTTCACGCACTGATATATATAATAACTCACCATGGTCATAAAATCATATGATGAAACTATTGTATATAAAACCTATACAAATACAGCGCCAATAAGCTGTAGGAAAAAATACGGGAAAATTTAGCAGTAGCGCTGTTCATAAGAAATGTTGTTGCTATTTACGCTTATCAGTAGCGCTGTTTTGCAGGGCACGCTACTGCTAATGAGGTATATCAATAGCGCTGGAAAAGTAGCGCTACTGCTATCAGTTAGCTGTAGCACCTTAGTGGTAGCGCTTGTGCCAGCGCTACTGATAGCTCTAATTCTAGCACTACTGCTAGAGTTATCCCTAGTAGTGCATGTTTGCACGTCCTGTGTGAAGCTCGCCTATGTGACGACAATACATGGCCTTGGCGCCGCTCGCCACAGCCCTCACCCACCAGCCATCGTGCAACCTCAGTGCTGGAGAGCCACAACCATCCTCTGATCGCTCTCTTGTAAGAGTGCTTGGACAACCCCCAAGTATAAGGGTGAAGTAACATAACAAGAAGTATTTTCCTTAGTAGAGAACCAAGGTTTATCGACATAAAACACAAAATAAACTTGTCTATAACACATCAAGAAGGTTGTCAAGCTTCTTGTCTTGGTTGTTACAAGATTAAATTGCATGGTATGATAGGGATTTATAGATAGGAAAAATAAGAGAAATGATCTAGCAAAGAAATAATATTTTTCGGTTAAGTTTACAGTACAAGAAAATAGACCCCCCGGGGTCATAGGTTCCTAGTGGCATCTCTCCAAGCATACACGTCTGATGTGATGAACAAATTACAGTTGGGCAGCGATTAAATTGCAATATTTATATTTATGACTATGATCATTCATGGTATAATCTCATAGAGGTGGTGTGTCAGTGATAAGTATACTCGTAATCCAACTGCATCTACTGCTAATACTCTACCCTAAGACCGCTATCAAGCATGCATCTCCAAGTATTAAGTTCATAGCAAATAGAGCATTGTGATAAGCAAGAATACAAGATGACATAATGTGGACAATAAAACTATCATCCAAGTGTGATAAAGAAACCATCGTTTTATCATTAGTAACAACAATAGAATGCGTGCATTATTCCTTTCTGTGGGATATAGATCGGTTCAAGATTGAACCCACTACAATGCATAACTCCCTCTGAAGTACTACCCATCAAACTTGTCCAAAGAAGACAAATAGACCGGAGAGCGTACTAAGCTATTCAATTATATAGCAAAGAAACTTCAAAAGACTCAATGATTTCAATGAACAATCATATCATAAATTGACAATTCATCACATCCCAACAAACACACCAACAACATATGGATCCCGATCATGTGAGGCAGCTCACGGTAACTTTGTATTGAATCACAAGGGAGAGAGGATGTCATATAGATATTTTTATGGACCTTATTATCCTAAAGGAACTTCTCACACATGGTCATGGAGGCAGACAGGTTAATGAATAAGGCTCTCACGGTGGCTTCCCCCTCCGGCAGGGTGTCGGAACATGCCTCTAGATTGGATGTCCTCGGAACAGGAACTTGTGGCGGCAAAAAAATGAAGAAAATTGGTATGGAGGGTTTCACAAAATATGGAATTTATAGGTGGAACAACGGGCGGAAGGTGGCTCACATGGGGCGCACGTGGCCTGCCCACGTGGGTCACCCCCTGGCCATGCCACTTGGCGGCATGGGGCTCCCCCCCCGACAGGCCACGACACATTCTGAAATCTTCAGGTTGCGAAAAATATCATATTAAATTCTTAGGGTATTTTGACCTCTGTAGATATGGATTTTCTGTAAAACCAAAAACATGCAGAAAACAACAATTGGCCCCGGGCACTAGATTAATAGTTTGTACAAAAAAATTGCTAGAAAAAGTATTGCAAAGTGAAATTATAATAGCATTAAAAATTCAAAAATTATAGATACATTTGAGACACATTGCTACCTCTTGAGCACTGCATTGGTTTTCCCTTGAAGAGGAAAGGGTGATGCAGCAAAGTAGCGTAAGTATTTCCCTCAGTTTTTGAGAACCAAGGTATCAATCCAGTAGGAGGCTACACGCAAATCCCTCGTACCTACACAAACAAATAAGAACGTTGCAACCAACGCGATAAAGGGGTTGTCAATCCCTTCACAGCCACTTGCAAAAGTGAGATCTGATAGAGATAATAATATGATAAATATTTTTGGTATTTTTATGATATAGATTGGAAAGTAAAGATTGCAAAATAAAGTAGATCGGAAACTTATATGATGGAAAATAGACCCGGGGGACATAGGTCTCACTAGTGGATTCTCTCAAGATAGCATAAGTATTACGGTGGGTGAACAAATTACTGTCGAGCAATTGATAGAAAAGTGCATAGTTATGAGAATATCTAGGCATGATCATCTATATAGGCATCACGTCCGCGACAAGTAGATCGAAACGATTCTGCATCTACTACTATTACTCCACACATCGACCGCTATCCAGCATGCATCTAGAGTATTAAGTTCATAAGAACAGAGTAACGCATTAGGCAAGCTGACATGATGTAGAGGGATAAACTCAAGCAATATGATATAAACCCCATCTTTTTATCCTCGATGGCAACATACAATACGTGCCTTGCTGCCCCTGCTGTCACTGGAAAAGGACACCGCAAGATTGAACCCAAAGCTAAGCACTTCTCCCATTGCAAGAAAGATCAATCTAGTAGGCCAAACCAAACTGATAATTCAAAGAGACTTGCAAAGATAACCAATCAAACATAAAAGAATTCAGAGGAGATTCAAATATTTGTCATAGATAAACTTGATCATAAACCCACAATTCATCGGATCTCGACAAACACACCGCAAAAAGAGTTACATTGAATAGATCTCCAAGAAGATCGAGGAGAACTTTGTATTGAGATTCAACGAGAAAGATGAAGCCATCTAGCTAATAACTATGGACCCGAAGGTCTATGGTAAACTACTCACACTTCACCGGAGAGGCTATGGTGTTGATGTAGAAGCCCCCATGATGGATTCCCCCTCCGGCTGAGCGCTGGAAAAGGCTCCAAGATGGCATCTCACAGGTACAGAAGGTTGTGGCGGTGAATAGGGTTTCGTTGTGCTCCTGGATGTTTTCAGGGTATGTAGATATATATCGGCGAAGGAAGTCGGTCAGGGGAGCCACGAGGGGCCCACGAGGGTGGGGGCGCGCCCACCCCTAGGGCGCGCCTCCCTGCCTCGTGGCTTCCTCTTTTGTTGCTTGACGTCCACTCCAAGTCTCCTGGATTGTGTTCGTTCCAAAAATAACTCTCCCGAAAGTTTCATTACGTTTGGACTCCGTTTGATATTCCTTTTCTACGAAACAGTGAAATAGGCAAAAAAACGACAATTTGGGCTGGGCCTCCGGTTAATAGGTTAGTCCCAAAAATAATATAAAAGTGCTTAGTAGAGCCCATAAACATCCAAAACGGGTAATATAATAGCATGGAACAATCAAAAATTATAGATACGTTGGAGACGTATCACATATCATCCTGCGCCATGCCATCCTCCTGGAGCCGCCCCGCATGTCCTGACGGGCGCATGTACCCAGACATTCTTGCGTGACCACGTCCACTAACTAACTTGCAGCCCCGCCGATGATTTTGACTCGCCTCCCCTCTGTGGCAACTCCAGCCAACCTCATGTGACCTATGACCATTGGCCTCCCCTGCGTCTCTTTTGACTGCCAGTCACCCCAGCCTCCACCGGTGGCCACCACACCTATCTCTTATCCCGCTGGCCCACCTCCAAGTTCTGTCCATGGCCACTATCATGGACAACAAGCCACCTCGCCGATACCTCCAACTCTGGTGGCTCCCTTCACCTACAGTAGGTCCTGCCCGGGATCTTCAACGATCATGAACCCACCAACCTTGCCACCGACCAGATGTGAGCACCACAATGGCCACCTTCACTCAAATGCCACTGGTCGCCCTGGAAGCCAAGACCGCCCCAAGTGCCCCACCGACCCAAATACAAAACAACAACACCGATGCCACCGCTACCGCCAATATGTGAAATGACACTGCACCCCCCCCCTCCCGAATCACAACCGTCGAGTTCCTATTCCAGAGCCGCCAACTCCAACAATGACCCCGAGACCCAAGTAGGACAACAGGTGAACTACAACCTCCATCGCTCTTGCTCTAAAGGTGACCAATCGGAACACTGCAAATCTCTGCTTGAGAAGCTCACTATATCAGCCAATGTAGCACCCCCTGCGTCTTGAGATCCTAATTGCCACGGTTCCACAACATCACAGAGAATGGGAGGCACTCTCTTCTTGCAAAATGCAGTTACAAAATCTATAATCTAGATGATTTTGGTTGAAGGGGGCAATGCAGCCTAGCGGTTAAAGAAGGAGATTTTGTCAAGCGCACTGGATCTAGTGTGGATGTTCCTGCGGGAAAGGCCATGTTAGGCCATGTGGTCGATGCCTTGGGAGTACCTATTGATGAAAAAGGGGCTCTAAGAGATCACAAACAAAGACGTGTCAAAGTGAAAGCCCCAGGGATTATTGAACATAAATCTGTGCACAAACCCATGCAAACAACTTGACCAAGATTGAGTGCGCTAGTGATGACCCACAAGTATGGGGGACACGACAGTCTTTGAGGGTAGTATTTCACCCAAACTTATTAATCCGACAGAAGGGGAGCTAAAGAATATTTATAAGCCTTGGGAGTTGAGTTTTCAATTCAATCGGACCTAAGAATCACTTCCTTGTAGTAATTTATTAGTAGCACGATAATATGGTACAATGATAGCAAAGTAACAGTAGTAGCAGCAGCAGTAGCAGATTTGTAACCAGCAGAGTGGTAATAACTTGAGAAAAGGCAATAGTATTGAAGTGTAAGCATGGAGTAGGATGGATATTCAGATGTGATGCAACATGTAATTGTTACAAGCTAGAGCGACACACAATAGCTCCAATTCATCAATAATATGTAGGCATGTGTTGTATATAGTCATACGTGCCTGCAGTAAGAACTTGCATGACACCTTTTGTCCAACCCTCCCGTGGCAGTGGGGTCCTAATGAAAACTAAGATTAACTAAGGCACTTACTTTAATAGACAACTGTAACAAAGCATTAACACATGGTGAATGCAGGAACTCCTCAAATTAAAGTCATCCCCGTTGATATCCCGATTCATGGTCACCTTGTGGGTCTAGGGTTCAGAATGATAACAGGTGTGTACAACTTGTAGGTAAGATCAACATATCAAATGTATTCATGAAAAGATATATGTTCAAATCTAAAATCATGGCACTCGGGCCTTAGTGACAAGCATGAAGCATAATAAAGTCATAGCAACATCAATCTCAGAATATAGTGAATACTAGGGATTAAGCCCTAACAAACTGATACGATTACATAAGAAATCTCATCCATCTTCATCTACCTCTAGTATGCATACAAAGGAATTACTTACTCATGATTGTGAGCATCATGGAACTATTGATGGAGAAGAGTTGGTGATGATGACAACGACGAATCTCTCTCTCCGGAGCAACGAAGTGAGTCCAGATTAGGGCTCCCGATGAAGAAAATGAAGTGGCGGCGGCTCTGCATTGTAAAACATGATGAAACTTACTCTCTTATTTTTCTCGGGAAGACAAAATATATAACGCTGGAATTAGGTCAGGAGGAGCTCCAGGGGGCCCAGAAGCCACCATGGCACGCTTTGGGGGGCTAGGCGCCCCCTGGCTTGTGGGACCATGGGGGGCCCTTTGGTACCTCTTTTGCTCTAGTATTTCTTATTTGCTCCATAAAAATCATCATGAAGTTTCATCCAATTCCAAGAAATTGTTATTTTTGCACAAAAATAACACTAGTAGTTCTCCTGAAAACAACGTCAGTCCAAACTAGATTCATTCAAATCATACGGATTAGAGTTCTAAATAAGAGCAAAAGTGTTTGGAAAAGTAGATACAATGGAGATGTATCAGCTAACCACTCGTGGGAGGTTTAATGGGGGGCCCTCGGCCTAGAAGCAAAGTAAGTACATGCTAAAGTTGTAAATCTTTTTGTTATTTTTGCATGGCAAGAACACTAACAAGGATAAAAAAACTACAACTAATTAAGATAAAAACTAGGATGATATTAAAAGTGGTATAAAATTGTTGTAGAAAATTATACCTACCCTGTATAATAACTCGTTTAATGCACCCTAGTAGCGTGTAACACCGGCATAGGCGTTTCAGCTGAAGTTGTGTTGGCATCAAGCATTGCCGATCATGGAATTACACAACCAATGGTAGGATCACATGATGCAAACCGCATCATGCTAGAGAGATAAGCACAATCCGCGTAACATTTGATTTTTGTACTTGTTGCTGACTTGCTGCAGTCTATGATTAGTGAAGCCCTGCACACAAGCCTAAATGAGCCCCCCCCCCCCTCAACTCTAGGGCTAGCTCTGACTTTCCAGTAACTCAATATGTAGATGATACACTGCTTATCATGTGAGCTTGACTCACGCAACTTCAACACATCAAAATTTGCTACTTTAGTTTTTAGTCTATACTGGACTATGAATAAACTATGACAAATCAATCATGGTCCCAATTAACACCTCTAATAGACAAATGCAAGTTCTAGCTACTGTGTTTGAGTGCAAGATTGGTAGCTTCACTTTCACATATTTAGGTGTACCTTTGAGCCTGACCAAACCTTGTTTGGAGGATTTTAACCTTATTCTTCAAAGGATTAGGTGTAGACTGACAGGTTGTTCCTCCATGCTCTCATATGGTGAAGAACTTACTCAGGTGAAAACAATATTTTCAGTCTACCAATCTTCTATATGAGTACTTTGTCACTTCCTGTTAGTATCTTGGATCAGCTCAATAAATATCTAAAGCACTACTTTTCGAGAAAATTTGGCGTGGTAGAAAAAAGATGACTCTCATTGCATGCGAAAAAGTCTGTCTTCCCAAATATCAAGGGGGACTCGGTATTCTGGATTTAACCACTCACAATAAATGCCTGCTACTAAAACATTTGCAAAAAATTACAACAAAGAACTCTCTTTGGTGAAGTTGGTTTGGGATTCTTACTATAGTAACAATTCCGTGAATACAAGAGCAGTGGACTCTTTCTGGTGGAAAGGTATAGTCAAACTAATTCTAGAATACAAAAAGTTAGCAAAGTGTTCAATAGGACATGCTGATATTGTGATGGTATGGCATGATAATTGGGGAGAAAATGTACTGCAACACAAATTCCTTGAACTGTTCTCCTTTGCAAATTCTTTTAGATAAAAGGCAATTGGCCGACTTTAGAAATAAAGCCATATGGATAGAGGTCACAACCAACAAAGCACCACAACATAACCAAAGTCTCATGAAAACACCCACATAGGGCAGCTAGAGAGGCAACAGTTTAAGCGGCATGAAGGCCCAACTAAGACAGAGGGGCACGCAGGCCACCACCTACGCACAAAATGTCAAATCAGTTATGATGAAGCGTCATCAACTGGAGAAGACAACAAATTGGCAGACACCCGCACTCTGTCGATCAACATCCCCAGACCGTCAAAATCTGCCGATTTAGTCAATAATTTCCACTGCTGCAAGAAGATAGACATTTTAAACAAGACATCAGTAGGTTTGTTGGGGAAAACACCCTTGATAGTAAACTTGTTTCGAGTAGTCTAGAGTGCTCAGCAGAGAGCACCCAACCCTGTCCAAAATAAACTCCTAGATCGGCCATTCAGGCGACCATCAACAACCGAACATCAGCAAAGGAGCCAGGAGACAAAGAGGTAGAATGTAAAGAACGAACGCAACCCCAAACTAACTTGGCCAAGGCACAGTGGAAGAAAATATGGTTAGTGTCTTTGAGAGAAGAACACAGAGCACAATGGGTAGAACCTGGCCCATTCCTTTTCTGAATCTAGTCGGCCGATGGCAGCCGGCCCCTTAAGGCCTGCCAAAGGAATATTTTGATCTTAGGGGGAACCTTAGCCGCCTAGACACGCTTGAATTTCGAGGTAGTGGAGCCAGAGATAATCCAGTTATAATGGGACTTGACCGAAAACTTCTCAGACACGGAGTGGGGCCAGGAAACGGAGTCCACCTCCTCCGAGAGCGCAGGGAACATAACAGCAAGATGGTGTCAATCGCCCAACTCTACAGGAGAGAGAGACCTCCGAAATCCCAGGTCCCAACCGTTGTGCGAGAGCTCAGAGATTGAAATCTCAGGATTGGAGCAGTACGAGAACAGGACCAGAAAGGAGGATGTAAGAGGGACATCTCCAGTCCACCAGTCCAACCAGAAGCGAGTCGAGGCCCCATCATTAACCACAAATTGAACATGAAGGCGGAACTCCTCCCTAACTTTGATAAGATTAGTCCAAAACTGGGAAGCCCCGGTCGCTGTTGCAAACATTGGCTACCATTAGGGAAATATTTTGCTCTTAAGATCTCAAGACATAAAGTACCAGGGTTGGCAGTCATGATCCTCCACCACCATTTCACAATGAGACACGTATTCATGACCTGCGTATTGATAATCCGAAGCCCCCCAAGGCTTTTAGGTTTGCAAATGGTAGCCCATCTAACTAGTCTGTATTTACATTTGTTCTCAACAGAATTCCAAAAGAAAGCCCCTCTATGTTTGTCAAAACCCGCGTGGGTGCCTTTAGTCAATCTGAAAAAAGCCCATAGTGAACATCGGCAAGGAAGAGAGACAAGAATTGATAAGGGCTACTTTTCTAGCAGAAGTATTATATGATCTGCCGCGCCAAGGTAAGACTCTATTCCCCACCTTAGCCACCAAAGGCTTAAACTCCTTAGAATAGAGACGACAAGGGGAAATAGGGAGACCCAAATATTTGAAGGGAAAGGCTCCCAAGGAACAATTGAGCAACTGGGAGACCCGCAGTGCTTCGGCATCGTCAACACCAATGACAATAACCTCGCTCATAGATAAGTTAATTTTGAGCCCCGACAAGGCTACAAAGCAGAGAAGAATAAACTTGAGGTTGGCAATACATGAGTCATTCAGCTCCACTAGAATGATCGTATCATCTGGATACTGGATATGAGTGAGACCCTGAGGAAGAAGGTGAGAGATCACAGGAGAAATATGACCGGCCGAAGCCGCCCTATACAGCATGCAGGACAATGCATCGGCGACAAAATTGAACAAAATAGGAGACGCCGGATCCCCTTGCCGAAGGCCATGACCATTGGCAAAGAAATTACTCATGGATCCATTAATTGCCATCGTTGTATGACCACCACACACCAACTGCATCAGTCGGTGAACAACACCTGGGACGAAACCCTTAGCAAGCACAACGCGGTGTAGGAAATCCGAGCTAACCGAATCGTAGGCTTTCTCAAAGTCTAGTTTAAGAATTAAGGCCTTGGAACCCCTCTTCCTAAGATCGTGCAGAATCTCATGTATACAGATAATACCATCTAAAATAAATCTGTCCTTAATAAGGGCGACTTGGGGCGGGCTAATAATGCGATGAGCCATTGGAGTCAACCTAGTCGCCATGCCTTTCGCAGGAAACTTCGTGAAGTTATTAATCAAGGCGATGGGGCGGAACTGAGTTATGGAGTCAGCACCCTTGATCTTGGGGATGAGAGTAAGAATGGTATAATTCAGACGGGAAATGTCTAAATTACCAAGCAAGAATCCTTGTATGATCTTACACACCAACGAGCTGAGAGAGGGCCAGAAGCGCTTAAAGAAAGGGATCAAGAAACCATCCGGGCCCGAGGTTGAGTTGAAATTGGCAGAATTAATGGCCATCTCAATTTCCTCAACAGAAGGAGGAATCATCAGGGCCGCGTTCTCGTCGCTGAAACCCATCTGTCCTGATTCCAGTGGTTAGGGGAGAGGGTGAGGCCCGATGCCGGCCTGGCAGCGAGAGCGAGGAGCAAGGAGAAGAAACTGAAGATGTGTTCCTTGATCAATTAGGGGTCAACTACCCTAGCTCCATCAATGACAAGGCTGTCAATGGAGCATCTACGATAACGTCCATTAGCAATAGCAAAAAATAAGACGTAGGAGAGTCTCCCTTAAGGACCCAGTTGATAGATCCTTGTTGTTTCCAATAAATCTCAGCCTGCTGGTGTAAATGCATGAGGAAGCCCTCTAGCTCGTATCTATGACTCCACCCAGCGACTGAAAGGCCCGAGGCGTCAGCCGCAGTATCAAGAGATGAGATATGGTCCAACAAGTCCTGCTTGCTTCTAAGAACATCAGCCGCATGGTTACGGCCCCAACCCTTAAGGAATTTACAGAGCAGATAGGAGCAAAAATGCCAATCATCCATAGGACCAAAGGATCTAACTCTGGAGTCAAGAAAAGACTCAATGTTTGTCGTGACCATGTCAAAGAACCTGTCAACAAGGAGGCAGGAAGCGTCAAACTAAAATCTGGAAGCAGAGGCGGGAGGGGAGATACCCAGGTCGAAGATGAGGGGGGAGTGATCTGAACCAACATGAGGAAGCAAAGAAAGGGAGGCTTGGGGAAACAACACATCCCAAGAGTGGGAGGCAAAAGCATGGTCAAGCACTAAATGGGTAGGGTTTGCCTGGTGGTTAGACCAGGTGAAGCGAGACCCCGTCCTAGGGAACTCACAAAGCACACATTTGGCAATAAAGTCATTAAAAGCTTCTGCCAGCAGCCACGAGAAGTTAGGGTTGTTTTTGTCAGCAGGGAACCGAAGGAGGTTAAAGTCACCCCCGATGAGCAGGGGAATGTCGCAAGAATCAATCTTAGCAACTATTTCATCAAGGAAGAGTGGAGACACTGAATGGTTGGCCGGGACGTAGACAACCATGATCTCCCAGAGCACATTAAGACTTGATACATAAAATTTTGATTGTTCCATGCTATTATATTATATGTTTTAGATGTTTTATATGCATTATTATGCTATTTTATATTATTTTGGGACTAACCTATTAACCTAGAGTCTAGTGCCAGTTCCTGTTTTTTCCCTGTTTTTGAGTTTCGCAGAAAAGCAATACCAAACGGAATAAAACTTTCGCGGTAATTTTTCTTGGACCAGAAGACAACCATCATACTTGGAGATGAAGTCGGAAGAGACACGAGGCAGCCACAAGGACGGAGGGCGCGCCCAGGAGGGTAGGTCACGTCTCCCAACCTTGTGGGCCCCTCGGGCACCCCCTGACCTAATTTCTTCGCTTATATATTCCCATATATCCCCAAACCAACAGAGGCATCCACAAAAACACTTTTCCACTGCCGCAACCTTCTATACCCATGAGATCCCATCTAGGGACCTTTTCTGATGTCCTGCCGGAGGGGGATTCGATCACGGAGGGCTTCAACATCAACACCATCGCCATTCCGATGAAGCATGAGTAGTTTACCACAGACCCACGGGTCCATAGCTAGTAGCTAGATGGCTTCTTCTCTCTCTTTGATTGTCAATACCATGTTGTCCTCGATGTTCTTGGAGATCTATTCGATGTAATACTTTTTTGCGGTGTGTTTGCCGAGATCCGATGAATTGTGGATTTATGACCAGCTTATCTATGAATATTATTTGAATCTTCTCTGAATTCTTATATGCATGATTTGATATCTTTGTAATTCTCTTCGAACTATCGGTTTGGTTTGGCCAACTAGATTGGTTTTTCTTGCAATGGGAGATGTGCTTAGCTTTAGGTTCAATCTTGTGGTGTCCTTTCCTAGTGACAATAGGGGCAGCAGGGCATGTATTGTATTATTGCCATCGAGGATAAAAAGATGGGGTTTTCATCATATTGCTTGAGTTAATTCCTCTACATCATGTCATCTTACTTAATGCATTACTCCGTTCTTTATGAAATTAATACTCTAGATGTATGTTGGATAGCGGTCGATGTGTGGAGTAATAGTAATAGATGTAGAATCGTTTCGGTCTACTTGACACGGACATGATGCCTATATTCATGATCACTGCCTTAGATATCGTCATAACTTTGCGCTTTTCTATCAATTGCTCGGCAGTAATTTGTTCACCCAGACACCACCGTATTATTTTCTATCTTGAGAGAAGCCTCTAGTGAAACCTATGGCCCCCGGGTCTCTTTTCCATAATAGAAGTTTTCGATCTACAATTTTAGTTTCCGATCTACTATTCTTGCAATGTTTTACTTTCCAATCTATAAACCAAAAATACCAAAAATATTTACTTTATCGTTTATCTATCTCTCTCAGATCTCACTTTTGCAAGTAACCGTGAAGGGATTGAAAACCCCTTTATCGCGTTGGGTGCAAGCTTGTTTGATTGTTTGTGCAGGTATTCGGTGATTTGTGCGTTATCTCCTACTGAATTGATACCTTGGTTCTCAAACTGAGGGAAATATTTATCTATACTTTGCTGCATCAGCCTTTCCTCTTCAAGGGAAAAACCAACGCAAGCTCAAGAAGTAGCAAGATTCTTGTGACAAACCACCATACTAGCCCAAAAGATACCATGGTCAAAGGCAACGAAGTCAAAAGCATCCAGTCTAGCACCAATAAGGATGCCTCCCGAATGTCCAAAAGCAGGGAGGCAATGCCAAAAGAACCGATCCGCCCCAGCGATCAAAGCAAGCTCAGGGAAGGAGAAAGAAGCCTTAAACGTTTCGATAAGCCCAACAAAATCAGCATTAACATCACGAACCAAGTCCCGAATTTGGTCACGGCGCCCCCTAGCACCGAAACCACAAATATTCCAAAAAACACCCTTCATTTAAACAAAAGATTTTTTATCCGGAGGCTCGATCGGCTCGGAGCCACGCACACTTTAGCTCTGGTGTTTCGACTCTTCTTGTTCGTGATGGTAGGAGGGCCACTATCCTCCCCTACCACCCTAGTACCACAATCATCGTTCTTGGCCGCCGCCGAGGCAGCAACCTCCTTAGATTTAGCCAAAGCGGCTTGAGCTGCTTCGTTAAGGCGAATCACAGAAAGGAGTGAGGAGGGGGAACCACAATTACGATCAACTTCAACCCCAATGTCAGACATAATGTTACTAAGGTGGGCGTCGGGCAAGTCAGGGAGGACCAAACGAGTAGGAGAGGGGGGAATGGCGGTACCTGGAGGGAAAAGATCCTTGGCCGCCGCCCGCTGTTCCACGCGCTCCTGGATGGGGATGGCCACGTTCTGCCGGCGCAGGCCCTTCCTAGCCGTCGAGACCGGAGAACGCAGCGGGACAGCAACGGATCGAGCCGCCTGGGAGGAAGCATCACCACCTGAGAGACCACCCGCCAGACCACCCGCCACCGCACCCAGATCTGCCTCCAGCCTACGGCACAGCCCTCTGCCTCTGCTTAGAGCCAGAGGAGGCCCGACTCTTAGCCGAGAACTTGCGGACGGACGAACGAGAGGTCACTGTCAAAGAGTTCATGGAGGATAACAATGACATCACTAATTTTCATACTCCTCTGTCCACAATAGCCTATCAGCAACTTCAGCAAGTTTTGCTTGCCATGCAGCTGTTGGGGAACGTTGCAGAAAACAAAAAATTTCCTACGGTTTCACCAAGATCCATCTATGAGTTCATCTAGCAACGAGTGATTAGATGCATCTACATACCTTGTAGATCGCGAGCGGAAGCGTTCAAAGAACGGGGATGATGTAGTCGAACACGATGTGATCCAAATCACCGGAGATCCTAGCACCGAACGGACGGCACCTCCGCGTTCAACACACGTACGGAACAGCCACGTCTCCTCCTTCTTGATCCAGCAAGGGGGGAGGAGAGGTTGAGGGAGATGGCACCAGCAGCAGCACGACGGCGTGGTGTTGATGGAGCTGCAGTACTCCGGCAGGGCTACGCCAAGCACTATGGAGGAGGAGGAGGTGTTGGAGAGGGAGAAGGAGGCAACCAAAGGCCAAGGTATGAAGTCCCTCCTTTCCCCCACTATATATAGGAGGGCCAAGGGGGGTGGCCGGCCCTAGGAGATCCAATCTCCTAGGGGGGCGGCGGCCAAGGGGGG